>NC_080394.1:8499745-8858049 GCF_028751815.1 Salvia miltiorrhiza | reverse complement strand
GAGCCGCCGACGGGAGTTTCGCCGCGCAGAAGCACGCCGTCTATGTCAAAAGCAATGCCGAACGAGGAGCTGCCGGGAAACCAACAAGACGGAGAAAAATGACAATCAATATCTCTTTTCGTAACGAGATTCTTCTGTACGCGAATATACATCGAATTACCCGGCGAGGAGGTTGGGAGTGAGCTTGATCAGAGAAGAAGCGGCCGTTGACGGAGATTGAAGAAACTCTACTCCGATTGTGGCGAGAACAGCATTTTTCCTCAAATTTAAGAAACTACTCATTTTCCTTTTTCAGTCTCTTCTACTGCTACTAGCTACTAGTTTGGTACTATTAGATCTTTTATGCGATTACACAGAAGCAAATTTGTAGTTTACCATTCTATTAATAATTAAGGTTTGCTTCACAAGAAATTATTACTAATACTACTGATTAGAAGGTGGCCAACGAGTAAAATTGTAGCTTAAAAAGTTCTGAAAATAGAATAATAATTAAAAATAAAAAAATGAAACCTTGATAAACAATCAAATTAGGATTTAAAAGAAAATGCACATTCTTCTTTATAATAACGACTAAAATTTCATTAAAAGCCAATTTCATAACTGATAGTCTATACTCCCTCCATCCCACTAAGCATAATTTATCCTCTAATTAAGCGAGTCCATTTACTTAGCAAGCAACAAACAGCAACAAAAAAAAAACGATTACAAGCAATATGAGTAATATTTGTACAATATCAGAACAAATTGAGCAACTATTGGAAGATACGAAACAACAGGCACGGATATCTCAGAAATCAAACGAAATGAGTGTCAGCACAACTTCTCATTATGAATTATGATACTTGGCAAGCACAAACAGCAAAAAAAACAATTACAAACACTATGGCACCAAAATGTTATACTACTCATCCTGTCGACTTCCCTTTGCAGGATTCTTTGAAAGCTCGATGTTTACTTTCCCGCCATCAGATTTTTCTGAACACAGATATAGGAATATATCTTATACAAAGCATAAACACACACGACAAATGCAAACCGCCTATCTACACTCAACCAAGACAAACAAGAAGCCGGAAAAAAGGGGCATGATGACTATTCCGGGTTGAAATTGAGTGACTCCATCCATATTAGCTCCTTTATGTCCTCTTCGCATAAGGATGATTGTTCAAAATCGAACACAAAGGGAGAAGGGCAAGTAGGCTCCTCGTTGATCTCATGGAGACTCGATAAAAACGGATGATTCAGTGCCTCCTCAACTTTAACCATCAAAAAACACTAATTAGCAACAAGATCAATAAAAGCTTAGAATGCTCACAGTATAAAACAACAGTCTCACCAGTAATACGCTTAGCTGGATCAAATACGAGCATTCTCCCTGCAAGATCTATCGCCACAGGGGATACACCTCGGAACTTCTGAGGAAATGGTTGCTTGGGAACATGAGGAAGCTGCTTGATGTACCTTTGAGCATTGTCACTCCTTAAAAATCCAAGATCAGAATCTTCAGGGGAACCCAATAACTGCTCGACAAATATTAATAGAAAAGTTAAACTCATCTTTCATGACTTCACTATATTCAAAACTAGGAAAAATATATATGGTCTATCCTTTTTCTTTCATCTAGAAAGGATAACAAAATATGAAATTATTCTAGGAAGTTTCAAAGAATGGTATAAACCAGCTTTAACAAAGTTCCAAGGAAGGTACCTCAGTTATCAGCCCCAGCTGCTGGATGTAGTCTTTACCCGGAAAAAGAGGTTCTCTTTTAATGATCTCCATCAATATGCAACCAACTGACCACATATCAATTGCTGCAGTATACTCGGAACAGTTGAGTAATAATTCAGGAGCTCGATACCATCGGGTTACAACATACTCAGTCATAAAATCTGTCTCTGAGCTGGTTCTTGCAAGTCCGAAGTCACAAATCTTGAGATCACAGTTAGAATTCAGGAGTAAATTGCTGGGCTTCAGATCTCGGTGTAGAACACCAGCAGAATGTACATATTTAAGTCCCCGCAATAACTGATAAAGGAAATACTGCCAAAACAAGAGACATGCGACACATTGATTAAACAGCTAATTTTAGCAAATTAAGTATATACATTTCAAGGTATCCAAGCCAAAGAATCATGGGGAATTTAAAAAAGTATTGTCCTTACGAGGCTTATTCGTCAGGTTATGATTTTCAAGTTACAGTTTAAGACGCAGATAGTAGTTTAATGCAAAAAAAGAATCACATAAGCATATAAGGTTGTAATATAGTAACATTTAATCTGACAGAATATACTATCCTTCTATTGCTGCCAATGTGCTTAATACAAAGATAGGTAATGTTAAGAATCAACACATCCACTTCAAGAAGGAATATTGCTCTGGAGCAATAAAATGTGGTAGCGAGGACAATCTATCCATATGAAAACCTATAACCACAAAGGTGGCCAAATAGCAAAGCCTGTTATACACACGCATGGAGTCAGTTGAGTACAGGGCAAAATATTTCTGGTAAGGGAACAAATATGTCAGTCAATATGAAACATATGTAGCAGCTTAGTGTATCTTAGTCATGCCAACAGCAAAACAAAACAGGAAGTTTGGACAAGAACAAAGTATTGCTGATTATGATGTTGGACCCTTCAGAGAAAGAAAGAAAGAAAGAAAGAAAGAAAGAAAGAAAGAAAGAAGAAAAAGGAAAAGGGGGAAAGATATTCAAAGAAGCCTGTACAAATTATTGATAACACAATTACCTGATCACCCTATATAATATCAGCATAAGTAGTAAAATACTATAAGTCTATAACTATGCAAATTACAAATCTCTAAAGTATGCAAAAATAAGAGTTACATTGACCATAAAAGATATCCATGGGTCCTATTACCATCCATCAAAGCAATAGAATTCAAACAGAACAATAAGGGAGCATTAGTAAAATTTCAGAGGGTACAATTACCAGATCATATGCTAAGACCAAACATGTACTATATGCAGTTTTAATTTATTTCAATCTCATTTCAGCCATCAATTTTAACCATTGTAGATTAATTTATATAGCTTTTTCTTGACCTCTTACTAGCATCTCATTGGAAGATCAAGGAACCAAAATCAAGAGTCTCATAGAGTCATACCAGTAGCTTACTGAAGATAATCAAGCAAATAAATGAAGTCAATAATCATAAGCACCGATGTAATAGGCAACAAACAAATGGTACAGCTACCAAAAAGCCTGAACTCACTTGGCAATGATCCTCTGTCAGTTCCTGTGTCGAGCATATTATCTGGTGCAGATCAGTATCCATTAACTCATAAGCAATGTAGACGTCATTAAAATCCGCTTTATCCGGTGGTCGTATAATATCCTTAATTTTAATAACCTAAAAAGAGGAAATAACAAACCGATTTAGAAACCTAAGGAATTAGCACATGAACTCAACCGAAAACAAAAGAAAAAAATTGAAAAACCGATTTACATTCTCATGATCCATGTGCGTAAGCAGCTTGATCTCGCGCAAGGTTCGCTTCGCATCAATCCTGTTATCGAACGCATTCGCGATTCTCTTAATCGCCACCTCCTCCATCGTCTCGGCATTGGTAGCAGAGCTGCGGCGGAGCAAAAACACACCAAATCACACAAACCACAAACGCAACTGCAAAATAAAACGGCATAGCAGAAAATTCAGTTTACCAAACGAGACCGTAAGCGCCGCGGCCGACGGGAGTGATCGGCGGCGCGTATTTGGAGGGGACCTCGAAGAGGTTGCCGAGGACGTTGTACTGAATGAATCTTCCGCCATGGATTGGAACGCCTTTTACTTGAACAGCTGAAGCATTGGATTCGATTTCGTTTTCCTTTTCCATGTCCTTTAGCTGAGAGAGTGGAGATTTTTGGAGGTTGGCGAATTTGAGAGCTCAAGTGAAAGGAGGGAAAAAGTGGGGAGGTGGGGAAAGGGTTTTGGGAATTATCGAGTGGCGAGGGTGTTTTTTCGCTTTCGGAAATTTGAAATGTTGTGCGCTCTCCACTTTGAATATACTATTATTATTGGCTACTTAGCTATTTCAAAATTCTAATCTTTTCGGATTTGTTAATTGTCCTTTAGTAACGACTAACAAATGTAATGACTATTGTGATATCTGCTAAAAAAATTAAGGAGTATTGGTTTGTGTACACTAGAATTTTTCATATTTTTTAGTATTGCATTTCAATTTTAAAATTTATCCGTAAATATTTGAATTTTATATTCTTTTAAATTTTGCATCCGACAAATTTTTACCCTCAAATCTTTGCTGACATAATAGTCGATTGAGATGAAAGTTTGAAGTGCATAATGAAACAGATATGTTTATTGTCAATGTGAGATCTAGAACATGTAATTGTAGAGTTCATGATGTCAATTTGACTGCCATATCAAATATATATATATATATATATATATATATATATATATATATATTTACATGCCAATACCCAAAAACTAAGCTAATGTGTCGAGTCTTTAATAGGGTTTGAGTGTATGATCAACATAGAATATAATTATGCAATTTACATGTGGACTGAAAATATTTTGGATAATTAATTTCAACTGTGGTTACTGCCAGTGGCGGAACCTGGAATTTTGTTCTGGGGGTTGAACTTTTACGAGGTTCGGGAACAGTAGCCCCCGTCTTTTTTAGGCATTCCGTATATTTAGACATATTTTTTTTTTATCAAAATACAAGCATAATAATAATAATAAAGAACAATATTTTCATAGATTATATAATTTCAATACATTACAATGTTTTTTAGAGACATTCCGTACGCTTTAGGCATTTTTATTAAAAGACAAGCATAATAATAATAATAATAACAACGAACAACATTTTCATGAATTATATAATTTCAATACATTACAAAAAAAATTGGGGCATTTTCGTACATTTTAGGTATTTTTTATTAAAAGACAAGCACAATAATAATAATAATGAACAATATTTTCATAAATTATAGTATAATTTTAAATAACACAATTAACTTTAAATTAAATCTATATGAGAGAATATAATACGCAAATCAATTTTTGTAAAACAAGACTCTTTTATAATTAAAAATAGATACATATTTATTACAAAATATATCAAAATATGGGAGGGGCTTCAGCCACCCCGCCGGATCCGCCCCTGGTACTGGTTACAAAAGTTTCTTTTTTTTTTTTGGTCTAGGATTTTGCTTCAACGAGACATTCTTTGATCTTGAGTTGCAGTCATGTAACTAATTTTGTAAAGTGTTGGATTTTAGCTTAAGACTTTTTAAATTTGGAAAAGTTGGAATAATGGGATTTCAACTTTAGACCTCATTGCTTACTGACAAGGTCGGTCCCAATATTTCGATGATTGTAGGTGAAAACCTATGTTGCATAGGTACGCAGGTGCGAATGCAGGGGCGATACGATACGAGTATGAGGATACGAGTTTTTAAAAATTATAGGGTGCGATTCGGCAATGATACATTTAATTATTAAAATTTTATGATATATAATACTTATAAACTATATACAATTTAAATTTTCTTAAATTAATTATATGTAATTTACATTTTATTTTACCCAAAAGTTAAGCATTTTCAATTATATATAGAACTTTTATTTTTTGTTGTCAGATAGAGATATCACATAATCGTTTTCCATACTTGTGCGACTACTTTAATCTATAATTTGCGATAAATCAAAAATAATTATCAAATAGTTAATGAAATAATTTAACCAGGGGGCTTAGCCCACTGGCCATCAGGTCCTCACTTAAGTGAAGTGACCCGGGTTCGATCCCTCTTGGGAGCGAATTGGAGATTGGAGATATAAGGTGGATTTTGGTGAATGGAGAGATAAGGTGGTTCTTGGAGTGGATGAGGAACTAATTACTAACATTTAACATGACTTTGCCCGATCAAAAAAAAAAAAAAAGTTAATGAAATAATTTAAAATTTTTAACATTTTAAAAAGTAAAATCATTGATAACATCAAAAAATATTTAATACCTACACTAATCGATATAGTTAACAATGCATTTAATTACAATGAACAATAGCATTTCCGAATTCCACTTTGATCAAACAGAGGCAGAAGTGAAGCAAATTCTCATGCTACTTAAATGTTCATGTTGATCTTCAAAATCGCAAAATTCTAACCAAAATTGAATTATCTCGATAATTAATTAATTACACAACCAGTTCTCGCAAATTAAAGGGCCTTCCTTCTACTTTGTTGACTAAAGCACAAATGAATGTGAGTTACAGACCAGGGGCGGATCCAGGGGGCTGGGGGGGCTGAAGCCCCCTCCCAAATTTTGAGTATTTTTTTATAATTTGTATGTGTGTGTGTGTCTATATCTATTATAAAATAATTTTGTTTTACAAAAATTTATTTGCTTGGTATATTTCCTTATATATACTTAATTTAAAAATAATTATGTTATTTAAAACTATATAATCTATGAAAAAGTTTGTAATGTATTGAAACTAATTTGTAACATATTGAAATTATATAATTTATGAAAATATTGTTCTTTATTGTTATTATTATGTTCGTCCTTTAATAAAAAAATATCTTAAATATACGGAACGCTAAAAAAAATTTATCGAGGATGGCTCCTCTCAATTTAATTCCTGGTTCGGCCGCTGGTTACGTATTAGCTACAAATGGCGCAGATCCCACAAGCTGTTCATCAGAATGGATATTGGATAGAGAGAGAATGCTTATGGGTGGATTGTGCATAAGGAGATATTTACATAGAGATGGGAGAACGAGAGTGAGAAGAAAGTAAAAGATTTTATTAAAGAAAAAAGATATCAGTGTAACTTTATACAAAAATGATTTAAGTTTTATGTTTCTTTTAATCTTTGTGAATTATTTCTTATTTTAATAATATTAGAATGAATACTTTTATATATTAATTTATTTTTTTAACATCTTCCCCTAAAATGATTGCGATCAGGGGGAGCTTTGGCCTCTCACACTACTCAACAGAATTGATGATGTTTGGAGATAACTAAATCCAATAAACAATTTTTTAATTTGTTGTTATCTCTTTATGCAATATGACGCTAGCTATCTTGCAAGTTGCAACACTTAACATTACATTGTTGGTAATAACCATATTATTCATATTTCATCAGTCATTAACTCGCATCATTCATGTATAAAAGCATGTTTGTTATTTAGAATGACAATTATATTGCTTGATAGATTAACATGTATGTTCAAGGAAAAAGTTTCAATAGAAAATGCTATATATTGAGAGAATGAAGAATGAATATCTGACATTTCAAATAAATCAATAATTTTTCTAAATTAATCAATCAAAATTTCACATGAATAGAGATTTTCATCCAAATTCAAATCCTGCAAGGGCATGTTTTGTTAACATATTAGATCTAATATGATACATATGTTCATAAATTTTATTGATTTATTCAAAAAAATTATTGATTTATTCATCATTCTCCATTCTCTAAATATACAGCATGACCACACCCTATGTTCAAAAAACTAACAGTTATTGGTGTTGATGATCAATTTAAGTTAAATAATACTCCCCTCATCCCACGAATCTTGAGTCACTTTCCTTTTTCGGTCGTCCCATAAATCTTGAGTCATTTCATTTTTTGGCAAAAAAATTCCTCTTTATTCACTTTTTCACCTACCACACTTAACACACTAAATATTACTCCCTCCGTTCATGAAAAAGAGTCCTACTTACCCTATTTTTTGTCCATAAAAAATAGTCTCATTTAACTTTTTGAACCATCACATCATACCTTGTCCCTTACATTTAACTATAAATTGTACTTTTATTCCATTTTTTAACTAAAAATGTACTTTTATTCTACTTTTTTGTACTAATAATACATTTACAAATTATACATTTATCTCATTTACACCTACTTTAACAATTTTCTTAAAACCCGAGTCGAACCCCAAATGAGACTCTTTTTCATGGACGGAGGGAGTATTTTCTTACTTCCCGTGCCGAAAAAAATTGACTCAAGATTCACGGGACTGAGAGAGTACAAAACTATAGCATAAGAAAAAGTTTTGAAATAGCATAATGATTTATAAGAAATACACTGTTGAGCACAGAGTCAATTATTAAAAATCTTAATTTACATCTCAATAAATATATAATCGAACACAAAATGAGCCGGCAAATAACCTCTCAAAAGATTTTTTTTTTAAATGCGAGATTGCTACAGACAAATAACCACAAATTGAGAGAGAGGAAAATTGATTAGTAAGTGCTCTCAAAAAAAAAAAAATTGATTAGTAAGTACAAAAGTCTCAAGAGTCGAAATTATATAACAACTCACGGATTACTGGAGCAACTCAGCTGCTACTCGGAAGAAAGGAAAAAATAAAACAAAAATTTTGCACAAAATGAAATTGACATAATTGAGAGTGTATATATCAAGTATAGGCTTCATCGGCAGAGTTGTAGCCACTGGGAGTTTGAAGCGGGGTTGTAGAAGTGGAGCTCTCTCCTCCTTTCCTTGTCTTGGTCTCCCACAACAACTCACCAGCTGATTTCATCATAGCCTTGAAGATCTTGCTCTTGATTTGCCCTCTTCTCGGTGGAAGGCTGTGATTTGAGGCGTTGGATTCCATGAAGCAGAGCGAGAAACAGAGTGAGTGAGTGAAAGGGAGGAGCTGTAGTTGGATCTATAAAGATGAGTAAGCAGGGGAAATTCTTGGGCTCCAAGACTCATGCTGAGTGGGCCATCATCGTAATCGTATGTGACTATAAATTTCAAACTGACTGTGCATAATATACTACTCCTATCTTCATGACTTCATCGATGACGCTCACTAGTCACTCCCGTATTCACCCACGTCACGCCATATTTATTTCAGTAATATTTATGTATCTACTACCACGCTACAATTTTTTATTTTTATTTTTATTTTTTAGTTGGAAAAAATAGACCGGGTCAAATTGAACAAATTTGTGTACAATCATCTTTATTTTATTTTTGGGTTAATAGCCGAAAAATACACGAACTTTCACCGAATTTGCATATTGCACATGACCTTCAAAAATAGCCCCAGAATATACCACCTTTGAATTTAATCGCAAATTGCACCCGCGTTGACTAACACCTTGATCGACGGTGACGTGGCCATCGGAATTTGTTGACGTGGACGATTTTCCGATGTATTAAAACGACGTCGTTTTGTCAAGCTCTTTTAAATTAAAAAAAAAATCAAAAAATGAAAAAAATCATTTTGTTCCAATTTTTCCAGTTTCCGGCGAGGAGGCCCGTTTCATTTTCCAGGCGATTTCTAGACGCCGAGCACCAGGCCAGCGCCCCAGATCCGCCGCCTTTTCCAGACGCCGAGCACCACCTCCACCGCATCGCACAACGCGACCTTGTCTCTGACCGCTGCGTTCCACCACCATCGTTCATGAACGTCGCCGACCACCGAGCCCTACACCTTCAATTCACCGCCAACTTTGCAAAATCCCCAAATCCAGAACCAAAACGATTCTCGGTCAACGATTTTAGGAGGTTTTGTTTGTTTGCTTGTTTGGGGTTCTAAAATCGCTGCTCTGCAATTTCTAAAATCGAGTGGTTGGGAGGTCGATGAAGGAGGAGGGTTTGCAGAGTGCGAGGCGGCGAAAAGTCGCGGGGGAAGAGGGAGGTGGCGGCGTCGATGAGGAATGGCGCCCCAGATCCGCCGGCGGTGGTGGAAAGCTTGAGGAATGGCGCCCCAGATCCCCAGATCCGCCGGCGGTGGTGGATGAGGAATGGGGAGAGGAATGGCTTGGTGGAAAGCCTCTGATTTTTTGTTTTTTTTTTTTTAATTTTTTTTAATAAAAATGACATGTGTATTGCCAAATCAATTAAATTGCCACGCGTATTGCCACATACAATAAAAATGCCACGCGTATAGTCCACATCATTGCCGGTCAACTTTAATTATGGCCGGAGTTCTCGCCGTGTGCAAATTACAACAAAATCAATAGCTCATGTATTCTGGGGCTATTTTTGAAGGTCATGTGCAAAATGCAAATTTGGTGAAACTTCGTGTATTTTTTGGCTATTAACCCTTTATTTTTTTACTTGGGGGAGTTGGGGAGGAAGAGCAGTGGGGTTTGAATCCGGGACCTCACTGTTCAAACAGAGGAGGTCGCATCGCTTGGTGTCCCATTGGGGACTACAATCATCTATTTTTAATTAGTGCAGATGCAATGGTAGTGAGCAACTTTTATTCCATGAATAATTAAATATGCAACTAAGAAAGCGGTATAGAACATTTTTCAGTTTTCATTACATTGGTTGAAGAATGGAGTGTGGAAAACTGAAAAAGTGTTAGTATTGAATTGAAGTGGCAACAATGAATATTATGTACGTACAATCTAAGAAAACAAAATGAAGATGATAGTAGAACTTGAAACACTAAGCTAGTAGTTTAGTGCACATTAGCAAATTTACAGCCATAAATAAATGGCCAGAGTTGTAGTCGCTAGGAGTTTGATGTGAAAGCCTCTTCATTCCATCTCTTTGATTCCGATAACAATTCTGCGCCTGTGTTTTATCAGATGCTTCAAGATATTGCTCTTGATTTGCCCTCTTTCAGGTGGAAGATGGTGTTTTTTCTTTGGAATTCTATTTTTTGGGGTTTGGATCCCATTTCAACTATAGGAGTAATAGTGTTTCATCTCCCGAATTTTCAGTATTTTCCAGAAAAATGTCTTAAATTTTTGGTTTCTCATAAAAAATCTCGAAGTTTCATCGTTTTTTATAAGATGTCCCACTATATAAAATTTTATGACATAAAGATTTTAAAAAAATTGAAACTTTTCAACGTTTTTCAATAATGGTGATTCTTAACATAGTTTTTCAATAAAGGCGGTCCTCAAATATTATATTCGATGAGATAAGTTATTTTTTCATCATCAAATTTTATATAATTTGATATTTTATTGATAATACTGAAAGTTTGAGATAAAAAAAAATTAAAATTTGAGATATTTATGTTAAACATTGAAAGTATGGTGCATAAAATACTATATAATCGGAGTATTAAATTTGAAGTGCTTGTGTGAGTGAGGGAGAGAGAAAACCATGTAGAATTAATTAATGCTAATTGTTGGTTGAAGATAGAATAGAAGAATGATAAAAGGAAGTGTGCTTGTGTAATATACTCCCTCTGTTTTTTTTTAAGTGTCCCATGGAAAAAAAGTACATATATCAAGGAAGTTGGAGTATTACTTTTGTGTCCATATTTATTATTTTCAAAGTGTAATAAATTTATTCTCAAATTTTGAAATAGGACACTTAAAAATGAACAATAAATTTATCTTAATAGGACACTTAAAAAAAACGGAGGGAGTACTATTTAAGGTCTTGAATTCTAGTAATTCGTCGCACGATTTTTAAATCTTTTTATTTATTTATATAATTTATATAGGGAGAAAGACACAAGTAACCAAAATGACATAGTTTAGGACTTATATAGCCACCACTTATAAAACATGACTTTAGGGGTCAAAAGCCATTGAAAAGACAAAATAACCCTTACTTATAACTAAATAAAAATAAAAGAAAACTAAAATAAATCTTAACTTACAAAATATAAAATAAAACAAAATAAAAATCTGGAATTTGACTTAATAATTTAAAAAACTGAAATTTGCATTAACAATTAAAAAAAGAAAAGAAAAAAGGGCCCTAATTAAAACATGAACTGAACGGTTTCTTCTTCATTTCAAATTCTCGTGCTCTTCTTCTTCTTCCTCACATCCGACCACCGGCGACGCGACGGCTTCCTGCGACCACTACTCCTTGCGGCTTCCAGCGACGGCTTCCTGCGAACAGAGAAGGCGACGACGACGACAGCGAACAGCAAAGGCAACGACGACTCCAGCGAACGGCGTCGGCGGTGAAGAAGACTCCAGCGAACGACGGCGACGAAGAAGGCTCCTAGCGGCGACGAGTCCCTCCATTTCTTATTAGATTTCATTATCCTCTCTCTTCTCCCAAAAAACCCTCTTTGGTGCGAAAAAAAATGTCCGAGAAAGGTGCGGAAGCTGAGCAACCCACCAACGCCATTGGAAGTCCACCAACCCTCTTTGCATATGGTTAATTATTGTTGAATTGGATTTTCTGAGTTTTTCGATAGCTTGATTACATTTACACACTTGATTTTTGTTACTCAGTTGATTACTTGATACACAGTAGAATTTTTCATACACAGTTGATATATGTCGTTCACAGTTAATTGTTGTTACACAGTTGAACACTTCATACACAGTAGAAGTTATTATACACAGTAGATTATTATTACATAGTTGAAGCTATCATACACAGTAGAAGTTATCATACACAGTAGATATTTGTTAACACTTTTTATTGATTTTGTGTAGCTTAAAATTCGGCCTATGGTACCTACTCCTCGGGAAGAAGGCCATGAGTTCTTTATCAGCCTACGTACAGATCAGCAGATGGCGGTCACTTTTCAGCCCTCGAAGAGGCATGCCGCTAAAAACTGCTAGTGGACGAAGACGTTGAGCTAATTGAGGAGTCTGGTGAGCCACCGAAGAGGAGGAGAAGACGGGAGCCATGTCATAAGACCGCACCCAAGTCGAGTACTGCTGTAGGGAAGCGACATCATCCCGAGCCGAGTGCAGCAGCCGAGAAGCGGCAGATGAGACATTCTTCAGAGCCACCACAACCATCTACTTCTTGTTGCTTGCATGGATTGCCATGCAAGCATGCAGATGACGAGGAGGCTCACTTGGAGCGCTTGACGATGAGGCTTATTTTGAATTTGTCAATTATGCACTTATTACATCATTTGTGCTAATTGACTGTGCACGAATTTTCATCTGTGTACCAAATTCTCAAGTGTGTACGAATCTTCAACTGTGCACGAATTTTCATATATATTAATTGAATTAACTGTGTACAAATTGGATGAACTGTGTACTAATTAATTAAGGAAATTAAATTACATGTGTACAAATTGGATGAACTGTGCACGAATTTTCATCTGTGTACCAAATTCTCAAGTGTGTACGAGTCTTCAACTGTGCACGAATTTTCAGCTATATTAATTGAATTAATTGTGTACAAATTTGGATGAACTGTGTACTAATTAATTAAGGAAATTAAATTACATGTGTACAAATTGGATGAACTGTGCACGAATTTTCATCTGTGTACCAAATTCTCAAGTGTGTACGAGTCTTCAACTGTGCACGAATTTTCATCTGTATTAATTGAATTAATTGTGTACAAATTGGATGAACTGTGCACGAATTTTCATCTGTGTATCAAATTCTCAAGTGTGTACGAGTATTCAATTGTGTAAAACAGTGCACAATGATAATACACAATTTAATTCATACACAGTTGTGGGCTAACTACCCTTTAAACGAGACATATTTTAGTAATTGAGATGCAATTAGGTGAAATTAAGTATTTAAAATGTATTAGTAAACATTATATTCAATATAATGAGCTAATTATGTTCATATCCATCACTTGCTCAAACATATTGAACATATACACATATAACTTAAGTATAGTAAGTGTGTATGTTAGTGTGCATGTAATAGCATCTTAGTAATTTACACGTGTTTCATTAAAAATAAGTATCCAATTTGATTTGTTGACCATTGAAATTAACTTAGGATGTTCATTTTCTTAATTTTCATTGCCCAAATGCCCTCACATCGGCCAAAAGGAATAGTTCTACGGTGCACAATGACAGTGCACAATGACAGTACACAGTTTAATGCATACACAGTTATCCGCTAACTACCCTTTAAACGGGACATATTTTAGTAATTGAGATACAGTTAGGTGAAATTAAGTATTTAAAATGTATTAGTAAATATTATATTCAATATAATGAGTTAATTGTGTTAATATTCATCACTTGCTCAAACATATTGAACATATATCACATATAACTTAAGTATAGTAAGTGTATATGTTAGTGTGCATATAATAGCATCTTAGTAATTTACACATGTTTCATTAAAAACAAGTATCCAATTTGATTTGTTGACCATTGAAATTAATTTAGGATGTTCATTTTCTTAATTTCCATTGCTCAATTGCCCTCAAATCGGCCAAAATGAATAGTTCTACGGTGCACAATGACAGTGCACAATGACAGTACACAGTTTAATGCATACACAGTTATCCGCTAACTACCCTTTAAACGGGGAATATTTTAGTAATTGAGATGCAGTTAGGTGAAATTAAGTATTTAAAATGTATTAGTAAACATTATATTCAATATAATGAGTTAATTGTGTTAATATCCATCACTTGCTCAAACATATTGAACATATATCACATATAACTTAAGTATAGTAAGTGTATATGTTAGTGTGTATATAATAGCATCTTAGTAATTTACACGTGTTTCATTAAAAACAAGTATCCAATTTGATTTGTTGACCATTGAAATTAACTTAGGATGTTCATTTTCTTAATTTCCATTGCCCAATTGCCCTCAAATCGGCCAAAAGAAATAGTTCTACGGTGCACAATGACAGTGCACAATGACAGTACACAGTTTAATGCATACACAGTTCTCCGCTTACTACCCTTTTAATTAAGTATCCAAATTAACAAAATTAAATATTAATTAATTAATTTTAATAAGAAATAATTAAGCTAATTTATAAATAATATGTCAACTGTGTATATTGTTCAACTATGCACACATTTATACGGTTGATTTTGATCAAACGTGTACAAATTGAATCAACCGTGTACGCATTATAGTCAAGTGTGCTCAAAATGAATATTATAATAATAATAAATAAATATGTAACTTAATTAATTTAAAATTAAATAATATGATTAATTACTAATTTAATTAACTAGATAAATTAACAAATTTAAATATTGATTAATTTCTAATAAGAAATATTTAAGCTAATTCATAAATAATATCTCAACTGTGTAAGTTGTTCAACTATGCACACATTTACACGGTTGATTTATATCAAATGTGTACAAATTTAATCAACTGTGTACGCATTATAGTCAAGTGTGCTCAAAATAAATATAATAATAATAATAAATAAATATGTAACTTAATTAATAAAAAATTAAATAATATGATTAATTAGTAATTTAATTAACTAGATAAATTAACAAAGTTAAATATTAATTAAATTTTAATAAGAAATAATTAAGATAATTCATTAATAATATGTCAACTGTGTATATAGTCAAATGTGCACAACATTTATACGGTTGATTTTGATCAAACGTGTACAAATAGAATCATTTATTGTGCACGTATTAATTTAATTAACTAGCTAAATTAAATAAATTAAATAGTATTGATTAGTGAATTTAATTATTATACAACTGTTTAAGTATTATAGTCAACTGTGTATATTATTCAACTGTGCATATTATTTACACTGTTGATTGACTTTGTACATAGTTGATGTTTTACAACTGTGTCGTTGTGGATGCAACTGTGTTTATGTTTATTTTATATTTTTCACACTCAATGTGGTCTTAGACGTGAAAAAAACAAAATTTTATCATACAAGACAATAAATCTCATTTTGATATCAATATATTCTTAACTGTGTCATTTACATATACAACACAGTCAACATAAACACACTGCGCAATTTAGTTCAACTGTGTAGCTAAGAACACCTTCATATCTCCCAACTGTGTCTTCAAAATCAAGCATTTATTTTATATTTTTTTACACTCAATGTGGTATTAGACGTGAAAAAACTAAATTTTATCATTACGCAACAACAAATCTCGATTTTGATTCCAATATAGTCTTAACTGTGTCATTTACGCAGAAGCTATTGTGTACTGAAATTTTCTCACCAAAATCAGAAAATAAAACATACAATTGATACATTTGCTATGAATTTAACATACATACCTAAATAAAATCAGAATGCCCAAAGAATTTCGTCCTACCCAAGCTTTTTTGTATAAAAAATCGTTAATTTTTTCAAAATTTTCGTGGGTTTTCGTCGAGAGAAAAACAAAGAGATGAAGAATGAATTTTTTCAGAATTTTCGTGGGTTTTCAACACCAACCTACCTTGTATTTGCATTTACTATCACATTAATTGATTTGTACGGTGAATCCTTAACATGTGAAATTCTCATTGTTGAGGAAGATAGCTTCATTTATGAGAAGAAGCTGCAATTCGAAAATGAGCAAGAGAGAGAGAGAGAGAGTCAATTAGAGAAGAGAGAGAAAGAGTTGTTGGGTGGTTGGCTGATTTAGAAGAGAGAGAGTCAATTTCATTTTTCCTTTATTTTTATTCTCTAATTAGTAAGGGTATGTTTGTCTTTTCAATGCATTTTGACCCCTAAAGTCATCTTTTATGTGTGGTGGCTATATAAGTCACAAACTATCTCATTTTGGTTACTTGTGGGAATTCTCACATTTATATATATGTATATATAAATGATAAAAGGGGGTGCGTATATAACATGAGGGAGAATTGGTCAAATCTTGTGCACTAAGATTGGAATCAAAGTGGGCTCCATGCATGGCAAATTTTAAGATTTTAGCAAATACACTAGTTTCAAGTAAGATTCCCACATTGATGAGTGTATTGTGTATTTGCGAACGTGGAGAAAATATATTTATTGAAGGATTAATTACCGATAAAAAATTGAGGTTTTATTAAATTTAGATTTTACATAGTATTAATTTTAAAGTTCGACACAGTAATTATTAAATTATTAATTTAATTTAATTTTTCTATCAATCGAAATATCACCAAAATTATTAGTTGAGTAATTGATGTTGTTTCATAAAAAATTACGTCGAGGTTTTATTAAATTTAGATTTTACATAGTATTAATTTTAAAGTTGGACACGGTAATTACTAAATTATTAATTTAATTTAATTTTTCTATCAATCGAAATATCACCAAAATTACTAGTCGAGTAATTGATGTTGTTTCATAAAAAAATTACGTCGATTGCTACACAAAAATGATTATATCAAGTCAATAATTCAATTAGTCATGTCAATGATAAACTTGGCCGAAATTTTGATTGGTAATAAAATCCAATTAAATCGATTGTTCTATAATTATCACATTAAACTTTAAAGGGAATATGCAAAACTAAAATTTAATAAAACTCAAAGAAATTATGTACAAATATTTTTCTATTACATTGTGACTTGGAATGTTCGTGGTGGTAATTCTAATTCTAATTAGAACTACAAAATCGATAAATGCTTTTGATAAATACTCCCTCCGTCCCCACAAAGCATGATCCAATTTCTTTTTTGGTTTGTCCCAGAAACTTGACCTGTTTGTAACAATGGCAAAAAATTTACTCTTTATTCACATTTTCACTTTTTCACATACCACACTTAATACACAAAATACCAATTTTTTAATTCTCGTGCCGAAGAGAATTGAGTCATGTTTTATGGGACGGAGAGAGTATATATCAAATTCTTAATTTCAAACATTACATACAGTCTTATTTATATGGACGCAACTAAAATTCATCCATTTGAAAGTCGGAAATGACCAGAACCAAACCACACACACCAAATCATTTCCAACAACAAAGCCAATATATAAAGAATTAGAACAGCTAAACTATTTAGAGGAAAAAACATAGTTACATCTCTTCTACATCCTTCCTTGGCATATTAAAAGAAAATGAAATTTTACAGCATAGAAAAAATAAAATTTAAAGTAGAAGTTGGTAGGTTCTTATTTCTTCATCCTGCAAATTATAATGAATGACGCCTGAACCTCTAAGCTCAGTAGCAATTTGGTGCATACTTCTAGAATCGGAGCTTCCTTTCTACCGTCTTACCTACTAATCCGACGACCGATTTCACCACAATCTTCAACATCTTCTTCTTGATCTCTCCTCTCTGTGGTGGAAGCGTCTGATTGTTCTTGGAAACATACTTGTTTCCATAAAAGTACATATTGATCATCAAGATTATAGCAGATGAAAACAGGGGATTTTTGCTTTAAGCTAAAAACAGAGGAAGAAAACAGGGGAAGTTGTTGGGGAAAATTGTTTTTAATAATTGATGAATATATAGTGAAGAGTGGCAAATAGTTTAATTATAATATAAGTGGCAGTAGGGATTGTGTGAATAAATTCTGATACTTGCTTTCTAAGACTCTTGAGCAGTCAGCAGACTGGAAAGTTGGTCATATCAGATTGTCCCTACAGCAGTAAATTTAATGCCCTACTTTTACGAGACAATATATATATATATATATATATATATATAGCGAGAAAAAAAAAATCACAGTTCTATTGGTAAATCGTGTTCCCTCCAACCAGGGCGGAGCCAGGAATCTGAACCCCATTTTTTTTTTTTTTTGGCATTCGGTATATTTAAGGTATTTTTTTATTAAAATACGAGCATAATAGCAATAATAACGAACAATATTTTCATAGATTATATAGTTATAATATATTACAAAACTTTTTTTAGACATTCCGTATATTTAAGACATTTTTTTAGGTATTCTATACATTTGAGGCATTTTCTATTAAAAGACATGCATAATAGTATAATAACAAACAATTTTTTTTTTGGGCATTCTATACATTTTAGACATTTTCTATTAAAAGACAAGCAAATATATCAATCAAATACTCTTTTGTACAACAAAATTCTTTTATAATAAGCATAAGCATATATCTATATATATTTTTAAATTATAAAAAAATTATATATATATATATATATATATAATTATAAAAAACTCAAAATTTGGGAGGGGGCTCCCGCCCCCTTGGCTCTGCCCCTACCTCCAATCAATAGGTTGAAGGTTCGAGTCACTGAGAAGGAAAATGAGGACCATTATTGATCCTCTTAAAAATGAGAAAATAAAAATAAGATATAGATTAAACGTAGAGGTGGATGCAGAAAAATAATTAAGAGGAACCAAACGTTGAAAAAAATCAGTGATAGAGAGTGCAAAAACTGAAAATTTGCACTAATTCCGCGAAGTCTAGCGTGTCATGCAACTCTATATCTAAATGATCCCTATTTAGAAAGAATGTTGTAGAGCTTCAGAACCTCCCAATCAAATTTTCTGCATTTTTTTACCCTTGTACTTATCGAAAATTTTCAGTTTATGACACAAAAAGAAAAGGATTAGAAAAAATAGAAGATAATCATGGATACAATAGGTATTGCAATAAAAATCAAGACTTAACATAGAGGTGTATGCATATAAATAATTGAGGGGAAGCTGAAATTAAAAAAGAAAAAAAATGATAGGGTTCTGAAGCTCCGAAACACGCCCCCTAAATACACCATTAGATAATAGACAACATTAGAAAAAAAAATAAAATCAAATTGAGCATAATGGAAGATCATAAGTGGGTTATGTAACTCTTCCATGCAATGTATTCGACCACCGAGTAATTTTCGGGAGTCAAAAATTCAATTATACATATATCTAGTCCTACACCTATTAATTAAATTGTCAAAAATCGACCAAGTCAACCAAATTTTCATAATTAATTGATCACGCATTTCATAATCGACTACCAATTCTTCCGTGCAATGTATGAGCATTATTTACATTAATAATTCAAAGTGAAATTAATATATATATATATATATATATATATATATATATAAATACCAAATTTTATATTCATATTTGTCAATTTTGTATGTATGGGTAGAATGTGTGATAGTCAATCAATTATTCAATTTGTTATAGTGATCACCTTCTTTCTCATTTTAGTACTTTTCGTTAAAAGAAAATATATAACTCGTTTTAATTCAATTTATATGTATCACTTGTATTGTCAATCCAAAAATATGAGTTAAAAGTTAAATAATAAATTAATAAATATTATTCAAATATGTTAAAATAGATAAGTATGAGTCTACTAAATGAAGCATTTGCAGTTAAAGTTCACTTTTATTCATAAATATCTAAATAACAATGATCGCAATTTGATTTTATAATGTTATTATGGTCAGCCAATAGTACTTATCGAATAAAATTCAAATAATTTTAATTAATTTATACTAAAAGAAAATATATCATTGCAAAAATACACATTATTTTATAAAAAATAACGTCATTTTAATAATTTATTAAAGTTATTAATTTTGTTGGATTGCACTAACACATATGTCACTCTATTTCATCAATAGAGTAAGAACTTTTTATTACATTCTTGGTGTGCTTACACTTAATTAATTTCTAATATAATAATTATAGTTATTGATAAAAAAAATACTACTACTATTTACCAAATTTATGATTTATGCATGTGAGTATATTTAAATAGTGTTTATAAATAGAATAGGCATTTTTTTATGGACATCTAAAAAAAAAGGAAAATTATAGTAACTATTTGTATAGGATAGGGGAAGTAAGTATTTATATATTTAATTTAATTTCGTTGGTATATTTATTTTAGTTTGCTATCTTTTAGTATTAAACATTAGAATGTTACAAATAAAACTAAAGTTAAAAAAGAAAATAAAATATTTGAACTTAAGTATATATACACTACATATTATATTTACTTGAATCTTTAAATAAACATATAATTTGTTCATTTTAAATCCATATTTAACAAATCATCCATAAAATTAAAGTTCTTGATATGATATTTGATTTTAGATGCATATCAGAATGAGAAAAAATTAAAGAAAATAAAAAAGTTATGAGAGAGAAAAAGGTGAATAATGTGGCAAAAAAAGGAGATATAAATTAATTGCAAAATGGGCGAGAAAATAGTTTACTCATTATTCTTCTTTATATATATATAGGGAGAGAGAAATGTTATGCTACATACCTTATGTGAGCACCACTCACGTTTAACCCTCATTAGCGTATTCTTTTTTGAATTAGGCGTTTATTTTTATTCTAATACTTTATAAATTGGTATTGGGATCGTTAATTTTATATATTATATAAAATCAAAGTTCGATTTGTTCATATTCCCTTTAACTTCAAATTATTAATAAAAATAACAAATCGATGCTCATGTGTGAACAGTGGAAGTAGTAAGGAAGAATTGTGTTAATTGTATTTTTTTTTTCCACTATTCAATATACTTTAATTTAAACAGATTTTCATAATTGATGCTCTCATGTGTGTAAGTCGTCAAGAATTAATTCTTCCATTTATAATTACAAAACATTAATTAAGTATCAACTTTTCATTTAAATCTCAGTGCTGTGAAATATTCTGTTTGAACCTAAGAAGTATTACGGGTTTTTTTCAAAGGGAAGAATATATTAACAATTCCTTGGGATAGAAGGAGGAGTATTTCGTACACGTGATTAAAAATAATTGTTATAGTATTATGTGATAGGAAAAGCATTAATTAATAAAATGTGTAAAATACTTTATACAAGCCTACTTCTAGAAATTAGACTTTATTGAATACTAGAAAATTTTGACATAGAAGTCCACATGAAATTCTTTTGTGATTACTCAACAACTTCTTACAGCCCTCGTCAGGATTAGGAAGGCTACGTCTAATCAATTTATCAAAAGGCTGAAATAGTTACGTATTTATTTTTATTTTTGTAAAAAATATTTATTTTTATGTCAAAATGGTAAGTAAGATATGCACCTGGATTCAACACATATATATAGTTAAATGGTAAGTTTGTTTTTTTCACCTGGATTCACAAATATAGTTTTTTTAAGGAAAAAAAATTCCATTACACCAAGTAAAATTACATTAAAATGAAGGGAAAATATATATTTGATTCAACAAATTCAATTAGAAATAAGAACTGGGTTCACAATAATCCGCATAGATGTTTTTTGTATAACGTATTTTATGGACACTGTGTACGCAACTTGATAATGAATAATCCAGTGAAACAATTTAATAATGTAGAAGAAAAACTGTTTATATATAATAATTAAGTTAACAAATAAACGTGAAATCACACATTTTTAATATCATGAAATTAAAAGTAAAATAATGTACTTAGGTTATGCATTGGAACTTATTCTCCAACTCCAGCCCTATTAAAGCTATTAATAATCTCACAATAGTATCTAGGGAATATACTTTTCAAATAAGGTAGAAAGAATCACCAAAAATGTTTGGTCAAGGCTTGGAGAATCGAGAGTGGGAGCGGGGAATCAAGAGATCGACTAAAATTTTATTACACGCTACCAATTTTAAATATAATTAAGAATATCAATTTGTATCACACGCTGCCAAATTTAAATGTTTGAAAGATAGTATCAGATTCAGATAGGTTCCTCCAAATTTGTACTATCAATTGTATGAGTCAATATAGATGACTGCCCTAGAACATTAATTCGTAGTCAAGTATGTTGGAATATAAGTATATATAATGGAGAATTTATTTAATTGGTAGGAGGAAATTTGAAGAAATTGATTGTGGACGTGTGTGTGCTTAGGAATTTGAGTGGGAGGATTGTAGTTTACTAACACAATCTTTCTTTAATTCACTTCATTCTTTCTTTTTCTTCTTAAAATATCTTGATTCTAGATATTTCTAATACAAATATCTTCATTCTAGATATTTCTAATACAAATATCTTCACTTAAAAAATCAAGTTTATTTTTATATTCCAACACTCCCCCTTAAACTTGATTTTTCATTCCGAGCAAACTTCTGAATTTGGCGAAATCCTTTCACGACGTGCCTTGCTTTATATCTTTCAACTTCACCTTTGGAATTCTTCTTAACCTTATTCACCCACTTGACTCCAATGGCCTTGTGCCTTTCCAGTAGTGTCACGAGCTCCCGCGTATCATTCTTCTTTATTGATTTGATCTCTTCGTCTCTTAATACTCGCCAATTTTCACTCTTTGCCGCTTCTTTAAAGCTAACAGGTTCATAATTAGCAGATAGGCAAAACAAGGTGAGATCTTCTAACCTTTCAGTGTCTTCATATATCTCATCCGAATTCCTTGCTCGTGGTGTGGCTCTTTCATTTAAGAAAGATGGTGGTGAGTCTTCAGTAACTTGTATAGGTGAAGCTGGTGGAGTCACTGGCTCTTGTTGGACTTCTCCAACTTGCTCTTCTGTTTTTTGTTCTTCTAACTGTGGGATGTAGGTGAAGTCACCGCTGGAGCTGAAATCCCAGACTCCTTCTTCGTCGAACTCCACATCCCGACTTATCACTGTTTTCTTGGTATTTGGATTGTATAACTTATAGCCTTTAGAGTTAGAGTCGTACCCGATAAAGATGAATGCTTCACTTTTGTCATCGAGCTTCTTCCTTCTCTCATCTGGTACATGCACGTAGGCTTTGCTCCCAAATACCTTTAGGTAGGAAATTCCTGGCTTTCTCCCGCTCCAGGCTTCTTGTGGAGTCATTCCCCACACGCTCCTTGTCGGCGATCGGTTGGATAGGTACACTGCGCACGCCACTGCTTCGGCCCAAAACTCTTTAGGCAGATTCTTCGTCTTTAGCATGCTCCTCGCCATCTCCATGATTGTCCTATTTTTTCTTTCCGCCACTCCATTTTGTTGGGGGGATCTCGGAACTGTCAGGGGCCGCCGAATTCCATTTACTTCGCAAAATTCTAGAAACTCCCTTGACGTGAATTCTCCGCCTCGATCGGACCTCAGGGCCTTGATTTGTCGTCCGCTCTCCTTCTCGACGACAGCTTTAAATTTCTTGAATACATCAAATACTTCTGACTTCTGCTTCAAGAAATATACCCACGTTTTTCTAGAAAAATCATCAATGAAGAGCAAAAAATAATTATTTTTACCGAGGGAGCTTGGCTTGATTGGCCCGCACACATCAGCGTGAATTAACTCCAGTGGCTTTTGAGCTCTTGAGCTTGACTCCTTTGGGAATGGCTTTCTGAACTGCTTCCCGAGTAGACAACCTTCGCACAGTTGATCGGGATGTTTGATGGATGGTAAGCCTCTCACCATCTCTTTCTTTGATAGCAACTCCAAGCCACCAAAATTTAAGTGCCCAAACCGAAGATGCCACAACCAAGACTTATCTTGGTAACACGCTTTCAGGCATTTTGCCATGTCATTTCGAATATTCAGTAAGAACATTCTATTTTTAGACATTGGCACCTTGGCAATAAGATTATTTTTGGCATCTCTTATTGAAAGGTTATAATCTCTCATGTGAATATCATAACCTTTCTCTAAGAGTTGTCCCAAACTCAAGATATTATTTTTCATATTGGGCACGTAATAAACGTTGGAAATAAATTCATGATTTCCATTCTTCAAGCGAATTAAAATTTTCCCTTTTCCTTTAACTGGAATTTTAGATTCATCACCAAAGGAGACGTTGCCGCTTACCGACTCATCGAGCTCCACGAACATGCTTCTCTTCCCGCACATGTGGTTGCTTGCACCAGTGTCGAGGTACCACGTGTCATCTCTTCCAGCTTCTCCTTTATATGCCAGAAGCACACTACCATTTGCTTCGCTCGTGTTCTCGGCATAATTGGCCCTTTCTTCAATCCTTACTTTTTCACTTCTGCACTCGGAAGCATAGTGCCCAAATTTATGGCAATTATAACACTTTATTGAAGACTTATCGTACCTCGACTGCGGGTTGCTCCTCCCCCGACCACTTGTAAACTCATTTCTTTCACCACTATTGACGAAGCCTCCTCGTCCTTGTCGATGTCCACGTCCACGGCCTCTACCTTTGCCTCGATCTTGTCCTTGGCCACGTCCTCTCCCGAACTGTCCATGGCCATTGCTCGGACCTTCTTCTTTCTCTTTCGGGCTTACTTGCAACTTTAAAAGTTGCTCTGAAATTTCTTGCTTCTTCTTTTGCTTCTCCTCGTATGCTTGCAACGACCCCAACAAGAGATCGATCGTCATCTCCTCCAAATTTTTAGTTTCTTCAATTGTGATTACTATATGCTCAAATCTTGGAGTTAGTGAGCGTAATATTTTCTCCATAATTCTAACATCCTCCAATTTTTCACCATTTCTTTTCATTTGATTAGAAACCACCAAGACTCTTGAAAAATAATCCGAAATCGATTCGGACTCTTTCATATGCAAAGACTCAAACTCTCCTCTTAAAGTTTGAAGTCGTACCTTTTTTACTTGCTCCGCTCCTTTGCACGCGTTCTGGAGCTTCTCCCACGCTTCTTTGGCGGTGCTCGCATTCGAGATTTTCTCGAAATCATCGTCCCCTAGCGCTTGATAAATGAGACAGAGAGCCTTCTTGTCTCTCTTTCTCGCGTCTCGCAATCTATCCTTTTGTTGTTGGGATAGTGCGGCCTCGTCCTGCGGCTCTTCGTAGCCGTTCTCCACAATCTCCCAAACGTCGTGGGCTCCCAATAGCGCCTTCATCTTGATGCTCCAATTGTCGAAGTTGCTCTTGTTGAGCATGGGGACTTGAAACGATTGTAGGTTGGCCATTCCACAGGTAGGATTTTATGGCTCGGATACCACTTTGTTGGAATATAAGTATATATAATGGAGAATTTATTTAATTGGTAGGAGGAAATTTGAAGAAATTGATTGTGGACGTGTGTGTGCTTAGGAATTTGAGTGGGAGGATTGTAGTTTACTAACACAATCTTTCTTTAATTCACTTCATTCTTTCTTTTTCTTCTTAAAATATCTTGATTCTAGATATTTCTAATACAAATATCTTCATTCTAGATATTTCTAATACAAATATCTTCACTTAAAAAATCAAGTTTATTTTTATATTCCAACAAAGTATTCTATTATATATCCAATGTTTTATTTCATTTTAAGATTTTTCGAATTTGCATGGCGTTCTATTCAAGTGCCTATTTAAAGCATCCACGGTGGGATGCTCGATCCCACCTACTCGAATAAGGCTCAAACGGTTCGAACTGTGAACTGCCGATTCAGAATCGAAACTGTCGATTCACAATTCGAATCAAAACCGTTGGCCACTTTTCACAATTCAGTTTCTATTTCCAATTTCGGAACCATATATGGAACCACCAACTTGAGTCCAGTTCGAACCAGAATTTGGAACCGTGAACACCTTTGCGTCCACAATGATGGACCACATCATGTGAAGAAGTCAAACGGGACAACCTTGGAATATATGGTATTAATCCAACAATATTCTATTATTTGTTTTCAATGAAAATTCGTATTTATAGGAGAAGATAACTCTCAAACTTTGGTGGGAACACTCTAAGTGAAATTTATGAAAATTAAGACTGTTTTTTATATTTTTTCAAAATTTGAGCTATTTTTACAAATTACTCTAAAATTTGATTCATAATTGACCCTTAAAAAATTCGATACTAACGTTGGAATTTATCAGTATTCCAAGTGTATTCCTCACACCAAATATTGATTTTCAATAATTTTCATAACCAGAATCTGGCCGAACACCGACGGAATATTCCGTCGGTAAATGGAGATACCGACGGATTTCACCCGTCGTGAAAACGCTCGTCGGTAAATGATTTACCAACGGATTTTTTCTGTCCGTCGGTGGATACCGACGGACATCGCCGTCGGTAAGTCTCCGGCGCCGGCGTTGGCCGTGGTAGGTGGCGCGTTTACCGACGGATTACCGACGGAAAATTCCGTCGGTAAATTATTTTAATTTTTTAAATTTAATTTTTTTTTATCAACCTATCTTCGTATTCTACAAGTATTTCGTATTTCTAATGTATTTTGAACTTAATTGCATATGGATTTGGCCAACTTCCAGTGGGTCACCCATCTTACTAGTGCTCTGAGTCAAGCACGCTTAACCTTGAAGTTTCTTTCGAGTGGTCGCCAGTAGAGAACACGCGTATTATTAATATAACTAGCACCTATTAATTCATTTAAACTCTATTTCAATATACAATATCATTTATTCATAACCTTAGAATATGTCGAGATGATATCTAAGACTTGTGGTGCCGGCGAAAAAATGACGGTAAATATATGATCGAATTTAAGATAATAAAAAAAATTAATATTATCGTTTATTAAAAAGAGAAAATATTATTGCTAAAAATAACTATCAATTTTAAAATATTTTCAATTATTTAAAAATAATAATAATATAGAAATTAATTTAAAATAATTTAAAATAAAAAATAAATAATAAATAATAAAAAAATAAAAAATAAAAAAAATAAAATAATAAAAAAATAATTTACCGACGGATAAAGTCCGTCGGTACTAATTTTAAAAATAATTTAAAAAAAATAAAAAAACAATAAAAATACAAATAATAATATTTATTGAAATTACCGACGGAATATTCCGTCGGTAACACATAAAAATAATTATTAAATTCGAAATTACCCAATTTTCCGACGGAGTTTAATCTGTCGGTAGGGAGTCCGTCGGTATTCCGTCGGTAAAAAATAAAAATAATTATTAAAATCGAAAATATCGAATTTACCGACGGATATTGTCCGTCGGTAGTGATTCTGTCGGTAGTCCGTCGGTATTTTCATCGGAAATAGATGCCGGCTCCGGCGATGTTGCCGGATGACGGTTCGTCGGAGATACCGACGGAAAATAGTCCGTCGGTGATTTCCGTCGATGTTCGACCAGTTTTCTTGTAGTGTTTCAATATTACCTCACACTTGAAATGCATAATTAATTAGTTAGTAATTTTGTAGTACACGAGAGCTCGCTTAATTTGCTGCAAGTTATAAGAAATTCAAGTGGCTAATCGCTATTTGTTGCGTTGTTGTTTTTTTCCTTACAATGGTTACATGAAGTTGTATCTTCAGATTTAAGTTGTTTTTTTTTTCTTTTTTTTGTTGCATCAGTATTTTCAGATTTAAGTTAATTTTAATGGAAGTTTATTTTTCTCATAAAAAATTTATGTTTTCTAAATACGAACTTAAATATTCATGTATAAATAATACAGTAATACTTCATCCGTGCATAAAAAATAGTCCTAGCTAGAAGAGGACAACACGAGTTTTAATGAACATGAATTAGTTTATTGTGAGTGGAGAAAGAGTTCCACTTAAAAGGTAGTATTAATAATGATCATCAATTGATTATTTTCAAAAATAGAAAATAAATAATTTTTGTAGACATCTCAAAATAGCAAAAAATGATTATTTTTTGTGAACGGAGAGAGCAAAATGTTATTAATTCATGTACGTAACACTTTGGTGCCGTGCGATGTCAGCGTTGCGAAAACCAGCCAATCAGCCAAGTACTATCATCATTCATTGTATGTTTGATTACTTAATTTTCTGTTTGATTTGATTTTCTTTTTCTTTATCTCAGACGTTGATGACAATGAGGTCCTTTTGAGCAGACGTTAAGGATTTATTTTTCTTTTCTTTGTGAATTGACATGCATGTTTTACGATGGTTGTTGTTAACAATATCAATGCACACAACGCTCATATACGTCTATAATTAAATCTCTTCAAACATTTCCACCCCTTCAAATGTAAATCCGTTTGCGCAACACACGTTGGTAATAAAAAATACAAATAAGCCCTGTTTAATTGTTTGCATTTGATCTTCATGGGGGAAAACATTTTTACAATTATCGAACAATATACAAATGTGCAATATTAATTTATAATTGTTTCATCTTTATTTAATTAGGACATATAAATATAAGTTTTTTTTCCAGAACATCATAAGTGTAGTACTAGGTTTGTCAAGGATATATGGCTAGCCGTTGTCTGACCGCAATGATTAAATTAAATAGTATTCAAGATTAAACTCCTGCAATGAAGCATGTGATTCAATAATAGTTGTTATTCCGGCGCTAAATCTTTTGCGGCTGTGGGCCGAAATGGGACACGCCGGTGCATGCCCCCCAAAATCAAACTTAATGTGAGAATAAATCAAATATTATGAATTTTATCATCGACTAGGATAGAGAATTATAAAATATAGCACTGTACAATTTCAGTTTGTTTTTCAATTGTGTCTCATAATTTATCTTATACATCGTTTTATTATTTCGAGCAATTAAGTTGAGAGATGAAATCAAAACATCTCCTAATATAGAATAAATATAGTTGACGTGCACAATGCAGAAGGAAAGAACTTGTACGATCAATTTTCCTTCAATTATATTCGGATACAGAAATTTCTTGAGTACCCCCACAAAATTCAACAAAATAAAATTGAATTTCTCTTGGATTTTACTGTCTTATTATACGCTATTTTCCAAATTACCTAACTCCAACAAGTGCCGTACAAATTGAATGATTTGATTCTTGACTCGTTTAGTTTTTATAGACACCAGACAACTAGACATCAATAACAGTTCAACATATTAATTTGTTGCTCCATATTTGTACCATCACAAAAACAAAATCGGAATTGGGATAAGTGATGAAACTATCAAATTGCAGCTAGCATCCAAGGAAAAATGGTGGAGTACACGACAAAATTATTGTGAAAAGCTAAAATTAACCAACAAACCAGATTCAGTAATAGAAGCAAACGAAAATGAAATGGAGATTGAAAAAGACAAACACACTGAAATTTACTTCATATATTATACAGAAAAAGTTCCTCTTATTGCCAAGATACCATCTCCAATCTAAAACTTGAGAAACAATAATGGAAGAGGACAACTTTGAAGCTATAATACACACAACAGTCACACACACATAGAGTAATCGTCAGAAGCCATGGTTAAAAATCACAAAAGCTCTGATCTATCTCCAACAACATTAAATTTGTTAAAAGCAGACATAATTAAACACAGACGCAATCAAACTAACATAGTTCAGCACATCGGTTGCTGATTTTCGTAGGATCCGGTGAAAACGCAGCGAAAAACCAAGTGCAGTTCACCGGATCGTAGTCGGAGCTGCGGAGGCGGAGGTCAGACCTGATCGTTGTAGCCGTCGGAGGCGTAGGCGCTAGGCGGCGGGGAGGTTGAGGTTGAGGTGGCGGCGGACGTCGATGCGGAGGCGGGCGGGGTGGTAGGGGTCCGTTTGATTTTGGTGAGGGCTTTTGCGGCGGCGGAGGAGAGGTTCCCGGTGAGGCTCTCAAAAATCTGAGCCTTGACACGGCCTCTCCTCGGCGGAAGGCTGGCGGCTTGCTTCTTCGGAGGAGGAGCCGTCATAAATTAAGCAGTAGCAAGGAGAGAAACAACAAAGAGGAAATTAAGAAGTGGGAGGAGTGAATGGTGGCCGTCAAAATATAGGCTGCGGAGAAAGAGAGAGAGAGAGAGAGAGAGAGAGAGAGAGAGAGGAAAGCCCCCTGCGGGGCGCAAGGAATGGGAGGGACTAAGGGGAGGTGTGATTGGGAGATTAAACCACTGGGAATGGCGGGTATTTATGCTTTTAGCGAGGGTGTTTTGGTCCTTTTAACTAACACATTTTCGTGGTATTTTCTGTTTGGGGGCACGACTTCCAACATTCAAACTTTAATTTCCTGCTAATTTTGATCATACAATTGGTTATTTGTTAATTATTGTTAGTGTTTTTACTATAATTTGTATATATTCTCACTTAATAAAAACACGTGACCCTAAATAACACTACCACTATTAGTTTTTTATCTGTGTTTTTCTTCTTCTATTTTCGTCTATTGTATTCAAGTTTTTATATTTATAAAATCACATGTGACCCTAAATAACACTACCAGTATTAGTTGTTTATCTGTGTTTTTCTTCTTCTATTTTCGTCTATTGTATTCAAGTTTTTATATTTGGTTGAATCTACAGGGTTCATGATTAGTTTTAACATTTAATTTTATACTTGTAATTAAGTGATTATTGTGATTGATTGATTCAAAATTAATTAGTGAATATCCTTTCTAAGCTTAATTTTATTTAGTAAAGACAGTTATTTAGACATGTTAAAGATTTATTTTATTCAATAGTGCACTTGAAAAAAATAAAAAGCAAAATTGGTAGGGGAAAACATGTTGCAAATTTGTTATCGGAATTCATTTCAAAAATTAAATTAATGAAACTTGTCAATTTGCAAAATTAATCACCAAACCAAGTTATTATTGTATCTTGTAAGTGTTTCCGAAGCAGTTTTGCGATATCTATAAACAATTAAGTGATTTAATAAAAAGGTTATATCAAACATTTCTTAACATATAAAATACGAACTAGTTAATATGTATGAATTCTATGTAGAATAGATAGAGGGGGATGAGTTAAAATAAAAACACATCTTAGAATATAAAATAGGAACCATTTTCAGCCCTTAGATCATCAAGATCTACAGTTGATTCATCACCTTGTTGGATGAATTCATGGTCCCGAGTTGGAATCCCATAAGTAGTTAAAAAATTGTTTTTCGCAATTCATACAGTTACACAGAGAATTCATACATTTTAGCTAATTCATATTTTATATATTAAGAAGTGTTTGTAACCTAGCCCCCTGTATATATATTAAATGATTAGAAAATGTTCTATTATATTTGTATCTTTAAATATTAACTTTTTGGCACGCACCTATATTAAAATTATAGGTTGAACTTAAATATAACTCCCACACACTCATTAATTCATGTATATTGGGTCGATCGTATATCTCTAGTTACGACGATACTCTTCTTATCGATTAAGTAAACTGATGTTTAACATATTTTTAGTTTTAATATAAGTTTGATTTTAGTTGGCGGGAAGAGTAAACCATTAATATAATTGTTTAATGAAGGCTGATATATATACTTGACGGATATGCCTGTCTTCAATATTTCTAAAGCCATGAATGCTGCCATATTTATCAAATATGCATATTAATATTGTAGTATATAGTTCCACCACTCTAGTTTCGGAGCAATCTCTAAAACTTAAAAGTGACAAAATCAAGACAATAATGGACACTAAAAATTAAAGCTAAGACAACAAAAATACCTTCAATTTAAATTAAACCATATGTACCTAATCTGTTATGGGATACCTATAAACTTTTCCAATATCCAACGGAATATTCTCCCAATCACAATTACATGAAATATGATGCTCACAAAAGTCAACCAACTTGGTACAATTAGGATAATAAAGACCCAAAAAGTGTGGCCTTTTTCTCCAGATGGAAGGCAAAGAAGCCAATTCAGACAAGCAAATAATTAAACCAAAAAAAAGAAAACAACTAAACAATTGCCACTTAAATCATTAAAAAGTAGCAAAAGATAAGACGTTGGATTACTTTAGTTTACTCTCAGACGAAAAAAAGGACACTTGTTATTATCAGTTCATTAAATTATTTGTAGTAACTAGAATTGATCGATGGCTATCCATAAGTAAACGACACACATTTATTTTCTTCGACTCCTCAAATCTCAAATGAGATTGTTGAATACTAATGATATTTTTTTATTTTTTTTTGAGAAATACTAATGCTGATTATTAATTACACATAAACTACCTTTTTTGTTTCGTTCTATATTTAAAACACTTTCTTCATCTCACGGTCCTCTCGTCTACATTCACTGCCTTCAATGAAATCATATTCCTCTCGGGCATCGTGATTTTTTGTTGATCTCATTTGTTAAAAAATACCATCTCGGCTTCCTAAATAATTTTCTATATTTTCTTTTTCTTTTTGGATTGTTTTCTTAAATAACTTCATATTTATTTTGGGACATTACCTCATCATCAATAATAACTCATTAATAATTTTTCAATATACTCAACAACTTTATTTTAGAATCCGTGTCTACCTCTCCTAGAAAGTTATTTGGAGAAGACTGAAGAAGTATTAAAATATTCATAGGTTTCTCATGGCTATAAGTTTAAATGTCGTTCAGCTTATTGACGACCTATTGCAACAAATACAATCCAATCAAATATACTCCTTCCGTCCTCATAAAATGTAGGGGGAAATTTATATTTAGCCTATAAAATAAATAATATATTCAATAAAGCCATAAGTATAAAACTATAGTAAAAGTAGCCATTTTGTAGTAAAAAGACAAACATATCCTCAATGTGGACCACAAATAATATAACTATAATATATTAAATAAACAATAAAGATTTTTGGTGGTTTGAAGGGATATTACTATTAAGAGGAGTTGGGTTTTCTATGATTTTGGTGTTTTACATAATTATCCTCCATTAATTACTTCCCTTAGATTAGGCTTAATTTTCGTTTATCTTCTTTATCAATAGTTGACTTTTTTTTGTTTCCTTTATTTCCGTTTTTTGACTGCTTTAATTTTCTATTTTTTCTTTTCGAAAATTATTCTTATAAATCATATAATAATTCGAATTTTATATTATTTTTTATTTCTGATTTTTTTTATTTATTTGTTTCAAACTATTATCATTTATTTTTCGGAATTAAATTGTTTTTTTGAAATTAATATTTTTTTTTGAAGATTAATTTTCTTTTTCGACAATTATGTTTTAATATTTAAGTTTTTTTTGTTTCCTTATTTATCGTTTTTTTGTTGCCTTATTTTTCGGTTTTTTATTTCCTAAAATTATATAAATCATATATTTCGATGTCTATATGATTTTTTATTCTTGATATTTTTTATTTATTTGTTTCAAAATATTATTATTGATTTGTTACCAATAATTTTGTGTTTCTTGTTAAAATAATTCTAGATTTATTTCCTGCTATTATTTTTTTCAAAATTAATATTTTTTTTGAAGATTAAATTATTTCTTTTTCAAAATTTATGTTTTATTTATTTGTTTCCGCATATTTAGGGATTCTTTTAAAAATAATCATAGCTTTGTTTTCATATATTATTTTTTTATTGTTTCGGAAATAATATTTTTTTCTAAAATTTTGTTTATTTATATTCAAAAATTATGTTTTTTTTAATAATTTTTTTTATTTTTTGTTCGACAATTATGTTGTTTTCACTAATTTAGAGATTCTCCAAAAATCATCCTAGTTTTGTCTCCTCTAATTTAGAGATTATCTTTAAATAATCCTATATTTGTTTCCACTAATTTAGAGATTCTTCTAAAATAATCCTAGATTTGTTTCCACGAATTTAGAGATTTTAATTCTCCTAAAAATAATCCTAGATTTGTTTCCACTAATTTAGAGATTCTAATTCTCCTAAAAATTTATAATGATCGATTAATTCAAAAATCGATGTAAAATCAATCATCCCATTTGTCATACACAAGTTTTTAGTTGGTCCTTTTGAACAGTTACTAAATCTGATTTATAGATTTCGTGTACTATTCGTATACTGAAGAAATAGGTTTTGTGTATGACTTCGTGTACTTGATATTAATAAATAATAACAGCTTTCGTGTACTGTTTCGTGTTTATGTTTATAGGTTTCGTACTGTTTCGTGTATCTATTTACAGGTATTGTGTACTATTTTGTGCACTTGGGATAACCAGGTTTCGTGTACTATGTCGTGTATTGAAGAACATGTTCAAGTGTGCACGAGATATTGTACACGACTATAATCTTTTGAACACAACACTAGACACGAAATCAAATAACATACTTTTAAATGATTTGGCATCAATATGGATGTTAACATTTTCATTTTCATTGAGAATTATGCTTCAAATCTCAAAATAAACTTACTTAACAAGATTTTATTGAATTCTCTATTAATTTAGTGAAACTTAAAACTTACAACTTTGTAAGAGAATGTATGTAACTATTAATGAAGTAACTTAAGATTTATACTAATAGTAAGTCATATTGTTGTTTTAAAGACATTCTTAGTAAAGATTATGAAAACTACTCAATTGGCTCAATGCATCAATTTATAATGATCGATCAATTAAAAAATCGATCTAAAATCAGTCATCCTATACGGTGCACGAGATTAGGGTACACGAATCCTTAGGGTACACGAATCACTGCACTAACCACTGCACTGCACGAATGATTCGTGTACCCTAATCTCGTGCACTGTATAAGATGCTTGATTTTAGATCGATTTTTGAATTGATCGATCATTATAAATTGGTACAATGAGCCAATTGAGTAGTTTTCATAATTTTTACTAAGAATGTCTTTAAAACAACAATATAACTTATTATTCGTATAAATCTTAAGTTACTTCATTAATATTTATGTACATTCTCTTACAAAGTTGTAAGTTTTAAGTTTTACTAATTTAATAGAGAATTCAATAAAATCGTGTTAAGTAAGTTTATTTTGAGATTTGAAGCATAATTCTCAATGAAAATGAAAATCTTAACATCCATATCGATGCCAAATCATTTAAAAGTATGTTATTTGATTTCGTGTCTAGTGCCGTGTTCAAAAGATCATAGTCGTGTACAATATCTCGTGCACACTTGAACATATTCTTCAATACACGACATAGTACACGAAACCTGGTTATCCCAAGTGCACAAAATAGTACACAATACCTGTAAACAGATACACGAAACAGTACACGAAACCTATAAACATAAACACGAAACAATACACGAAAGCTGTTATTATTTATTAATATCAAGTACATGAAGTCATACACAAAACCTATTTCTTCAGTACACGAATAGTACACGAAATCTATAAATTAGAACACAAAGACGTACACGAAACCTGACATCATCCATAGTTATCAAGTGCACGAAATTGTACACAAAACCTGGTTCTTCAGTACACAAATAGTACACGATTACATAATTTAAGCACAATTTCATCCTACAACCAACAAAAGCTCCAACAATCCATCCATCCACAATTTAATCGTGTTTCTCCTGCTTAACACATGTCTTATTCTATCAATCCATGAGACATTAAACTCCAAATAGGATAGACTTGTCTTGTGACAATCGTATCCCATCTCATCTTATCCATATCTTAAACAATTTCTTTATACAAATCATTCTTCTCTCATCAAGACACTCCTCGTTTATTGAAAACTTAGAAATCAATAATTCTTAAATGACTTAACAATTATAATTTGAAAATCGTCTCACCACCATTTTACGAATTTCAATAATAATTATATATATAAATAGCATATAAATATATAATAATCATTTCTTTACTCCCATGCAAAGTTTACCATCCAAATAACTTTGCAAAATAAAATAAAATAAAAGATATATTTCATTTCCATGCTTAGCTAGTCTCGTAAGCAAACGACGAATTCCGATCGTCTCCAACTCGTATGATTCCACGAGTTTCGCTTAATCGCCGAATATCTATAATTATAAATCATAGAAGGCTACCCGGCGTTTAACTTGGCGAACGACGAGAGTTCGCAAGAGCCAGTGAATAAACGAAGGAAAAGAGGGTTGTTTCCTTGAATTCTCGACTGTGAGGGCCGAAGAGAAAGAGTGAACGGTGTCCAGCGGCAAAAGGCCTGCTCTCTAGCCATCGCAGGAGACGAGGCGATCGTGAGAGAGAGCAAGAACGAGATGAAACGTTCTTGAGATCGTTCACTAACGTCGTTTCGCCGGAGGATATTGCGGTTATTGGTTTGGGAGATGTAGAGAGTGTTTGAGCATTTCGATTGTTGGTGGTGGTAGCCTGTAGATAGGTGAAGGGCTACGCGTTCTCGGTTTGCAGCCTCGTGGCCGGTCGGCGATGAAATAAACCGGCAAAGAGGGCCCACTCGTGCTTCTGTTCTAATTTCAGCGAGAGAACAGAGGGCTTTTCTCAGCGTTTCCCTTTCTGTTCCACGGATTTCTCGGCTGATTGTGCGAGGATGGCGGCGACGACGGTGGCCGGCGGAGCTCTATTGGCGAGTTTGGAGTGGCGACGTGATTAAGCAGAACAGCTGCTTTAACGGTTGCTGTTAAGATATGATCGGAGAGGGAGCTTGGAGCTGGAAAAGGAGGGAGGGGTGGTGGTGTTCCACGGTGATGGCGCGAATAGGCGAGGCGGCGGCGCGACGGGGGCGGCGCGCGGCTACTGCTCTCGTGTTCTGCTGACAGCAGCTGCTACGACTCCCAGCTCCTGCTGCTGCTCGGCTGCTGCTGTCTTGAAGGAGCTGCTGTTGTGCCGGCAAGAGGCGGCTGATGGTGATCGGCGAGTTCGATAGCAGCGGTGGAAGTTGGCGGCGGCGGCTGGAGCTTGGCGATGGAGAGAGTTTGAGCGAGAGAGAGCTGAGCGAGAGTGAGAGATAGAGGAACAAAATAAATTTGAAAGCAAGAAAAAATCGAGAGAGAGAGAGAGAGAGAGGAGAGGAGAGAGAGAGGGATTTGTGGGCCCCACTGAGGATATACTTGTCTTTTCACTACAAAATGGCTACTTTTACTATAGTTTTATAGTTGTGGCTTTTTTTTAAAATTGTTTTTATATTTTAGGCTACTAATATATATTAACACTAAAATGTATTCAATTTGTCATTTTCGTCCGTTCTCATAAAATGTATCAAATCTATTTTTGGTAAATTTTGCACTCACGATAAAATGAGACTCTTACTCCATTCACAGCACATTCAATACTTTATTAAAGTGCCATTTACAAATAGATATTTTTTATAATGACGGATGGAGTAATTACTTTACAGCATTGCAGTTTAGATGACTTCCACATAGTAGATTTCATTTATTTTATTTTTTTTATTTTGAAACCTCGCAGTTCATACCCTATGTATTCTTACAAAAGTTCAATATAAAAAAATAAAAAATAATTCAAAACTCATAAGAAAGAGGAAGGTGAGACAAAAAAATAGTTCAAAATTTAATTATCTTCCAAAATCATTTTCATTATGTGCCTAATTAAAATTGGTAAATTATACTCCATCCGTCCCACAAATCTTGACACGTCTGGTTTCGGCACGGGAATTAAGGAATTGTAAATTAATGTTTTAAGTGTGTAGATAATAAAGTATAAAAGTGTTAAAGTAGAAGAGAGAATGTAATAAAGCGATAATATAGGAGAGATAATGTAATTAAGACCTCTTATTTTTTGATTAATTATTTCCTTATTTGGAAATATGTCAAGATTCGTAAGACGGTCCAAAAATGAATATGTGTCAAGATTCGTGGGACGAAGGGAGTAATTTTCTATATGCATTTTCTCACACGATTAGTTTTTGTTGGGTACCACTGGTACCATGATCTTTTTTATTTATTCAGTTTTGCTTGATAAAAAAAAAAACACCTTAAATTTAAATAGTAAGATTGTCACATGGCTTTAATCTGTACAATAGAAGATGAAAAACAAAATTATAATCGAAAATCCAGCTCAAAATTATTAGTGCTTATATCAGTGACTACTTATAAAAGTAAGTTGGATTTTTTTCGAGTGTGCTTCGCATAGCAATTAAGAATTTCCTAGTAAATCTTAATTCGAACTATTTAAATGAAATCTCCTGCACGTCTATAGGAATCAAAATTACACCATTGAACTTTTATTTATAAAACATTGGATATACTTACATTTTTATTTCCTTTGGCGCTGTGTGCCGATGTATATATTCAAATTAAGTTAGACTAAGTTTTAATGCAAATAAAATTATATGATGATTTGTTGTTTTAAGTAAAAGCGTAACATCTCAATTTTAATTACCACTTAGCTGAAATCTAAAGACCCAAGAATTCACACGATATGCGTACTTAATTTGATCATGTACGTACGTATGTATGTATGTATGTATCCAACGGTATGCTCATGGCAGTGGTTGACTCAACTTTGGTCGTCTTCACTTTTTCGGTGCTTTCTAATTATTGTATTAGTAAAACCAAGTATTTAATTAGTGAAAGCAACCTATAATCCTCAAAACTATTATTTCTGAGAATGTAAAATAGATTGACTCGATTATCATCATCATCTTTTTCTTCTTCTTATTCATTATTTTCAGTAATACTTAATTGATGTATTTCCTGTATTCATAATTAAAAGGTAGAAAAATATATATTTAGATCGTAATTTTTTATTAGATCTTTGGACATTTTTTTTTGTTTTAACGAATCCTTATACTTTTAATTTTGATTTCATACAAAACTTATTAAACGGAATGATTAAGTTTTCTGCTATCTAATTATTTACTACTCTCTCCGTCCACCAAAGATATGCCACTTGACTTTTTTTTTGAAAAGTAAATAAATTCATTAAGAAACACAAATGTGGGAGAGTACCAGCGGTACTTGAAAAGTTACCTATCCAATTGCATATGTCTCACACACAAAAAGTAAATGTGCAGCACAAAGTATCAACGAAAGTAACAACACTGAACACAAGAGTTGTTCACCCAGTTCGGTGATAAAACACCTACGTCTGGGGGGCCACGCCCAGGGTAAATTATCCACTAGTGAAGATAAGATATTTACAGGACTTATGCGACAGACTCTCTAGCCTTCTAGCCTCAATATCTTCCCAAACCCTCACAACGATGAATAATTGATAAAAGAACAACGATCTAATCTCTAAGCGTGAATGAACCTCACTCACCACCAACACCCACGAAAATAACATCCACCAACAGGCAGGAGAAAGCAACAAACGAATAAGAAAACACTACCCCAACAGATTGCTCAATAAACCCACGAAAAAGCAATCGAACAAGATCACACACACTCACGAAATTGTATGATCTGAAACCCACGAAATTACTCTCCAATATGTAGAAGAATATCAAAGAAATCAGCCACCAAAAACGTCCTCATTCTCTTCCTTAAATAGGCAAACCCTAGAAAGAGTTATATCTTGAGTAGAACTCTAATAAAGATGATATACTCAATCTATAATCATAAACCCTCAATATTTCGAGCATATAGCTGGTATAATGTGAGATATAACCATAAGAGACGTGATATACTCAAACACTAATGAGCTGGAAAATCGCAAAGCTGAAAACCCGTAATGAACAGTACTCCCGTAATGAACAGTACCAGCCGAAGTATCAACTCTGTCAGATACTTTGAGAGCAACACTAGCAAATTTGTCTACATAATGACAATAACCAAACTTGAGTATAAAAAACTCAACAAACTCCCCCTTTGTCATTGATGTAGACAAAACACAGCAGCACCAACAGAACCTCAACAGAATCAACAAACAACAAGATCACACCATAAGCAAGCATTATAATTGGTCCCCCTCAATTCATATGCGAAGCTTCGCATAAGCAGCTCCCCCTTAATCATAAGCTCTCCCTTAAATCATCAATCATAAACCAAGAGATAGCATCAGATAAACAAACCTCCATCAACCAACAAACACGCCAAAAACGAAGATCATCCACTCACTCCCCCTTTTTGTCAAACATCAAGGACAAAGAAGATCATACATCCCCATCAGAAAAAATAAAGACCATCAACAAATAATCAAGAGCATTATCGTCTAGGAAGAATCATCATAGAGTAGCAGCAACAACAGTAGAGTACCAAACGCTACTTCTCCCCCTCACATCAAGAGCAAATAGAGGATGTATCACAAAAAGATCAAGAAATTAGCAGACCATTGCCATGAACACCATTAGCTAAATCAGAAACAACTCCACGTTGAAAGGAATGAGAGATACTAACAGTACCTTTTCCAGTCATACCAGTCTCATCGTCTGTTCCAATGACTTTACTTTGAACTCCATCACCCAAAGTAACTCCTTTCCCGGATACAGTCTTGATATTTGTCAATAAACTCTTGTTTCCAGTCATATGCCTTGAGCATCCACTATCAAGATACCATTTATCTTGCGCGCCTGACCAAGAAGAAGTACGAACAACATAACTTCTGTGATTTCTGTAGGAGGACTTTCTCAAGTTTTTGAAATTTGCCTTCCTGTCAGCTATAAGAAATCTGCAACGAGGTCGAATATGGCCGCACCTTTGACAATGATGACAAACTGGAACAAACTTAGATGGAAGGTTCTTTTTAGGAGGCAAGTTTCTGTACGAGGCATGAGCAACATGAGCAGGAGGAACATCTTTAGAAGGATTACAAACTTTGTTTGTACTCAAAATCTCATCTTTTGGAACCCATTGTTTCTTGTGAAATCCAATACCAGCTTTATCATCTGTATTCTGCCCTTGTTCCAGAATTTCATCAAGTTTTTCAGTTCCAGAATTCATCATCTTAACTAGTTTCTGGTGATGTTCGAGTTCACTAATTTTCAACTTCATTGTTTGTTGTAGAGCATCAACAGCTTTCTGAAGACTATCTGATAAACCTTTAAACTCATCTCTCTCCTTCGTGACAACTCCAAGCTTGACAGAAAGCGTTTTGTTAACTTCAAGCATAGCCAAGCATTTTTGATACATAAGCTCATAATTTTGCACAAGATAATCTTCATCAGGATCCATAGCATCATCATCTTTCAGCATATCTTGGGTTGACTCAGAATTCTTTAGATCATTCAATTTGACAGTAAATGCCACAACATCAATATCAGTTTTCTCCGAAGTTCGCATCAAAGTAGTTACTTCATCTGATACTTTGTCTGGCTCACTATCACACTTGACATTCACAGATTCAGAATCAGTTAGCTTTAGAGGATCCTCATACTTATTCACCTGTTTCAGAGTTCTTACCACCAGAGCAACAGTTTTCTCATCAGAACCACTCCCGCTTTCATCCGTTTCTTCATCACTTTGAGACACGTTGTAGGATTTGTTCTGCTCCTTGAGTTTCTTCAGGGTATTGGCGCATTCGGATTGAATATGACCAAATCCATGGCATTCATAACATTGAATGCTTGTCATAGAAGAATTTTTCTCACTCTGCATATGGTTCGAATTATTAAAATCATTTTGAGTTCCTCTTTTCTTCTTGAACCTATTAAATGCCTTTCCAAATTTTTTAGTAAATAAGGCAAACGATTTCACCAGATCATCCGTATCAAAATTCGCCATATCCAATTTACTGCTTCTAGATTCAGCTGCAAACGCAATACACTTCTTCTCACCAGATTTTTCAGATTTGAGATTCATCTCGAACGTCCTCAGCGACCCTATAAGTTCCTCAAGTTTCATATCAGAGACATCGTGAGCTTCATCGATAGCAGTAACTTTATAATCAAACCTTTCAGGCAACGACCGCATCACTTTACGAACAAGTCTTTCTTTAGGTATCATTTCACCCAATGAAAAGCTCTCGTTTGCAATAGCAAGAATTTTACCATGAAACATAGTGATAGTTTCATGCTCGTCCATCTTTAGCTCTTCGAACCTCGAAGTTAGTTGTTGAAGCCTCTGTTTTTTTACTTTGGAATTTCCTTCGTATGTGTTTTGAAGTACATCCCAAGTTTCCTTCGCAGTAGCACACATAGAGATCAGAGTAAATACCTCCATGGAAACAGCATTCTGAATAGAATTTAGCGCCTTTTGATTTGCATTCGATGCAGCCAATTCTTTGGTCGTCCACTTGGTTCTAGGTTTCTGTTTTCCTTCATCATCCACAGGAGAAGTCCAGCCCTCTTCAACAGAAGTCCATGAGTTTTCATCCACCGCTCGAATGAATGAGGCCATTCGATGCTTCCAGTACACATAATTCGTTCCATCCAGTAACGGTGGTCTGACAATTGACCCACCTTCTTTTTGTGAGGCCATCGAGCACGGCAACAGGATAGATCGTGAAAAACACCAAGATCAACACCGATAACTTAGGTGACCCGCTCTGGTACCAATTGAAAAGTTACCTATCCAATTGCATATGTCGCACACACAAAAAGCAAACGTGCAACACAAAGTATCAACGAAAGTAACAACACTGAACACAAGAGTTGTTCACCCAGTTCGGTGATAAAACACCTACGTCTGGGGGGCCACGCCCAGGGTAAATTATCCACTAGTGAAGATAAGATATTTACAGGACTTATGCGACAGACTCTCTAGCCTTCTAGCCTCAATATCTTCCCAAACCCTCATAACGATGAATAATTGAGAAAAGAACAACGATCTAATCTCTAAGCGTGAATGAACCTCACTCACCACCAACACCCACGAAAATAACATCCACCAACAGGCAGGAGAAAGCAACAAACGAATAAGAAAACACTACCCCAACAGATTGCTCAATAAACCCATGAAAAAGCAATCGAACAAGATCACACACACTCACGAAATTGTATGATCTGAAACCCACGAAATTACTCTCCAATATGTAGAAGAATATCAAAGAAATCAGCCACCAAAAACGTCCTCATTCTCTTCCTTAAATAGGCAAACCCTAGAAAGAGTTATATCTTGAGTAGAACTCTAATAAATATGATATACTCAATCTATAATCATAAACCCTCAATATTTTGAGCATATAGCTGATATAATGTGAGATATAACCATAAGAGACGTGATATACTCAAACACTAATGAGCTGGAAAATCGCAAAGCTTAAAACCCGTAATGAACAGTACTCCCGTAATGAACAGTACCAGCCGAAGTATCAACTCTGTCAGATACTTTGAGAGCAACACTAGCAAATTTGTCTACATAATGACAATAACCAAACTTGAGTATCAAAAACTCAACAGTACTCATCCCCAAGAAGTAGAGTACAGTTTCCGGGTTGGTGTTTCTTTGTTTTTCCTTGCGTTTTGAGATTGATATGCCACTTTACTTTCAGCACGAGTTTTAATAAAATGTGAGTGAAGTTGGTAGTGGAGTAAGGGTCCCACTTTAAATGTGAGTGGAATGGTGTGGACCCTACTACTAAAAATGGATGTGGCATATTTTTTGTGGACGAACGAAAAAGAAAATTGTGGCATATCTTTGGTGGACGGAGGGAGTATTATTTAAATGAATTTTACAATTAGATATAAATGTTATTCCTAATAAGATAGGTGGGGACAGTCGTGGATGGGGTTTACACTCAATGATTCTCCCTCAGACGTATTTTTCCGACTTCGAAAATTCTCCAAGCAAAATATGTGTATAAAAGTACAAAGACCTAATTAAGGGATGGATGCATTTTGCCCAATTAAAATTAAATATAATCACCGGAGCAACCATAATTGTGAAACTATTATGTGCTTAAACCAAAATGTCTATTGATCATTTTCCCATTTCTATAGGATATATGTTGTCTAATTTCTTTAATTTATTTTTTGAGTTGGATGCTGTCTAAATTATAATACATACTAGTCAACCACATGTATGTATATATGCATTTTTCTTGAAGGATGGGGAACGATAGAGTTTGAACTCTAGACCTATATAGCTCACTGTTCACAGATAGGAGTTCGCACTGTTTGAATGTCCATCGAGGACAATTTAATATGTATTTAAACTCCACATATTTAAATTAAGTAGGATAACAATAAATACAATCTAGTACTCCCTCCGTCTCATTAAAGTTGGCTACATTCGTTTCGGCACGGAGATTAAGAAGGGTATTGTTATGTTGTAATTAGAGGTGGTCCACTAAAATCAAAGAGTTAATTAAGGAGTTAATTAAGTGTGGTCCACCTTCTCACTGAATCTGTTCCGGCGACAGTCGCTCCATTCTCCTCTATCAAACCACAAATCAGACATCCAAACCAGAAATTCTCCAAGAAATTCTTCAGACCATTGGTGGAGACAGTCACCGGCGACGAGGTTGGATATCTTCCGGCGAGGTGGTGGATCCAAGAGCTGCGACATCTATTTCTAAATCCCTAGATCCCCAAATCAACTCCTTCATCTCGAATCCACAAACCCAAAATAGCAAATCCACAAATGCACCAACTCCTCTTCAATCCACAAATTCACAAACCCCAAAAAATCAAATCCATGCACAAATCTACAAATTGGTGAAGGCGGTGGAGGAAGGCAGCGCTAGCTAGGTGGAAGAAATGGAGGCTGTGGAGCGGCGCTAGGTGGAGGGAGGCGGAGACGGGTGAAGGAAGGCGAAGAGGTGGAGGAAGGCGGTGGAGGGCCAGATCCTCGCCGCCGCTCCTGCTATCGACGGCAGCGGCGTCCTTGGCTACCCATCTCAGTGCGGCTAGGCACCGGGCAAAAGTCGACGGCTCTCCCATGGTGTTTTTCTGTTGTGTGTGTGTGCGTGTGCAACGAGAGAGACATGAGAGAGCAGCGGCGAGGGAGAGTGAGAGGGAGGTCAGGGGACGGGGCGGCCGCCAGCAACGAGGTCAGCCGCCGGAGAAGAAGAGAGAAGGGGGTGGGGCGCGGGGGAGGGGGGGCTGTGTGCGTGTGTTTTGTGTGTGTGTGCGTGTTTTTAAATAAAGAGGGTTTAGATTTAATCAGGAAATTTTAATTAAATGAACTAATTGGACTTAACTAAAATAAATATTTTCATTTCTAGAAAGTGACCAACTTTAGTGGGACAAACCAAAAATGAAATGTGGCCAACTTTAATGGAATAGAGGAAGTAATTAATAAGATATATTTTCCCTATAATCTTTAGGTCGAAGATTCGAGGCATGCACCACCAAAAAAAACGATGACTCATTATTAATCATCCTTGATTCAAACAAAACTTATAAAGTAGGATATACACTAGGATGTTTGAAATTCACACAAATACAGGTAACAATTTTTTATAAATGTTGGACGGTTGGAAAATGGGACAAGCCAGCCGACTTTTTTCATTGCATCCATTCCCACTATGCGTTTTCTTTGACGCTTTTGTATATACTATTATGTTAATCTTCTTAAATTTGCAAAATTGATCGATTCAATCCCAATTGAAATAATCTTATGGATGATTGTGGTACAAAAACTTTATATATTGAGTTGCATATCTTGGTTTTGGATCAAGAAAATAAAACAAACAATATAGGAGTATGATGTAAAAATCAAGCGTTTATGTTAATAGTTGTAAATCGAGCTTATGTTGGATCTATGTTAGGTAAATCATCGTACAGTATTGAGAACTGCTTTACTTGGACCGTTTTGAAGTCATACTGACTTACATTTAACTAATTAAATTAATGCATGCATTAAAGCCCCCAAACATTTTGTGATTGGTGCAAAGTCTCCCGGCCCTAGTGAACACATGTGTACAAGTAGTAAATCAATAATATTTCCTTTATGTAAAAGTATGTTAATTTAAATACAAAAAGTGACTCATTGCAACTGACACTTTGCTTAATAAAAACAATAAATCTATGCAGCGTTTGCAACAAATTAAAATTCACGAGGTTATATAAAACAAAAACAAAAATGGGGAATTTTTGCAAAATCATTGGAGTTTGTAATATTTATGACAAAACCCACCTTAAATAAAGGTCAAAAGGCAAAGAAAGTCGTGTTAATGAATATCATTTTTTTTTTTTTGAAACAGGTGTTAATGAATATCATTGATGATAAGTTGTTGGATAAATTGGTCGGCCATCTTGACTCAATGTATTTTTGACTTATAACGTATTAATATTAATATTAATGTTAATGTTCCTTCAACCACCCACACGCTACGCATCAATTTACACCTCCATATGGGATGCAACTTATGTGACATTTTATATATGTGCGCGCACACACTTACGTTTGTGTATATTATATTGTTATGCAGTATTAATTGATCATATAGTGATATAAAATAGGTGTTATTGTGAACTCAGATATCATATGTACTATCGAACCATATAGTGATATAAAATAGGTGTTATTGTGAACTCAGATATCATATGTACTATCGAACTTCAAATCATGTGCAATAGCAGTAAACATATGTTATTAATGTGAAAATCGATTTTTCTTATATATATTACTCCCTCCGTCCACGAAAGAACTTCCTATTTTTTCTTTTTGGGACGTCCACAAAAGAACTTCCCACCTATTTTTGGACTATACCCCACCACTTATAATCCTCTTACTTTTCACTTTTCACAACTCCAAATATTAATTATAACATCTTTTCACCACTGTCAATACACTCAACTACCTTTTATCCACTCTCAATACACTCAACAATATTTTTTCTTAAAACTCGTGCCACTTCCTCCTAGGAAGTTCTTTCATGGACGAGGGAGTATAAAACAATTTTAGCATTATTATAACAAAAAAAAAAGAACTTAATTTAGCTTCGTCTATATATGTAGAAAATGTAATTATAAGTATGAGCATGCATGTCGTTGATGATTTGATGGATAAGAGCATATGTAATCGGAGGTTTCTTGTAATGGTTTGGTGCGAAATTGCGAATAATGAAATACTATTGACTCATTCAGGGTTTTCGTGATAACAGCTCATTTTGTCGGATGTCGAAAGTGATATTTTAGTCCGGTGCGATTATATACATGTTGCATTAAGATTACACGAAATCTAGTAAATGCTACGTATTTTGACCAAATATTCTCACAAATGAATACTCCACATATTTTTTAATTGCTATATTACGTTAAAATTAATGATACGATCGTTGAGTACTTATTTCTCATAGCCATTTGTGGCGGTCTTAGTCTTATCCTTTCGTATGATGCTTTCAACTTTTCGCAACTTCTCTAATTTTATTTGAGGTAGTCTTGGATATAATCGGGTGTACTGTACAATCAGATTACACTAATACATAGACCTTGACCCGCGCTTTAACTTGAATCCGCATTCTACTCAAATCATATAAATAATACCATTATGGATGTGGATCAACCCGATTGTACGGTACACCTGATTGTATCCAAATTTTTGTGATTTTTATTTTAGTCACGAAGATGAGTTTGTTTGCTTCTAAACATATAAAGATTAAGCTTCAGAAATATAGTTGTAACTCGAATGTTTAATTTTAACTGTAATTTTCCATTTATAAGAAAACTGGAGTATAATTTTTAAAAGCCTATATGTTGAGGTGAGCAAACTCAGACCGAACCTGTTACATCGCCGAACCGACGGGTTCGGTCTTGACCGACCCGTCCCGTCAGAAGCATTCGGTTCGGACCGGTCTAAATTTTAGGGACCAAAATTATTTTGGGTCGGCCTGAGTCCAAACCTGCTCAATATTATAGTGATTTTTTTGATTTATATATTAATAGAATTTGTATCTAAAATATTTATGATGCAATAATGTTTTGGAGATTGACTACACTAAAGAAGCTGCTAATGCAGATACGTTTGCAGATAATTTTAAGATATGGATTATGTGAAAGTTCCATCTATTTATTGGGATACGTTTGCAGATAATTTTAAGATATGGATTATGTGAAAGTTCCATCTATTTATTGGGAGTACACCCCACAAGTTCGAACTTCTAGAGACTATCAAAGTTGATTTTTTTTTTCTTTTTTGTTTTTTTTTTCTTTTTTTTTTCTTTGCTTTAAGTCTTAGATATCTTGTGTTAATTTGACTAATTCCATGTCTGATGGGTTCTAGAGTATGTTCCGAGTATCAAAATAAATGATGTAGTAGAACCAAAATTGGGTCGGATCCAAATCGAACCAAACTCGATGTTCGGTCTCAGATCGGTACAAGTTCGATTTTCTATCTCTAGATAGAAAATTATATCTCTAGCTTATAAGTTTAATTATTCAAATACTTTAATAACTTATAAGATCTTAAGAAATTACTCCCTCCGTCCCAGCTGAAATGTCCTGTTTCTTTTCGGCACGGAGATTAAGAAATGTGTATAAAGTAGATAAAGTGGGTTGGTGAAAATTATTTAAATATTAAGTATAGAGAAAGAGTGTATTGCCAAAAAAGAAAACAGTACATTTCAAGTGGGACAACCCAAAAAGAAAAGCAGGACATTTCAGCTGGGACAGAGGGAGTATATTTTATAAGCTTTTGAAATATTTTATTGTTAAACTTCAAGAACTTATAAGCTTTTTAAAATAAGTTTAGCCAAGCACTATCCTAACTAATAATTTTATTTTCAATTGTCCCCACCAAATATATATTTTGCTGCACTTCGATATCAAACTTCAATTTCAACAAGTCATAAATAAACCCCATCCCTCTCTCTCTCTCTCTCGTTTATGTCTGTGAATCACAAAGGCAATTCAAGACTACTCAACAGACAGTAAAAGATAAAAGACTGGTAATCATGTCCTCATCTTTCAAAAACGCGTTGACGTCATCATGTGACTACATAAACATTTAAACACTCAATTCAGGAGATGAAAAAATAACAAGTGATGAATTTCAGAAAGGACCATCAAAGGTTAGATCTAATAATCTAATATTCTAAATCTAGCTAGTCATATATATATTGCGGAAGAATATTGAACTTAAAATTCAAGTATAAATTGCAATAAAATATAATGTTGAAAGTTTTCAAATGTGAGCTATGTATAGAGAGTGAAGGGATAAGTGATCAAAATGCTATATTTCATGAAAAATGAGAATATAATATTCAAATCATATGACTGATATTTATTCAAATTAATCCTATGAATAATAATATTCAATAAGTTAGCAAAATCTATGAATAAATCAATATAATAGTTTTTTATCGTTTTTTTTTTTTTTTTTTTCATGTTTTTGATTTGGAGCATATAATTTTATGTATCAATACTTTTTAAATGCCCTGCATCGCCACCATCAAGTGGGAAAGGGGAGATCAAGGATGAACGGCTCAATCTGAGGGAGATACGATGTCGTATCATAGTAGGAGTTTCAGGTTTGTAAAAGATATCCACATTATATTTCTTATTTATGGTGTTAATATATATTTATATAGGGAAGAGTTCAATGAAGAACACTAAATATTCAAAGAACATAGAACAAATTTCAGCCGTTGATCTTATTTAATCTAACGGTCAGTATTTATTCATGCCATGTTCAATGAATTTTTATGTTGAACATATAGGGGGTTGAACCCCATATCCCCAAAAATTGAGTATATGTTCACGCCATGTTCAACGGAGTTTTATGTTGAATATATAAATGTTCAACGAAATAAAAATTGAGTATATATTGACGCCATGGTCAACGGAGTTTTATGTTGAATATATGAATGTTCAATGAAATAATTGATATGTTCAATATAATTTGATGAATATGAGCGTGATACATATATCTGATATTGGGCGGTCACATGAAATTTCACGAAAATATCCAACTTTCTCAATGTGATATTCTAGGTGTAATTACACATTTTTTGGTGTCCTATCATCGGACTTTATGATCAGAAAATAAATATTTGGGCCGGCCCAATATTTTTTAGTGGTAATTATACCATACGTGTTTTAATAGTACATTGGAAGTTCAAATAATTTGAATTAATAAAAATAAAATTAGTTATTAGGAATGTATTATAGCTAGTATAAGTAATTAAGGAAACACAAAATCTCTTCTACACCAGAGTTGATCCATATCTAAATCCTGACTCGCATGTTAATCCAAACTCGCATCCTAGTCCAAATCATATAAATTACACTATTCAGTTATACAAATGACACTGCTTATAATTGATACTATGCAATTATATAAATGACAATGTAACATTTTAAAATGTTATAGTGTCATTTTCAATCTTATAGTGTTATTTAAAATATTATAGTGTCAATTAGAGAAAATGTCATTTATATTTTTAAATAATGTCAATTATACACAGTGTCATTTACAATGTTATAATGTCATTTATACGCAGTGTCATTTGTATAACATAATAATGTCAATTACAGGCAGTGTCATTTGTATAACCAAATAATATTATTTACATGATTTGAGTCAGGATACGAGTCAAGATATGGGTACATGTCAATTCGGATGTACGTTACACCCGGGTGTACCCAAGACCACCTCTTGAGGAAATCGTTTTGTATGATATTATTACATCACTTAAATGATGCAGCACATAGTAATTAATTAATCAAGTCGCTTATGGAGCCGTTTTATTCATTCAGTTCGTGAGACTCCTGTAAAAACTATTCTTCATCTTATAGAAATTTATTTGTGCTTCAATAATTATCAACGACATTTCTTAATAAAATAAAATGGAAAGTATTAAGTATAGATAATTAATTAATTATATCAAAGAAAAAAATTTACATGATTCAGTTGTAAGTCGGATCTTGTATTAATGTTAATATTGTGCAACATCTCCGATTGCTTCAACGAGTGATCGCCATATGTAAGAGAAGGGCCGGTCTTGCATACGGCGGTCGCACTCCAGTGCGACGGGTTCGTCCCGACCCGCGTCCGACCCGACCCGTGCCCAGACCCGAAATCCTGAATCCTAAATTATTACATTTGTTTATAATAATTATTACTTTTAATAAGCATGAAATATACATTTGTTCGCACAAATGTATTAAGTATAAATATAGGTATTTACCTTCATTTAATATAAAGTATTATATTTTCTAAATCCTAAATTCCATAAACTAAACCCTAAACCCTGTAACTAAACCCTAAGCCCTGAACACTAAACCCTAATAGGAGTATTTACTTTTAATAAGCAAATGTATATATTGTGTTTCTTAAAAGTAACAATTATTATAAGTAAATGTAATAATTAGGAGCATGGGGCAAATCCACGCGGGTCAGGGTTCAGGATTAGGAGGGCGGGTTTGGAGCCGGGTCGACCCGTCGCACGCCTATACGACGGTCGCCCCCAATAATCTGCGGTAAAAGAAAGTTAGAAATCTTCCATAAATTAAATAGGGGATCATGCGGTAATCCCATAAATATGACAGATAAATTGTGATATTTTTTAAATTTCATTGATATGCATGTATGTAATTAACGATCATCCACAAATATATGCTTGGTGGAGGAACTCTACTTTCAACCAAGCCCATTTAGTTGAAAAAAAAAACGTAAAAAACAAAAAAAACAATCATCCATAAATATAAAAAAACATTATATGAGTTTGTATTAGATGATTCGGCTTCTTCAAAAATTTTATGGACTTACTTCAAATTAAGTTCAAACTGTCTACTCTATGACTTGCCAGCATTCAAGGAAAATCTGCCTGGGCAGTATATATGTAGTCCTAATTGAATACTTACATTATATATTTAATACTTAAAAGTTATGTTCGTATGAACTAAATAGGTTTGAAGTTCAAATATAACAGTTTTATAGTTAATGAAATTAATTAAGAAATGAACATTAATATCTAGACTTGTTGTTCACATACAAAAGTTTACATCGCTTGAATGTCCCTTTGGAGACAACATTAATACCTAGATCAACTATATTAATCTCACACAATTGCATATACATTGTCAGGGTGCATTTACTTTGATGAAAAAAAGGCAGAAAAAGTATATTTTCACCATTTTTCCATAATTTACATATGTTTACTATGATAAGAATTTTTCTTAGGGTAGAATGAATAATTTTCTTGGACAACTCATTTTTACTCTTTTTTTTTCAAATGTTGGATAATTAATATCTTTAGGTAGTGGTGTGAAAATATTTTCCAATATTTTCATCTCTAATAAACACATAATAAAAAACGAAGGAAAATATAATATTTTCTCATCTTTTCTTATCTATTTTTTTTCCAATGAAAATTTTACAACTAAAGTAAACGCATCGTTATTAGTTATTTTATCAACGTGCAAGTACTTGGCATTATATGGATTACTATTGACTTTGAGATTTCCAACTTAGGTAAATTAATTAATTACTATATTATATTATATTATATTATATACACACAGTGTATGTTATCATATTAATGTCGCGTCTATCCTAGGATTTGTTCATCTCTACATAAATTAGATTAGACTAATTTATAAGATGCTTGAAATAGTTTAATGTGAAAAGAAAAGGTACTAGATTAGACCAATCTGGTCCATGTTATTATTCACCGCACATGGCTGATGGCTCAAGTGTTACATTAATTTTGTGCATTATTTAAACAACAAAATACATTTAGATATCTCTACTTTTGTTTTTTAATTTATTAATTTTTTGTACAATGATCATATACTTCAATAGACAGATCCTTGTACTTTAAATTTTGATTTCGTTTAATCTTTATTTAACAGATCTAATAAATCCATTAATTTTTCTATTATCTAAATAATATCATTATAATATAACCAAATTCCACTTCTTATCCTAATTTGACCAAACAAAAAACATCTATAACCTATCAAAGCTCAATTTTCGTGGCAACTGCAACACCGGAATGAAATTATCACGCATCAATGAAATAAACGTACAAGTGATGGTGGAGCGTATCTCTGGAATCTGGATAAGCAAGACAAATAAAATCCATTGCATTATTGTATAATATCTTCTTTTTAATTAGGCGAAAACATCGTTCGCCTCTTTAGAATACGGTGAACTTTGCCGTATGTTGTTATCGCCGTGTTGTCACCTTAATTATTTCTATTGCAAATTTGTATATCTGACCGAGATATATGAGATTTAGTTCGAGATCTGCGAAAAAAAAATAAAGATTTAATTCAATCACTTAATTAGATTTGACTGAGATATGTGAGATTTCGTATTATTTTATTCATTTGATTCGAATTTTGTTTTAGTTAGATTTGTTGGAACAAATTGCACCATTTTTTGGGATAAATGAGATTCATTCATATCATTCGTGCCAAGAGGTAGCGTGCAACACTTAGAATGATCAATGGCATGATTGAGATTTTTTGTACCATTCGTCTCAAAAATTGGAGCGCAATCTCTTGGCACGAATAGTACATACATACATACATACATATATATATATATAGGGTGTGGTTCCAGAGAGAACTACATTATTTGTGAGAACGGGAGAACCATAAAATCTAATGCATTCACTGTAAAAATTAATGCATTCGCTGTTAAAATTAATGCACTAAAAAAATTAAAAAAAAATGCTCCCTTCAGGATTCGAACCCAGGTTCTATATTCATCCAACAAGATGATGCATTCACCGTAGATCTTGATGATCGAATGGCTGAAAATGGTTCTCCGTTCTTTTTTTTATTTATGGTTCTTTCTTGAACCTCTCCCTATATATATATATATATATATATATATATATATATATATATATATATATATAGGGTAGCGCTATTCAATGGACTTCTCTTAGTCTATAACATAAGACTAATTTATGACCGTCGATCAAATGAAATCAACGGCTGTCATCCCATATTTTATGGGTTAAATAGTTCATTAAGTAATAGAAAATATTCATACATATTTTTTACGTGGGGTATTATTGGCATATGTTGTACACCTTCCATATCTACACACGAAACAAATCAAATTTGATCCCTCCTTCCATATCTACACTCATTTGGTTCCGATTCTCACTCCAATTAAATCTTCAAACGAAGAGATCCTCAAAAAAAAATCTTCAAACGAAGAGGCGACGTTCTGGCGGTCGGCGTAGGTGGAGGAAGGCTGGTGCGGTGGTTCTGAATCGCGTAGGCGCACTGACGACGCGCAGGGTGGCGTTTGAACGGCGTAACAGTTGCAGGTGCAGACGGTGGTGGACTGGCGTGAGCTGTGGTGGTGGCGGAGCTACTGATTGCCGTCTGAATCTGGAGGAGGAGGCGGCACACGATATTCAACCATTTTTTGCTTGATAACTTCCAGATTTTGCTCAAAAATATCCGACAGATCTTCCAAATGGTTCTACGAGCTGTGAATTTTTTTCGCTTGATAACTTCGAGATTTTGTTCATTGTTATGGTAATGAATAAAAACAAGTATTTGTATGCATTTTTTTAAAGGCAGAGTTTGGTATATATATATGAATAAATATAAGTATTTTGATGAATTTTTCTGATACTCTTCTATCTGTACATATGTCAGTGGTTGATTTTTTTATAGTGTATTACATGTGTAATATAATTAGGATGAATATTGTTGTTTAATTGAATGAATATTATATGGTTATTGAGTGAATTTATTCTATATCAAATATGAGAGGTAGGTTTTAACTATATAAATAAATAAATGTATTGGTGTGAATGTTTCATGAGCACGTATTAATGTTATACATGTGTTGGCATTTTTTTTATGGATTTTATTTTGGGTTCTATATAATTATCATGAATACACTAGTTTATGTGAATGAATTTTAAGTGGACTGTGCGTGAACGAAACACTACTTCGATGTGAACACCACACATCCTGCGCAATTAAAAACTTGATGAACGAAACACAAAACATTGTATGAATATTTATATATTTCGATGTGAACACTGCACATCCTGCACAATTACATAATGATTATGAAAATATGTATTACTGCATGAATAAATAAGTGAATATGTATGAACCTAATTATGATAGCAAACGTGAGAATAATATTGGATAATGAAGATATGAAAAAAATATTGATTAATTTTGATATGCAGACGTGATTCCCTAAATTGAGGGAAGATATTAATTAAGGATATTGTAATTAATATGGATTTGATTTTTAAATGGAAATAATAATAATAAATATTGTAATCCCTTGAATCATGGAGTAAATATATCTTGAGATGTAAAATTACCATGAAACCCAAAGGAACAATAAGCGTGTGAAATCTGGCAGATCTATGGGCGAAATCTGACCATCCATCTCACACAGATCAAGCGCCTATATTTAGTCTTATTTTATAGGCTAAGCTTGAGTTTTATTTTAGCGCAACCCTATATATATATATATATATATATATATATATATATATATATAGGGAAGGGCTAAAATAAGAGCATTTCTTAAGATATAAAATAAGATTCATTTTCAGCCCTTAGATCATCAAGATCTACAGTTGATTCGTAATTATGTTGGATGGATTTATGGTCCTGAGTTCGAATCCCAAAGGTAGCAAAAAATTGTTTTTCACAATTCATACATTTATTCAGCGAATTTATACGTGTTCTACATAAAATTCATACATTAAAAATTGCTCTTATTTCTTATTTTAAGATGTGCTCTCACGGTAGTCCACCCATATATATATATATATATATATATATATATATATATATATATATATATATAGGGGCGCGCTCCAGTGAGACCCCATATTTTTCGTGAAACACTAGGACAATGAATAAGACATATAATACTAATGAACAAAACGTATATCTAATGAACAAGATGTATATACTGATAAAAAATAAAATTTAAAAAATTCGTAATAAATAAGACATATATACTGATGAACAGGGCCGTATATACTGATGAACAGGGCCGTATATACTGATGAATAACAAAATTTAAAATATTCTGCTCCCTCCAGGATTCGAACCCTGCGAAAAAAAATCACCCTCCAGATACAATATCAGCCATAGGATTGATAAAATAAATGCACCGGATCGTGCCCTAGATCTCACTAAAATTAGGGGGTCTCATTGGAGCGGCCCCCTATATATATATATATATATATATATGGGCGCGCTTCAGTGAGACCCCATAATTTTCGTGAAACACTAGGACAATGAATAAGACATATAATACTAAAGAACAAAACGTATATCTAATGAACAAAATGTATATACTGATGAAAAATAAAATTTAAAAAATTCGTAATGAATAAGACATATATACTGATGAACAGGGCCGTATATACTGATGAACAATGCAGTATATGCTGATGAATAACAAAATTTAAAATATTCTGCTCCCTCCAGGATTCGAACCCTGTGAAAAAAAATCACCCTCCAGATACAATATCAGCCATAGGATTGATAAAATAAACGCACCAGATCGTGCCCTAGATCTCACTAAAATTAGGGGGTCTCATTGGAGCGGCCCCCTATATATACGCTTCTTAAAATATAAATTAGGAACCATTTTCAGCCCTTAGATCATCAAGATCTACGGTTGATTCATCACCTTGTTGGATAAATTCATGGTCCTGAGTTCGAATCCCAAAGGTAGCAAAAAATTATTTTTCACAATTCGTACCTTTATACAGTTTATTCATGCATGTTATGCATAAAATTCATGCATTTTTGCTGGTTCGCAATTCTTAAAATAAGAGTGGTTTATTGAATAACCGCTCCATATATATATATATATATATATATATATATATATATATATATGGACTAATTGTATCATTCATCCTAAGAACTGGCACACAATCTCTTGACATGATTGGACCAATTCATACTTTTCGTCCCAAGAATTGACACACAACAGTACTTGGTATGAGTCATGGCACGTAGCGTCTTGACACACTTAGTACGAATAATCCCATTTTGTATCAAGTGTACCATACAATTAAATTTGAAACCCTAAATCGAAGAAGAAGTGAATCACCATAATTGCCAAAAAAATATATGAAGAAGATGACCGAAAAAGTAAATAAAGATGAGAACTTTTAGTAAAATAAACTACTGATAAAATGAATACCTACCTTAGGAGAAAATCACCTATTCTTCTGGAAAAAGAAAAAAAGAGCGAGTGAGAAAAAGTTGAAATTGAGAGAAAGAGAGGTGAGAGATGGAGAGAAGCTAATAGGTAAATTTGAAGATAATTAATCAAATTAAAAGCATTTTATTGTCTTTATGTGAAAGTGGCTAAAATTTATTAACGTTAAGCTAGTGGCTAATGAACCGAGGGCCATCTTAGGAGGCTTTCATGCAATTATCAGGAGTTTAAAACATTGTTTCTTTGACTATTTTTCGTATTTTCTCGAAAGAACTAAAGCTACTTGTTTCTAACTGTTTGTGCAAAATCGTGTGACTCTGATGGGTCAGTATTTGGATTATAATCTGTATCCAATAATATATTCATATTCATAATCTCAATGGTGTTTGTTAGAATATGGATCCCAACTTAGAACCAATTAAACTGTCTGCAGAATACTTCCATTCAAATTACTAAAAAAATACACAAACTTTTACTTAAAAAAGTCCATTTGTAACGAGGACTTTTTGTTGGCCAATTAAGTTGCAATTAAGGAGGCTTATAGCTTTAGTAGTTATGGTCACTTTAATTACTTTAATGTTTGTGATAAAGGAGGTCATATTTATTAATGTTTGTGATAGCTACCTATTAGGTGTGATTCCATGACTCTTTTTCTTTCTTAAAAATAGAGTGTTTGACATTGCCCTATAGCCCTGTCCAATGAAACTATATCTATGTACTATTATTATTATCCTAGTACAAAAATTAGTACAACTTGCCCTTCATAGCATTGCCGGATTGCCGGCTACTTTAGTTTGGATATATATATATATATATATATATATATATATATATATATATATATATATATGTGGTTAGGTTATACTAAGAATGCTATCTTTCATAAGAAATAAGAATACTGAAACATGGGATCGAAGTACGATTTGATACGAATCCGTGAACACAAACGGTGGTCAAATCGAAGCTCGGACGAGGGAGAACGAAGCCGAGCAAGTCGGTTGCGCAGAGAGGAGCAGAGCCCACGTCCCGGTAGTGGCCGCGGGGCACTACTCCAAAATCGTCTAGATTGCACCCACGGTCCAGTGGCCGCGGGCCTCTCCAACAGCCCTCCCACGGTCCTATACCGCGGTCACCGGCGTGACCATAAGAAGAATGTGGAAATTGTCACTTTGTGGGCCCTAGACGGGATTTTTACCCCAACACTCCTTAAACCTTCAGTTTGGCGGAATTCTCCACAAATGCTCCACCATTCAACACCTCCCCAAACCCTAGCTTTCATTCTTCTCCTCCAATCCATCATCTTGTTCTACCATTTTCTCTCTTCCACACACAAAAACAACACCACAACCAAGGGAAGAAGGGGAAGTCTTGGAAAGGAGTTCATCAAGATTACATGATTGTCTCAAAAAAAATAAAAGTTTACATGATTGAAAATCACGATTATAAGATTTTTTTTATGAATCTCTAACTTTTTATATCTTTGTTTATGTTTTCTTATGTCTTGGGATTTGTTTTGATTATGAATATGCTTGGCAAAAATCCCTAGCTTATCTTATAGATTTGATTAGATGGATTTGTAATTGATTGATATCTTTGTTTGATATATATCTTGGTTGTACTTCTTATCTTTTCAAGCCCTAGATTTATTTCTTATATGAATGGTTTGCCATTTTTTGTGCATTTCTAATTTGTTATTTGAATCGGGAGAGGATAATCAACAATAGATTAGGAGATTGAAACATATCATCTCAATAAACTGGGAGGTTGAGAGTTGGATGAGGGCTTATTAATCTTTTGTGCTTTGGGAGTTATAGGCTAGAAATTGACCGGGACGGTAATTATGACCCGTCATCTACTATTTTAGTCGTACAAGAGGGGGCTAAAACTAGGGGGGATCGCCCTAGATAAGTAGGCCATATCAAAATTAATATTAGTTTAGATCGAAATTCATTACGATCTATCGAAATCTAGTCCCTAGGATAACTTTCCTTCGAGTCATTCCTCAATTTATTAACTAAAATTATTTTGTTGTTATTTTATTTGATTGCATTATTTATTTTTATTTTAGTTATCAATATCTCTTGAACTTTAGTTATCTAAATAGATTGAAAACAACTTATTAATGCTAATATTTAGAAGTTTGAATTCACCAATCCTTGTGGAACACCATAGGGTTAAGATCTAGTGAGATTGTTATTACCTTTTATCATAAATTGAACCTTTTAGGGGAAGGACAACAAAAATAGCTATCTAAAAATATACTCCATCCGTCCCAACTTTTAGTATCCATATTTTCTTTTTTGGTCGTCCCGCATTTTGATATTCATTTTATTATTAGTAAAAGTAGGTGAGACCTTTGCTCCACGCTTTAATTATTTTAACTTTCACATAAAAATATGAGACTCTTATTCCACACACAATACACCCAACCATTTTATTAAAACACATGCCAATTTCAAATGAATACTAAAAGTAGGGATGACAGAGTATATCCTCATCAAAGTGTTAGTATATTAGTACGCTAGTTTAACTTATTTTTCTCTACTTTAATTGTCACTAGTACACTCATTCGTGCGATGCACGACGAAATCAAAATTACATATCATTTTAAATAAATAAATATAAATATTAAACAAAATCAAAACATAAATAAATGCAAAATGTGTTTAAAAATAAAATATAAATTACTCAATAAAATCTCGAATTTAAAAACGTAATTTTCAACTATGTATAAAGTGTAATGATAATTTTAGTTATTAAATAATTTTAAATTATTTGATAATGAAAATTTCTATACACATTATTATTATAGAGTATTCCACATAATAAATAAATAAATTTTTCGTACGCTGACATAAATGAAAAAGTTGTAAAATCTTAACAAAGAGAAAGAAAATAAAATATTTTAAAATTTTAATTACCTATTCGTTTTAAATTCATTATTGATGATTTTTATATCATATTAAAGATCTTGTTATGAACTTAAACTTAAGATGCATATTGAATATTTCTTCATAAATCAAATTTGACGATATTTAAAAAAAAATTAAAATTATAAAAATAGAGAAAAAATAGTAAAAAAAAATGATGGGAGAAGAGAGAGAAAAAATTGAGAGAGAAAACTTCTCTTTTATATACTCCATATGTCTCAACTTTTAGTATTCATATTTTTATTTTAGTTCGTCTTGGTAACAATTTCAAGTTTTAGTAAATTTAGGTGAGATCTTTACTCCACTTTAATTACCTTAACACTCACATAAAAGTTGAAACCTTTATTCCACTCATAATACATCCAATTACTTTATTAAAAATCTGTATCACTCGTAAAATAGATACTACAAATTAAGACGAAGTGATGGAGAGCGAGAGAGAATGGAGAGAGGTGAGAAAGAGGGGGGTAGTCCGAACCTTCTCCGAGAGAACTTCGGCGAGGCAGATAACTTTTACCAACCCTAGGCAAAAAACAAAATCTCATCAAGGAAGAGTCGATAATAGGTATAGTCGAATGAACAGGACGAATCAAGGTGAAAAAGAAAGGAAACTGACAACCTTTTTTTCAACAATATACCGGAAGATTGCAGTTACGACTTTCTCAGAAGAAAGTTCGGAACGGTTATGGAAACGGTTGATGTGTTCTGTCCACCGAAGAGAGACATTCAGGGTAAGCCGTTCGGTTTCGTTAGATTCGCAGAGGTCAGGAACGTTGACAAACTTCTTGAGGAACTGAATTCTCTATGGATTGGGAGTTACAAATTAAGGGTTTACAAACCAAAGTTTGCAAGAGAGAAAAAGACACAGGAGACAAAAGACAAGAGACACCAGAATGGGCGAATAAACAACACAACGTTCAAGCCATTACCGATTCATCAACGGAAAGAAGGCGTTTCATATCTGGAAGTCTTAGCTGGGAAGACAGAGATAGGTGAAAGGCAAGGAAACGTTCCGATTTTTGATGAAGAACTTCACTTTCAAACCTCAGAGGAGGAGAAACAATGGGTCGAAGGGGCATATTCTGGTTGCATCAAATCTGATTTTGTTTGGGACGACATAAAAGAAGAGATAAACTGTGAGTGCTTCGGAAGATTGTCGGTGAAATCCCTAGGCGGTAATCTGGTACTCCTGCAGAGCCTATGTGAGACGCCGTTAAAGGAGACTCTCTCCGACATGGCGGAATGGAGCAAGTACTGGTTCGATTGGATACATCCATGGAAAAATATCGACGTTAACCTTCAACGGGTTGTATGGACCAAGTGGACTGGAGTTCCCATGCAGGCATGGAACACGAGATTTTTCCATCTTGCTGGCGCAAAACTCGGCCTTGTTCTGAAAATAGAAGAAAAAACGAAAAAGAGAGAGAAGCTTGACGAGGCACACATTCTGATTTCTACAGGCTTCTTGTCGCTCGGAAGAATGATATCATGCAGGATTGACGGAGAGGCTTTCAAGATAAGAGTGGAGGAGTCACCAGGCTTTGGTGAAAACCTGTACGAGATTAATAAGGACCAAAGGGAAGAAGACACAGATTCCGATTGGTCATGGGAGGAGTCTTCAGGGGATCCGGCAGAAGCAGACATCGGAAAGGGACTTGAAGTCGAGAATACGGTGGATGATGTTTCGGTGGCCCAACCTTGGGATCCCTCGAATTCTGCGAGATATTCAAATGGCTTCTCGAAATTCAACGAAAAAAGCAATTCCACTACGGCGGACACTGTCTTCAAGACCGACAATATCTATAAAGATGAAAGGAGTAGGATTCTGGATAATTCTCAAAGTGGACCAAACGTGAATGGGCCGGAAGCCCAGCAAGAAAAAGGACATGATGTGGAGGCCCATGTTTCGCCCTTTTTGGACTCACAGGATGGTATGGCCCATTTTCAAAAGGGGAACACGACTTCGACGGACAAGGCGAATGCAGAATACAGCAAATCAATTCCTTTATCCCCAGATACAGTCCCAACCCTTAATAATCTCACATCTCAAGACGGAAGGTTATCGGTTGACGGCGAAACGCTGGCGAGGGCGGAGGAAGATTTTGGGGATTCAAGAGATCAGCCTCTTTACTCAAAGCTTGGAGCAGAAAGGACGCACTCTTCGATTGAAACAACAAGTATTAGAGAAACAACAACATCGAGCCATGAAAGAGTTCCTGCAACGGCGAGCGAGAAATTTTCCAAAATCGAAAATCCAGAAATGGCGAGCGAGAAATTGGTTTCAGAAAAAAGAGAGGTGGGGGTGGGAAGAGGTTCCAAGCAAAATCGAAAATCCAGGAAATCTCATAAGTCTCAGGAGCTTGCTAAAGAAAAAAACAAATGGGGGGAATTTATTGCCCCAATGGGTGTCGAATCTGTACACCATGGAGAGAAAGATCGTCTGGAGAGCGACGTGGTTTCAAACAAAAACCAAGCACAAAGATTGGAAGAAGGGGTCAAGGCGTGGAATTTTGGGAAAAGCCTAGGGCTGTCAAGCACTCTTAACGAAATTGAAATGGCGATGCAACTCTCGTCTCCAACAAAGCATCAGCAAGGCCAGGGAGAAGGTATGACGCTGTTTTAATGATTATTATGACTTTCAATGTTAGAGGTCTGGGAAGCTCTTTCAAAAAGAATGAGGTTAAAGAATTGATCCGTAATCAGAAGGTTGATATGTGTTTTCTGCAAGAAACTAAGCTGACGGAATGGAACGATTGTGTGGGTTTCTCATGGTGGGGAAGGAATAATTTGGTAACTGCTGCTAGGAATTCTGAGGGGAGATCGGGAGGGATATTATGCGCATGGAACAAAGAATCTTTTTCCTTGTCTAGTAAGTGGGATATGCCGGGAGCGGTGGTTATCAATGGAAGAGATAATCAAAGTCAACAGAACCTCTGCTTTATCAATGTGTACGGGCCAAGTGATGCTGCAGAGCAGGCGAACCTCTGGGATCGTCTTAAGCTGATCGTAATTCAAAACAAGGATGTTGGGCTCTGTATTCTGGGAGATTTTAATGCAGTCAGAAATCCAGGAGAAAGGGTTGGTAGTGGAAGCAACTATGGGGTCACGGAAATGAGGCAGTTCGATGCTTTCATCCGAGAAAGCCAAGTGACGGAAATTCAAAATCAGGGCAGATGTTTCACTTGGTATCAAGCAAATGGCAGATGTAAGAGTAAACTTGATAGAGTTCTGGTCAACGATGCTTGGCTCATGTGGCGGCCGGCATCTCACGGAAGATGTCTTAAGAGAACGGTATCCGATCATTGCCCTATCATTCTATCGACAAAAACCATCGATTGGGGACCTAAACCTTTTCGGTTTATCAACGCTTGGCTCTCTCACCCTGAATTTTTACCTTTGGTTCAAAAAGTGTGGAATGATACGAAAATTCAAGGATGGAGTTCTTTTATCTTTAAAGAGAAGTTGAAGGCCTTGAAACATACTTTGAAAAATTGGAACACCACAAGATTCGGGAACATTGATGTCTCGATTAATTCGTGGAAAGAAGAATTACAAAGGCTAGATTTGAAGGACGAAGCTAGTGGTCTTCAGGAGCACGAAGTCAGCAGGAGAAACGAGGCAAAAGCAAATATTATTCTTTTGTCAAAAAACAAGACTGATTTACTGGAACAGAAAGCGAGATCAAAGTGGGTGAAGGAGGGAGACTTGAACACAAGATATTATCACAAAATCATTGTCAGCAGGAGAAAAAAGAACGAGATACATGGGCTGACGATCGGGGATAGATGGGTCGAGGAGCCGAATACGGTCAAAGAAAAAGCAACAAATTTTTTCAAAGAATTCTTCAAAAAAAGGCAGCGGGTTATGCCTAATCTTCCAGTTAACTTTACCAAAAGGAAGCTTTCCTTGGAGGATAATCAACTTTTGATAAGGCCTTTTACGGAGGACGAAGTTCGGGATGCGGTCTGGAGTTGTGAGAGCAATAAAAGCCCAGGACCGGATGGTTTCAATCTTAGCTTCTGGAAAGAGGCATGGGACGTCATCAAAGAGGATTTCATGAGGCTTATGCAGGAATTTCACAATAATGGGAAGCTCACCAGAGGAAGCAACTCATCTTTCTTTGTCTTGATTCCAAAAAAGAATGAATGTATGTCCTTGGAGGATTTCCGGCCGATCTCACTTATTGGGAGTATGTATAAGGTGATTGCCAAAACTCTCGCCGGAAGAATGAGGACTGCGATGGGCTCAATTATTTCTGAAAACCAGAGTGCGTTCTTAAGCGGGAGATATATCCTTGATGGTGTCGTCATCTTGAACGAGGCAATCGAGGAAGCTAAAAGAATGAGAAAAGGCAGGGTGTTCTTCAAAATTGACTTTGCTAAGGCATATGATTCGGTTGAATGGGACTATCTTGACACCATGCTTGAGCAGTTGAACTTTGATTCGAAATGGAGACAATGGGTCACGGGATGTCTGCAATCGGCCTCAGCGAACGTTCTTATCAATGGATCTCCGGCGGGTGAATTCAGCCTGGAAAGGGGACTTCGCCAAGGAGACCCCCTATCCCCTTTTCTCTTCCTAGTGGCGGCAGAAGGACTGAATGCTTTAGTGGAAAGGGCAGTTTTGGCTAACCACATTAAACCGGCGGAGATTGGAAAAGACAAGGTGGCTCTCTCCCACCTTCAATACGCAGACGATACCATTTTTATCGTCTCCGATCGTGAGGAGAACGCAGAGGCAATCAAACTGACTTTGAAAATTTTTGAATTGATGTCAGGATTGAAAGTGAATTACCAGAAAAGTTGCTTGATGGGGGTGTGCTCCGATGACAGTAAAATGGAGAGAATGGCGGCAACCTTGAAGTGTCCAATAGGTAATTTACCTTTCAACTTCTTGGGCATTAAAGTTGGAGGAAATTTTAAAAGCATTATAAACTGGAATTATTTGGTTGAAAAAGTCAAGAAACGTATTGAGGGGTGGAAGAACTTGAAGCTGGCTTTTGCGGGAAGAATCACGTTGGTCAAGGCTATACTCCAGGCTATACCGGTTTATCAACTCTCCTTTTCTTTTATCCCTAAAGCAACAGTTAAAGCATTGAATACTTTGATGCGAAACTTCTTGTGGGGAGGGGGAGTGACCTCGGGTTCTATACCTTGGGTTAGTTGGAATGTCCTGTGTAGAAAAAAAAAGGAGGGAGGTCTGGGGTTGAGAAATATCGAGTGTTTCAACACAGCTTTAGTCTCAAAATGGGTTTGGAGATATTGGGAAAACAAGGACACACTTTGGGCTACAGTTGTGAGGTCGATCTATGGGGATGTTGTGTGGGACGAGGAAGGCTTCAGCCTTAAAGGAGCGAGTGCTAGGAAAGCGGGATGGTGGGCAAGAATAGTGGCAGTAGGGAGAAGCAACAAAGGCAGATGGTGTGTTGAAAATTTCAAAAGGGAAATAGGGAATGGACTCTCAACGAAATTTTGGAGTTCTAAGTGGGCGGGGCAGCGATCTCTTAGGAACTCTTTCCCTAGATTGTATCAACTAGCCGAAGACAAGGAGGTGTTAGTTGGGGAGTCCGGAAAGTGGGTGAACGAGGAGTGGACTTGGGATTGTAAATGGAGAAGGGTCCTTCGGGACTGCGAAATGGAGGCAGCGGCTCAGCTATCTAACCATATTTCTCAGTTCTCTATTGTTGCAGGAACCGCCGATAAGTGGATTTGGATCGCCTCTGCTGATGGACGATACACAACAAAGTCAGCGTATCAAATCATCAACCAAGGCACCTCAGAGAATCCGACACTTGGGGTTGACATTAAGCTACTGAATTCGGTTTGGAGAGCAAAGACACCACAAAAAGCGTCTACAACGGCATGGAGACTCCTCTTAAACCGACTCCCAACATGTGATAATCTGATGAGAAGAAAGATCCTTGAGAACGAAGACGAAGCTACCTGTGGTGATTGTCATTCGCGAGGAGAATCTGCAAATCACGTCTTCCTACAGTGTCCTAAGGCGGAGATGGTGTGGAATGAGATACAACAGTGGTTGGGTTTTTATACGGCACGACCAGCTCGTATTCAAGACTTCTTTGGTATGTTCTCTTCATTCCGGAACGACAAAAAAATCAAATCTTTGTTGTTGTCGACTTGGGTTTGTACTATTTGGATCTTATGGAAAAAGAGAAATGAGAAACGTTTTGAAAAGAAGGAATGGGATGCAAAATCTGTTGTCACGGAGATCAAAATTAGGCTTTGGAGTTGGAATAATATGTTTAGAATAGTTGCCAAAGAGCTTGATGTCCAAGCTTGGTGTGCTGCTGATCTTATTTTTTCCTTGTTGTATGCTTGAGTGATTGGTATCTCTGGTACCAAAGAACTCTCTTCTTTCTATATAATTTAATTTTCTGATCAAAAAAAAGTATTATATAGATAATAATTTTTTTAAATATTCTCATATTTTAATATAAGGTGCAGATACTCCACGGAAGTATAAAGTATTCAGTTAAATTCAAAAAGTGTCTTAATGTTTCATTTATCCGAAATCGTTAACATTAATTTAATTCTGTCAGTCAATTTATATTTAATTGCCTGCGGATTTTCGAGACATGAAAATTGTACTTGGTCAAAAACATGATTCAAGGTTATACTGTATTTGATTTTTGGAGTATAGTTCAAAGGGGTATTATAATGTTGTAATTATATACTTAAAAAGTTATTGACTTGATAAACAATAGATTAGGATGAGTGAGCATTGAACCGACAAGGAAAAAGACAAAGAAGTAATGAATGAGTGGCTAATTTAAAGCTGAATTTAGTGACTATATAACAACGTTGTTAACTGCCGATTAGTCCGTCAACTAATGAAGGTCCAAACAAATACCGTATAAAGTTTCAACGTGAAGCATCAAATTGCATTTAAAGTTAGAATAATGAGAGAGAGAGAGAGAGAGTCATTGTAAAAGCATGATTGTAAAGCAATGTTTTTGATTTGAAAAATATAATTTTAAGACAACCAGTTGCAAATTGATTTCATTTTGTACTAATTAGTAATCATATTCTAACATAACGCATACCGGCCACCCTCTGCCGACATCCTTCTTGCCCCACGAAGAAAACAACAAAAAATAAGAAGCAAAAAAAAAAAAAGGCTTTTTGGCCTACACAACGTAATAATTTGATTCATTTACAGTTAGTTATTATTTCTTATATAAAAATCCATAAATGGAAATCTGATTTAACTGAGAATGTTCCCCTACACAAGGGCCCAGGGAAAGTTCCATGTTCTTTTTTACTTTCATCATGATACATGTGAATGTAAATAGATGTCGGCAGCTATATTTGATCGTAAAAAAAATGTGAGAATGATTTTGCAAGATACTTTTCGATTTTGTCTAAATCTTTTTGCCGATATAATTCGCATAAATTTTTGGCAGTTTCATAGAAAGACAAAAAAATATGAATGGCCATTTATGGTTTATCCAATAATACGTAATTAATACCTAAAAAAATGCATTGTATCATTGTATTTTGTCCATGAAGTTATCCATGAGCCGCTTGCAGGATGCCACATGGACCCTCGTTTCAATACCTTTTTAGGATTTTAAAAGTTGAATGGCAAAACATAGAAATATTTCATCATGAAAAGAAGAGTGCTAACAAATATTCATGGAGATGTCCACGTTTTATGTAAAATAACATTAATTTTGCTATTCTTAAATAATAAATTATCATAGAGTTGGATATAATTTCTGTTTGATTTGTATACTGCAAATTTTGTTTTAGAGTTACTTAGTATTATACTCTTCCCGTCCCACTAGAATTGACACACTTGTCTTTTTTGTTTGTCCCACTAGAATTGACACTTTTCTAAAATAGTATTTAGTCCCTACTTTTTCTACTCACATAAAATAATTGGATCCTACCTACTTTACACTCTTAACCCTTTATTTTTAATCTTCGTGCCCAACTCAAAAGTGTCAATTCTAATGGGACGGGGGGTACTTTTTTATATAAAAATTATTATTTTATTGCAAGTTTTGTTATTTAACTTATTTATTAATTTATACTGCAAATATCGTCTGATATTTTATATTGTATATGATGGATCGAGGATCACAGAAGATCACATTATCAAAATTAACAGATTTGAACAATCTATTATAAAAGGTTGAGTATCTATTTGTGAAGTTAGCTTATCTTGACTAATTAATGATATTAATGTATTGAAATGGATTCACACTGAGACAAAATCTATATGACGAAAAATTGTTATTTTTAATTTATACTAATAATATACATGTGTGGCTTATTATCCACTGCTTTGATTTATCAATATGTGAAGATTTTTGTAATTTAATATTATCAATATCTTGGATAGTAGTAATCTAGTATGAAGAAGTGGTATTATGTTATTTTATAAAATTGTGTCTCGAGTTAGCTCGAGTTGATAATGTCCTCTTGCGGTACTTGCTCATAAGCTTTATTGTACTAAAATTCGATCGGTTGAATTTATTTCCAAGTGCAATAATTATGATAGAACAATTATACTCTTGAATAATATATTAAGTCGGCAAGCTTAAATGATCTAATGGACATACAATATTTTGGACATGATAAATAATTAAATGAAAATTAACCATATTCGTAATATGAATCAGGGCACGTGTAATGCAATATTAATTCTTTAATGAAATAAATTAATATTAGTGAATTTAAATAAGTTGGGCTCAACTTAATATAATTAAATTCATTAGGAGGCTCGGTCCTAGTCCTATTAGAAATCCCTACCTTAGCTCAAAACCCCTACAAATAATGGAGAAACCCGTATAAATAACAGGGAGGGGGCAAAAAACTCATTTCAACATAGAGCAATAATTTTTGTCCCCTTTCCCTATAGAGAGAGGATTATAAATTTTCTTCTTTTGTGAGGATTATAAGGTCTCAAGAGATTATAAATTGTTAAATTGCATGTTTGGATAATTGAACTTATAAGCTAGAGAGTGAATTATGAGCATGAGAGAGAGAAAATTCAAGTTAGAGAGATGAAATTGAAAGTGTATAAAATGAAAATAACAAACCACGATAGGCTTATTTTTGTAAAATGATTGTTCCTTATAAGATTAAAAAAAAAATTAGAGTTGAAGAACTTATTTTTTGAGAGCTTACAAGTTGTTAAACAAGTTGTGAAACTTATTTTTGCAGCTTATAAGTTGTTTAAGAGCTAATTTTATCAAACATTTTTCAAGAGCTTATAAGCTCAACTAAAGTACTTGTTAGTGGTGGAGTCAGTGTATTGGGATCAAATGTGATCAAATGTATTAGACTTTCATCAACACCTTTATAGATTTGAGTTCACACATTTTTTTTCAAGTATGCATGATTTATTTGTTAGATGTTATTTTTTTTTGGGACATGTTATTGCATTGAAATATAGATTTATCCGATGCTCATCAAAAGTATCATAAAAAATGTATATGATAATATAAATGGGTAATATAAAAATAACACTAAATAAGTTTTTTTTAGTGGGGCTTATATGGTAGACATATACTCGAAAAGTGAAATAATATTTGAAGGAAATATAAGATTGGTATACGTACGTAGCATATTTTGTGCCAAAGGAGATTATAATTAAATATATTAAAAAAGGTATGGAACAAAACCTAAACCTAAAGGAATTAAACAGATGTGATGAGACAACTTGTTGGATAGATCCTTCTATTACCCGTAGATAATTAGTTAATTGCTAATTATTTATGTTAGAATCATATTATAAAAGCAAGCATGTGTGATTTATGAGGGCAAATTAAATGTGTTGAGATAAAATATGATATTTCCGTGAAAATATCTGCTAGAAAATCCAGGTGGCAGGTGTTGAGTGGGTGGGCATGTAGGGTTAGGTGCTGGTGGAGGAAAACCGGGAGAGGCGGTGGGCGGTTGATGTAGCGTGAATCGCATGTTACCTAATTTAGAAAATAAGTTTAGTAGAAAAAGTTGATTTTAAGGTTGAAGGGTTACCTTAAGAGGAAGGGACCCCGTTTTATGTCTTTACAACTAAGTCTCGCTCTCTCTCTCAATCAATAATTGTTACTAGTATTTATTTATATACTCCGTGAGCTGTACGGGCTCTCCAAATGCCTATATATAGATAAAAAGTGTAGTTTCCACAAAAAGAAAAGGAAGCAGGGATAGAGCTACGATTCTCGTCCGTAGAAGACATTTTTTTCTTATTTCTTTATTTAGATTATTCACGTAAATATGATGTATAGCCTATTTTTCTTGATGGAAGAGATAGAGGACCTAATGGTAAAAATAGGACCGTAACTTCCAGGATTTTTAGAAAAGGGACTATAAGTTACGGATTTTGAAAATAAGGACTATAATTTTTTTTTAACATTTACACTCTTGTTTCGGGCCCAAAATTAATTGTTCGGGCTTTTGATGCCACGTAGAGCCCGTTGCTGACGTGGACTGCCATATTGTAAACTTTTTTGCAAAAAAATTTTTTGTTTCTTTTTTGTATTCTCGTTTTAACAATTAACATTTATATTTTTTTAGGAAAATTAACAATTATATTTGTTTTATCTTAATTAATTTAATATCCTAAAAGAAAGCTATGTATATACGTTCATTATAATGTCAAAAGACATGTATTATTTCTTTTTTACATTTAATTAGAAGAATAAATTATAAAAAAATATGCCATCACGTTTTCTTCACAAAAAAATGTCTTTAAATATCTTTAGATATTCCTGCTTACTCAATTCTTCCTTGCTTGCAAATCTATCATACTGCAAAATCTCTTCTCTCTATTCAAAATTGATGGCATATTTTTTTATAATTTATTCTTCTAATTAAATGTAAAAAAGAAATAATACATGTCTTTTAACATTATAATGAACGTATATATGTAGCTTTCTTTTAGGATATTAAATTAATTAAGATAAAACAAATATAATTGTTAATTTTCCTAAAAAAAAATATAACTGTTAATTGTTAAAACGGGAATACAAAAAAGAAACAAAAAAATTTTTTTGCAAAAAAGTTGACAATATGGCAGTCCACGTGAGCAACGGGCTCTACGTGGCATCAAAAGCCCGAACAATTAATTTTGGGCCCGAAAAAGGAGTGTAAATGTTAAAAAAAAATTATAGTCCTTATTTTCAAAATCCGTAACTTATAGTCCTTTTTCTAAAAATCCTGAAAGTTACGGTCCTATTTTTACCATTAGGTCGAGATAGAGAGAGATAGATTATACTAAGAATGCTATCTTTTGTGAAAAATTAGAATGATTGCATAAGCCAATATATAGTGTTGCATAAGCTGCAGTTTAATACTGCATAAAATTTTTACATGGGTTCGAATCCTGGAGGGGGTGAAAATTTTATCTAATTAATTGAATTTCGTTATGCAGTCATTACAAGCAGTTTATGCAAATTATATATTGGCTTATGCAATCATTCTCCATTCTCACCACATTTGTCAATTTTCATTTGATCTTCTCCCTATATATATATACTCCCTCCGTCACATTATTGAAAACACACTTTCCTTATTGGGTTGTTCCAATAATAAAGACACTTTCCAAATAAGAAAATAATTAGGACTTACAATTATTAATTAATTTATTACTAATTAGGATATAAAAGACAAACAAAACCCTAAATCCTTCTCATTCATCCTCTCTCTCTCGGCTTTCTTGGCGCCGCCGCCGCCCTGACCACAGCGCCACCCTCCTTCTGAAACCGCCGCCCATCCCTCTCTCTTCTCCTTCTTCGGCCGCCGCCTGCTTCTCCTTCTCCAGTCGAACAGCCGCCACCCATCCTTCTCTCTTCTCCGATTCTCTGGTCTCTTTCTCATCAAAAACCCAGATCCACCAAACCACCACCCTCAATTTCTAGGTTCGATTTGAGAGAGGAAGATAGTGGTGGATCTGGTTCTGGGGCGGTGGAGGCGTTGCTCGAGATACGTGCGGGTCGGAAACCGCCGCACATCCTCCTCTCTTCTCCTTCTCCGGCGGCCGCAGCGGTGAGGCCACCACCCTCCTTCTGAAACCCTCCATCTCCACTGCCATTCTCCTGGTTCAAATTTGGAAATCGGAGTGAACAAAATTGACAGATTTTCATGGATTCGAAATTTCTAGCTGTGTTGTTTCGATTTCTGGATTCAGTTTTTAGTTGTGTTGTTTCGATTTTCATGATTCGATTTTTTGGTTATGTTGTTTCAATTTCTGGATTCAATTTTCATGGTTCAAATTTCTAGATTTCTGGATTTGATTCGGTTTTCATGGTTCAAATTTCGGCGGTGTGGTGGTGGTCGGCGGTATAGTGGTGGGACGGAGGGAGTATATGGTTAGGTTCCATTGAGAAATTTAATATTTTGTGAAACATTGAACAGATCTATAATTTTGATGAGCAAGAGGATTCGAATCCTGCAGTGATGAAATTTTCAACATATTAAATAAAATACATTTGTTCATTAAAATTATTAACATGTTCATCAAAATTATTAAACAGTGCAACATTTCACAATTTTGCAAAATATTTAATTTCTCAATGGAACCTTTTTTCTCTGTGTGTGTGTGTGTGTGTGTATATATATATATATACATATATATATATATATATATATATATATATAGGGAGGGCTAAAATAAATACACATCTTAAGATATAAAATAAAAATCATTTTCAACCCTTAGATCATCAAGATCTACGGTTGATTCATCATCCTGCAGTTTGATGAATTCATGGTCCTGAGTTCGAATCCCAAGGATAGCAAAAAAAATTTTCACAATTAATACGTTTATACAGCGAATTCATACATGTTCTACATAAAATTCATACATTCTTCCTAGTTCTTAATTTTTATTTTAAGAGATGCTCTCACGGTAGCCCTTCTATATATATATATATATATATATAGGGAGAGGTTCAAATAAGAACCACTAAATAAAATTAGAACAGAGAACCATTTTAAACCATTCGATCATCAAGATCTACGGTGGATGCATCATCTTGGTGGATGAATGCAGATCCTGGGTTCGAATCCTGAAGGGAGCAAAAAATTTATTATTTTCGGATGCATTAAATTTAATAGCGAATGCATTAATTTATATAGTAGATGCATTGATTTTAATGGTTCTTATGTTCTCACGATAAGTGTGGTTCTCACTATAACCGCACCCTATATATATATATATATATATATATATATATATATATATATATATATATATATATATATATATAAGGGTGCGCTCCAATGAGACCCTTATTTCTCGTGTGACATTGAGACCCATATTTTTTAATGAATAAGACATATATACTGACGAACAAGGCAATATATATTGATGAACAAGACAGTATATACCGATGAACAATGCAGTATACATTGATCAATAATGAAATTTAAAATATTTCGCTCCCTCCAGGATTCGAGCCCTAAGAAAAAAATTCGTCTTCTAAGTACAATATCAGTCATATGATTGATAAAATAAACGCACGAGATCGTGTCTAAGATCTCACTAAAAATATGGGGCCTCATTGGAGCGCTCCCCTATATATAGGGATGAGTTCAATGGAGACCACTAAATATTCAAAGAACAGAGACCAAATCTCAGCCGTTGATCTTATCTAATCTATCGGTCACCATTTATTCACGCCATGTTCAACGGAATTTTTTTGTTGAACATATACAAGGTCGAATCCCACAACTCTTAAAAAATTAACATTTATTCACGCCATGTTCAACGAATTTGATGAACATTCATCAAATTCGTTGAACATATCTGTAATTCCGTTGAACGTTCATTAATATATTTCGTTCTGAATAAGTCAATAACTTTACCGAATAAATCAAGAGACCGCATGAATAGACATTCAGTAAATAACACGCCACATTTATTCCGTTCAGTAAAATTGTTGGCGTATTCAGTAAAATTATTAACTTATTCAGATCGTCTTTTAGCTTCTCTATTGATCCATTCTCTCTCTCTCTCTCTCTATATATATATATATATGTGTGTGTGTGTGTGTGTGTGTGTGTGTGTGGTCTGTTTCTAGAGAGACACGCCCCTTATAGATAGAATAAAGAACAAATATTAACCATCGGTTGCTTCCTAACAAACGGATGAGATGCATCCTAAAAAATGAACTTAAATAAGGTCATTAATTATTGCCTTATTCCTCACTTTCCTGAAATTTACTCTCTTTTCATTGCCTTCTATTTTGGAATTACTTTTTCATAAGTTCATCTAATTATACCTATGTGTTCGGTACGTTAATCGTACATGTTCATCATGGTAGATTGTTATGCTCACCGTAAGGAAATGTGTTCATTAAACTTTTTTATACCGTTCAACAAACATAACAGATTAGTTAATAAAATTTCATTATATATTTGAAACATACATGTCATATGTTCAAAATATACCCGTTAGTTCAATAAAATTTCATTATTCCGTGAAAGGAGAAACGTATCTAACGTATCTCCAAAACAAATCTTCTAAAATAAAACTGATTTGATTATAGTTAATTGAACCAATAAGGAATCTTCTAAAAAAAATGCATCTTCACAGATGATTGAACACTGTTCGATCAACCAAAATGAACGAATGTGATTCAGTCTCTATTCTTTGAATATATATGATTCTCCATAGAACCTTTGCCTATATATATAAGGGTTGCATTCTATGACAACCACTCCCCTAGATAAAGAACAAAGACCAAATCAAGGTCATTCATCTCACTCCAATCAACGGTTCAAATAATTTCCTAATATGATTTTTCATGTAATTAAATATTGGTTATTTACATTTGTTTAATCCAAAAGGGCAAATATGTCCACTCAAATCCACCGAATTCTGGGATCCCGTTGAACAAATTTCGAAAATTTCTCTCTTTTTATTTTGGGACCTGATATTTTTTACGAACATATCGACGAACATTATTATGTTCATTTATTTTTCTACGAACATATCAACGAACATTAGTATTTTTACGAAATCAGAAAAACCACATTGTCATCATTCGCTCTTCATCAACGAGGATTCTCCGGACAGCCTCCCTTCGGCCATTTTCTTCCCTCTGCCACAAATCTTCAAACCAAAACAAATAAAAAGAGAGAGGGTCGGTTAGCTTGTTGTAGCTGAGATCAAGGCGGGAGAGGGCGGCAAGGGGACTGAGGTCGGGGAGGGGGCTGATGATGGAGTTACGGGCGAGATCGAGCGTCTAGATGGATTTGACGGCGGCGATTGAGGGCGGGAGGGTGCCAGAGAAATTAACGCGGAGGATTAGGGTTCAGAGATTGGGTGGGAGGCGAGGGAAGGGAGAATGGAGGGGACGGCGGATGAGACGGAGGAGGAGATGAAGGCGAGGAGCAGCAAGAGGAGGAGGAGGGCGGCGATGGTCGTCTGGTCGAGAAAAACGAGCGAGAAGTGAGAAGCGTCTGCGGTTGGGAGGTGCTAGATCTGAAAAAGAAAGAGCGGCGGCGACGGTGGCTGTTGGATTACTGTCGAAGGGAGGCAGATGAAGAGGAGAGTGATTTCCAGTAGGAGAGACCGAGAGATGAGAAGCGCCAGTGGCTTCACCGGAGAAGAACAGCAGCGGCGACAGCTAGAGAGAGAGAGTGAGTTGGGATAAGAAAATAGGAGAGAAGAAGAATAAGTTAGGGATGGGGGTGTTGACGTGATTGAAGAGAGAGAAATGAAACATATCTTGAATACAAAATGGATATGCACAATACAAAATGACAAACCTAACCTTTATTATATAAAATAAATGAAATAAAATCATAATTAAAGGTTAAATTATCACCGTTAGATTAAACAAGATCGACACACAAGATTTGGTCTTTATTCTTTATCTAAGGGAGTGGTCTCCATTGAACTCTCCCATATATATATACATATATATATATATATATATATATATATATATAGGGGTGGGCTACCCTGAGAGCACATCTTAAAATAAGGAATTTGAACAATTTTTAATGTATGAATTTTATGTAGAACACGTATGAATTAGTTGTATAAAGGTATGAATTGTAAAAAATAAATTTTTGATTCCTTTGGGATTCGAACTCAGGACCATAAATCCATCCAGCAGGATTACGAATCAACCGTAGAACTTGATGATCTAAGGGCTGAAAATTATTCTTATTTTATATCTTAGAGCATCAACAACCATGCACCCAGTCCAGCAATGGTATTGCACCCGCCCGGACTCAATAGATTTTAATTTCATTTCTCTTTACTTTTATTCTTTTTTCAATTTAAATTAAACAACTTCAATTTTAACAACATAAAATTCAATCAATTAAAAATCCAAACATTACAAATAAAAAAAAACAACAAATATTTAAAAAGAAAAAAGAAAAAATAGGTGAAAAAAACAACAAATATTTGTGATTGAGCAAGGGGATATGTGATTATATATAGGTGAAAAAGAAAAAAAAATATTAAAATTGGCCGAATTCGACCGTTGAGAAGGCAACGGTCATTTGACCGTTTATTTTTTTTTAATCCGTTTAATTTTTTTTTTAATTACGGAAATGTGGCGCGTGTAGCACACCCATCCCCTTCGCTCCACCTTCGCAGCAGGAGCGTTCCATCGCTCCACCACCATTGCACCCGGGTGCGGCATCGGTTGCGAGTGCGATAGATCGGGATCGATCCCGGCTTCGCACCCGCCGATGTTGATGCTCTTAAGAAATGCTCTTATTTTAGCCGAGTTCGACGGCCATGGTAGACCTGCAAATTTCAAGTAAGTGCACAGGTGGGCGGTCGGGTCGGTTCGGTCGGCCGAAAATCGAAATTTGACCGGTTCGATTTTCGACTGATTTGGAAATCAGTTTTCGGTCGGTCGGTTATTTTTGGAGGGGGCGGTCGGTCGGTCGCCTGGCTAAAATTTGGTCGGTCGGTCGGTCGGCCGAACCGACCGATGCACACCCCTATATGCATGTGTGTGTGTGTGTGTGTTATTAGGGGTGGTAAAACGGTTTCGGTTAATCGGTTTTAACCGTAACCGAACCGAAAAAACCGGTTTTCAGTTAACCGATAAATAGTTTTTACCGATTCGGTTCGGTTATCGGTTAGTGTGTTCATCACTAATCGGTTAATCGGTTTAACTGGTCAGTTAACCGGTTAAACCGACTAATCGGTTTATTTTATATTAAATTAATTAATTTATATTTTAATATTTTAATTTAAATAATACATTAATATTTCAAGTATCTATAAAAAAATTGTTCTAAATTATCATATGTTATGAGTTGGTGCAGTAGATATTGGTGGTGGAAACAATAAGGTGGCAGATTGGCAGTTCTTAGAGGAAAAGATCAAGAGAAGAATTGAAAGCTGGAAGAATCAAAAACTTGCGTTGGCGGGGCGTATCACTTTGGTTAAAGCGGTGTTGCAGGCTATTCCGGTTTTCCATCTCTCCTTTGCTTTGATTCCCAAAACCACAGTCCATTCTATCAACTCTTTGTGCGGTAATTTTCTTTGGGGCGGGAGGTTGAATTCGGGGAAGATTACTTGGGTTAAATGGGCAGAGCTTTGTGAAAATTTGTGGGAGGGGGGTCTTGGTCTTAGAAATTTAGAGTGGTTCAATGAAGTGTTGGTCAAAAAATGGCTATGGAGATTTCTTACAGGGGGTGGGAATTTGTGGGCAAAAATTATTAGATCTGTTTATGGGGATGTGGTGTGGGGTTCAGAGGGGCTGGAAATTAGAGGGAATCAGAGGTCTAAAAGTAGCTGGTGGGGAAAAATCGTCGAGGGAGGAAGAGGGGTGACAGCGAAGTGGTTTGAGAATAATCTTGTGAGAAGTATTGGAAATGGGAGAGAAACGTTGTTTTGGGAGCATAGGTGGGTGGGAAATCAACCGTTAAAAATTAGGTTTCCAAGACTTTATTTTATTAGTTCACAGAAAGGAAACTCCATCAGTGACATGGGTAGTTGGGAGGATGATGTCTGGGCGTGGAATCTGAAGTGGAATAGAGAGCTTTTCCAGAGAGAAAGTGGGCGGGTAAACGAACTGATATCTGTCATCTCCTCCATTTCTCCACATGTAGGTAAAGAAGATAGGTGGACATGGAAAGCATCAACAGAAGGTGTGTTCACAACTAAGTCGGCGTACTCTTTAATCAAAGATTTGCGAACGGCAGGGAGGATTTTGGAGGCTAATGCAATGAGGTCGGCGAAAGAATGGAAAATTAGTGCTCCTCAAAAAGCAAAAGTGACGATGTGGAGAAGCTTCAGAAACCGGTTACCTACGTGCGACAACTTGAAAAAGAGGAGAATCCCACTTGAAGAGGCTGAGTCCATGTGTAATGCTTGCTGCTACCGGGAAGAAACAGTCCAGCACTTGTTTTTGCTTTGCCCGAAGACAGAAATGATTTGGAATGGAATTCAAAAATGGTTGGGAGTCTATTCTGTTCGGCCTAACAACATTGAAGCACATTTCGACTCTTTCACTAACCTTGGAAAGGGAAAGCAAAGCAGAAAATTCTTGAAAGCATTATGGGTGTGTATCATTTGGCTCGTTTGGAAAAGTCGAAATGAAAGCAGATTTGGAGGTAAGAACTGGGAAGTCACCAAGATGATGGGAGAAATTAAAGCAAGGATATGGAGTTGGAACAAGAGTTTTGGTTTGGCTGATTTGGGAACCGACTTTGTTTCATGGTTCTCTGATTTTTCTCACTTTCTTGTTTAACCTTGTTGGTACTTCTTGTACCAAGACTTTCTGGTTTTAATTTTATCTCTTTTTCTGACCAAAAAAAAAGATAAGACCTTATTCTTTCTTTCAAAGGTCAAGAGTTCAAATCCTATTCCACACATTCAACAAATTTGAATTTTTAAAAATAAAAACCGGTTAATTCGATTAACCGATTAACCGGTTAAATTCTGACAAATTAAGAAATCGTGGATTAATCGGTTGACCGATTAACCGGTAAACCGGCAGCCCTATGTGTTATACTATAAATTACAATGAAGTAGAGTTATCTTTACTTTTTTTAAGGTGGGGTATATATTGAAGCTCCAACAATCTTGTATCCCTAAATAAAATAAAAGAAAGTCAATCCATCTTTTTTAGCTAAAACCCCATGTCTAAATATAATACCTTATCTTTAAAGAAAATTAAACCCTAAACAAATTATTGAAATATCCAATTAAAAGAAATTATTAAAATATTAGCCCGATAATATTTCTTACATTTATATGGGTGAATTGTCGGAGTTCAATTTATATGCAAAAGTTATTCTCGAAATAAAAAGGATAACAAATTTATGTTTATGTAACGTTCTAGCGCTCCACCATTGAAAGGCTTTCAACTATAAGTTGGACCAATTTGGGTAACTATAAGATTTGACTCGAAAAGTCTATGTGTTGGTTCAGTGGTGAGTGGTTAATTCCTTAAGCTTGAGGTTCTAAGTTCGAGTCCACCGTGATGCGGTTATTAAATTTCTTCATTTACTTGTGTAATTTATATATATATATATATATATATAGGGGAGGGCTAGAATAAAAACACTCTTAAGTGTATAAAATATAAATGATTTTCAGTCCTTAGATCATCAAGATCTACGGTTGATTTGTAACCCTTTTGGATGAATTCGTGGTCCTGGGTTCGAATCCCAAAGGTAGCAAAAATTTATTTTTCACAATTCGTAACCATGTTGGATGAATTCGTAACCCTGTTGGATAAAATTCGTACATTAAAAAACGTCTATATTTATATTTTAAGAAGTATTTTTACAGTAGCCCTTCCCTATATATATATATATATATATATATATATATATATATATATATATATATATATATAATTGACTCAAAAAGTGTGCGTATTTTGACTTAGTCGGTTTTGCACACGGCATGGGGGACGGTGCTCGGTTGTGGGATCTTTTACCGCGGGAAGTCCGAAACTTCGCTTTTTGAAAATCATGAGCTTGTTGGGTTAGACTTCTTCTTCTTTGTGGTTGGCTTTTTCATTTTTTCTTTTTTCTATTTTTCGGCTGTGGTGGTGAGCCGAGGTTGTCCAGGGGTGATGGTTAGGCTGGAGCTCCTGAGGCAATTTCTTCCCGCTCCTCCATATTTTTGGTTCGTCTAGAGTACTCTTTTTTTCTCACTTTGAGGTTTTAATGAGGCTCGACCCTTAGTCTGCTTTTTATACTTTCAAGGGTTTTAGGTTTTTTCTTCTTTTAATAAAATTCTATTTTAATTAATAGGTGGTTAATGTCCAAAGACTGAGGTTTAGGTGTCGGTGTGACGATGAGCCAACCAATGCAACGGAGGGCGAGCTCGAGCCCGGTTCATCCGCCCATTTGTCCAATCGCGTGCAATGCACGTGCCTTTAAAAAAATCGAAATTACTAAGCTGATTCACCGCTGCCGCACAGAGAGAAGGAAATGGAGAAGAAAATTACGATGAAACATTGAGAGAGAGAAAAAATAGGGTTTGCCTAGCTAGTGGGCTTTTAAAATAATTAATAGTAGAATTAAATAATGGGCTTTCCTTAAAATGATCTATTTAATTATTTTAATTTTCAATTTTCTTAATTAGTTTAATTTTAATAATTTAAATTAATGTAATTTTAATTTAAAGAAATGTACTCCCTCCGTCCCACTGTATCTGAGACTCTTTCTATTTAAGGCGTCCCACTGTAAGTGAGACTCTTTCCTTTTTTGGTAAAGATTTTACCCTTTAAACACATTTTCACTTTTTCACCTACAAACAAAATAGACTTTTTTTAATTTCCGTGTCCAAAAAAAAGGTCTCACATACAGTGGGACGGAGGGAGTATTAATTATAGTGGTGGGTGTTTTGGATTGGTCGAGCTAAATAATCATTAATTGCCTATTATTTTCTATTAACTACAAATATTTATTGTAAAGCATGCATATCAGTTGGCTCGATGGACTGACTCGAGTCAGTCGATGGATAAGTCGATCGATGTGGAAAGGGGATGGCTTGAGGCTTGACTCGTTTATATGAGTCATGCTCGTTCTCTTTTAAAAAAGGTGTGTGTATTACTCTCTCCTATTAAAAACAAAATCGCATTTCAAAAATTAAAATGGCCTAACGGTTAAAAATAGCTAATTGACTGAATTTTTTTTTTTTCGTTTTCTCTTTTATTTAAACTCACTTTCTACACAATTTCTTCACCAATTCTTTTTCATTTCTCTTATACTCTTCATCAATTTCCCTTCCTTATCTTAAAATGGCTTCATGGTTCTCTGATTCTCCATCTTTTCCGCCTAATGGGGAGACGAAAAAAAATATCAAAAATGATCGTGAAAGCGCAAGAAATGATCGAAAAAAATTTCACTTCCCAAACTCCCCAACGAGTTATCTTCTAAAGAGGCTTCGTCTATCATGATCGTGAGGTCGCTCATCTACAGCTTCTTCAAGATTATTTCAACGATGACCCATTGTACGACTCAATATTTTTCAGACGCTGTTTTCGGATGTAGAAGGAGTTTTCTTTGCGAATTGTTAATCGAATACGTTTAGAAACGTTTTAGACCTCTAAAGCCGGAATAATCAATACTCAAAATTGATTCCGAAATATGAATGAGATAAGATGGGATTCAAGAAATATGGATACTCTAATTAAGTTGTAGAATTCAATATAGTTATCCATGAACATATACTTGTAAAATTTGTGAATATACTGATTCAATAGTGGTAGTGGTAGTGGTATTGAGGAATCTGGTTAGCGTATTTAATGAGAGCCACACGAATTTGAGTAGAAAAACAAAAGAAATAGAAGTGAGAAAGCAAGTTGAGTAGTAGGCGTAGGCATAGCGATGATTCCTCTCAATGTATTCATATTTTATTTTATTAAACAATAAAACAAACGAGAGTAACCGGGAACCGGTCTCTCCGGTTGCCGCGATCAAATGGCATCTTCCTCTACACCTTGCATTATTATTATATACATATATTTTCAACTCTCTCTCATCACGCAGTAGTTCCCCATGACTCATGATTGTAGTTGCCGGTGACATTCAAGCTTCATACTCGAGCAAGCTGTTCCACAACACACACACACACACACACATCCATATCCATATAAATGTAAACGATTGAGGAGTGGTTTTCTTCAACTTTTTAGATTGTTGGAATTTTGAAACCGACAACTCTACTTTGATCAACAATTTTGATTTTTGTCGAGGTCGAGAAGACTGAGATGTTTGATCTCAATCTGACCATAGATTCCAACGGCGACGCCAAGTTTAATGCAGACAACTGCGATGGCTGGTCGGCGGCGAACGGCGAGGGTGAATCGAGCTCCAGCAACGACGATACGTGCTCGAGACGCGCCTCCTTCACCTTCAGCTTCGACAGCGATTTGAGTTTTGATCAGGGGTTGACTTCGGCCCTCGTGACTCGGGACCTGTTCCCGGTGAGTAGAATCGAGGAGCCGAGCAGCGGCTGGCGCCAGAATGAAGCGCCTCCTCCTCGGATGCCTGTGCAACAAGAGGTGCAGCAGGTACAAGCCGTCCAAGCGAGGAAGAGCCGCCGGGGCCCCAGGTCTCGGAGCTCTCAGTATAGAGGGGTCACTTTTTACCGAAGAACTGGCAGATGGGAGTCTCATATTTGGTAACTTTCAATTTTTACTTCATTAAATTCTTCAATTTTCTCTGCTTGATTTTTTATTGTGATTTGTGATTCAGGGACTGCGGGAAACAAGTTTATCTAGGTGAGATTATTATTATTTTATTTCGGAGTGATTGAGATTTGAGATGGCTTTCTTCTGCTACATGCTTTCTTGTCTAGTTGCCTATAATAGATGATTCCGTGTGATTGACTGACTATATATATATATATATATATATGCTTATCTTGAAGTCCTGTCATTTTCTTTTCTAATTTTGGAATTATGTTGATTCATATGTGTAGGTGGATTTGATACGGCTCTTGCTGCTGCTAGGTAAAACATCTATAAACTTACTCATTTTGTTGTGTGTTTTTGTTTTGGTCATCATATATGTGTATCAACTTCTATAAATTACCAAGTAATTCTGATCAAGTTTGTAAAACTCTATGATTGCATCAGAGCGTATGATAGAGCGGCAATTAAGTTCCGAGGTGTTGAAGCTGATATTAACTTTAATCTCGGAGATTATGATGACATGAAACAGGTATTTTTTCTTGTTTTTCATTTCCAACAACGATCTTTGATTGCCTACTCGGAGTTCTTATAGTGTAAGAAGATGTTGTGTTTATGGAGAATTATTTGCATTTTGTTGGGGTTATATATATGTAGGTGATGAATCTGCCGAAAGAAGAATTTGTGCAGATGCTTCGTCGCCAGAGCAGTGGATTTTCGAGAGGGAGTTCTAAAAATAGAGGAATGACACTCCAAAAAGGTGGCCGTTGGGAGGCTCGAACGGGGGAGTTTCTTGGGAAGAAGTAAGGGACATTTGATCTAAGGAAACACTATGTTTTGGTAATATGAATTTGCTTATATGTCTATGCCTAGAATTGAAACGATTACCAAGTAATTCAATGGCATCTCGAGTAAAGTGAGGAAAAAAAATAATTTGTGAATTCAAATTTACAGAGTGAAGTAGAAGCTGCAAGGTCCTAGTGACTACACGTTTGTATGAGTTGGCTTCATCCAACTCATCTTTCTCCCTTTTTGTTTTGTATGAATCAGGTACGAGAAGGCAGCCATCGTGTGCAATGGAAGCAACACTGTCACCAGCTTTGAGACTAGCAAACACAATGAGGAGACAATCGTTGAACCACACAATGGAGGTAACTAGTGCTTTAAATGTTTCTCTTGTTCCACTAGTTTCTTGTTGAATGATTTGTTCATTGATGGTATATTTCACTTAGTCACCCGTTTCAGCCTCTGTGTGGCTCGACTGTTTGCTTGAATTTCACAATGCTCTTAAAACAGGTAGCCAACATGATCTTAATCTGAATTTGGGGATGTCTGCATCTTCTCCCAAGAAGAGTGGATGTTTGGATTCTTTAAAGCTCCATCATGATGCTCAAACCACAAAAACATTGATGGTATTCTGAAATTAAATAATTAAACAACAAATCTGCAAAATTCAAGTTTCTGTGTGTGTGTGTTGTTGTTAATATACTTTTATGACTCAGCCATGGTTTCTGGTGAAAAACCTGCTCAATCAAGCAACGATTTATGTTAATTCCTCCAGTTTCATTTGGTAATTTCTTGATGAAAGTGTATATGGGATTTTGATAAATCTGCTATCCAAGTTTCTGCAGCTACATGCCGGGAACTCTGCCTCAAACTCTATGTCTAACCTGCCACTCGAAGGAGTACCAGTAACATCACAACATCCTATTTTGCGCGGCGGTGTGGATCCTAAATTTGTTCCCAACAATGAGGTAACATGCTGTTTTTTGTGTTTTTGCTTACTCGTCCAAAACAGTCAAGCATTTCCAAGACTGTGCTTTATGATCTTCTCATTTAGTAAATCCAGAAGGAAAAGATTGAAAAACACACACAGAATAGAAATATATACGATAGTAGTATCTCTCTTTATATTCGTAGTAGGAATGTGGATACGATGAGTTTGAATGCAGAAGAAGATTTAGGTGTTTTGAATGATGCAGGAAAGAGAAAGAAGCGGTACCATATCTAAACTGGAACTGGCAAACTTGGCTTGGCGAATGAAGGGCCACAATCAAACGACGGCAGCATCATCAGGATTCTCATCTCCAGCTCCATCCGGTTCTGCTTCTCCGGTTCCTTTCGATTATGCAAACACATTTGCATGTTATTGGATGAAGCCATTTCTGCCACCATCTTAGTCTTAATGTGGATGCATGTAGTAATAGGGAATCATTTTCTTCTTTTTTTTGCTTCTTTCTATTTCCTTTTATTTCAAAGTAAAGAGGTTTATATTGTAGAGGTGTTATAAGTCAGTGGCTGACGCAGAAAACAAATATTGGAGAGCTACAACCTACACAACTATTATTCTAAATTTGCACAACAATTAATGGCGGACTATCTTCCTAAGTTTTTGGGCTACTCAAGGATTCTATTAAAGGATAAATTGGTTTTTTTTTAAAGGATAAATTAGTTTGTAGAGCAATTTAATTTCCTCATCTTCACTGTTCTTTTAATCGAGGTATTTGAGCTTCAACTTGAACTTATTCCTTCATTTATTTATTGTATTTTTTTTGTTTTTTATAGCTTTTTGTTTGTGCTGTAATTCTGTTAGTTTTTATTTTTATGAAATGGTAATTCTGTTAGTTAAATGTATGTTTACACATGTATTTGTCATTTGGGATACTCTTATCTCAATTTCTGACTTTCACTTGTATTGTATCTTACTATTAAACTGTTTTTATTTCAATTTGTTTCTTCAATTTCTCTCTTATGTTTTAGTTTAATTGTAACACTGTTTATTAGGTTTAACTTATGCGATGAGCATTTATGATTATTTTTTAATATTTAGTTTATATTTTTTTTCTAATAATTGATTGTTAAGATTGAATATTTATTAAAGGGACAAAATAATTTATTGTTAAAATAATTGATTTAATAGTTGGACAAAAGTGAAACCAGGAAAATAATATGGGACAGACAGTATCAATACATAAAAAAAAAAAAAAAAGAAAATACATGATCAAATATTTTCCTTTTTAATACCTATTACAATTTGTCAAATTCGAAAATGAAAAATAAAATACATGGTCAATCTTTCGTTCACCCTTCGATAGTTCGATTACACAAGGTTGTGTTTTTATTAGTATAATATTTGCGACTGGTTCTCTTTGTTCAAGAAATAAAAAAGTGCTATAAAGGAAGAAGAAAATAAAGTTAGAACTAATTAAATTTTAAAAGAAATACTAATATTCTCAACGGAATATTTAGGCGGTGCGAATTCTTATACATGGACGATAATATTTAGATTTCAAATTTTACTGTTACTCCTCTTCAAATAAAAGTAAATAAATAGTACTCTCTCCGTCCACGATTTATTGCCCTACTTTGGTGTGGACACGGAGACTAAGAAAGCTGAAAAATGTGATGTAGATGAAATATAAGGGTAGTTGACTAAAGTGATAAAGATAGTTGACTAAAGTGATAAAGGTGTTGTGAGTGGGTCCACTAGTGATAAAGTGTAGTAAATATATAATATAAAAATAATAAAGATGTTTTAAAGTGGGTCCATTAGTGACAAAAGATAGTAAATACTCCCTCCGTCCCAGCTTTTAGTATCCAATTTTTCTTTTTTGGTCGTCCCATATTTTGGTATCCATTTCTATTTTTAGTAAAAGTAGGTGGGGCCCTTACTCCACTTTAATTATTTTAACTCTCACATAAAATGTGGGACCCTTATTCCACTCACAACACATCAATCACTTTATTAATATCCGTGCCGTTCTCAACTGGATACCAAAAGCCGGGACGGAGGGAGTATAAAAAAAGAAGAAGAGTAAAAGGATACAAAAAGCAGAATAGAGCATTAAATTATGGACATATTTTTAAAAGTAAGTAAGGCATTAAATTGTGGACGGACGAAGTAATATGAGTAGAATAATAAGATAGAAATTCTCAAAAAAAAAAAGAATAATAGGATAGAAAAAGTAGTCGGAGCGGTGAGAAGGAAGTGATTGATTTGATGGTACATTAATTAATTAATGTAGAATCAGTCCGTATGCAGTAAATTCGATACGGTTTCTGTCCCCTTGTAGGAATATTTTCAACCCTCTCCAGTGAAAGCTTTGACTTCTTGTAAGTTGCAACTTGCAACAGCTATTTAACTTAGGTTTAAAATTTTCACTTTTACTCCCTCGTCTCATAATAAATTATTTGTATTTTTTTTATTTTTATCAGTATCATAAAGAAGCATCATATTTTTCATTTTAAAATATAATTTCATTTTTTCTTTATAATCACAATCACTCAATACATTATCTATTAATATTTTCTTAAACCTCGTGTCATCTTACACGTGTAACGTGATATTAATGAAGTACTCCCTCCGTCCCAACTTTTAGTATCCAACTTTCCTTTTTTGGCCGTTCCACGTTTTAGTATTCATTTCTATTTTTGGTAAAAGTAGGTGTGATCCTTACTCCACTTTAATTATTTTAACTCTCACATAAAATATAAGACCCTTATTTCACTCACAACACATCAATCACTTTATTAAAACCTGTGCTGTTCTCAATTGGATACCAAAAGTCGGGACGGAGGGAGTATTAAATACTTATTCTCTTCACAATAAAGCGTCCTAAAAAAAATATTGGGACGTCCATAGAAATTTTTTTTTTCACTTTTGAACTATACCACATCACTAATAATACCTCATTCATAATATATTTTCACCACTCTCAATACATTCAATAACACTACTTACAATATATTTTTACCACTTTCAATACATTCAACAACCTCGTATTAAAGCATGTATCACTCTCTTCTATGATGTTTTTTGTAGAGGGAGAGAGTATATAATATTACCTTCGTCCCATAAGAAAGTATCACATTTTTTATTTTCGTCCGTCCTATAAGAAAGAAGGGGTTGCGGGAGTTTGGGGGGTGGCGCTGGGCTCGTCTTTTGTGGGGGGGCGGGGAGTTTGGAGGACGACAGGAGGTAGGAAGTGGAGAGAGACGGGAGACATGAATTTTGTTGGGTGCGCCAATTCGTATGAATTTGAGACAGGCGGAGCGACACTGGAGGTAGGATTGAATTTTGTTGGGGAGGGGGACATCAATTGGAGTCTGAAAATGTTTATTTGAGGAAGAAAGGGGTTAAAGAGGTGAGGAGGGGTTGGAACACGTGTTTAACATAAGATGAAACTATACATGTTGATTTTTTTTATTATTATTAATTTAAAGTTAAAATGATAATTTGTTAATTTAATTTACAGTTTAATTTTTTTCTACCAAAAAGAATATTAGCTATTTTTTTCTACCAAAAAAATACTTCATCGGTCCCTAAAAATTATGGACTAAAAGAGATGACACAAATTTTAAGAAAAAATGTGATAGTTGTGTTTAATTGGAGATTGGACCTCACACCCTTTTGCAAATAGTGAGAGGAAAAGTTTGTGGATCATTTCCAAATAAGGAAAGATCACAATTTTCAAAGACGTCCCAATATAGTAATAAAGCCACAATTTTTAGGGATGGAGAGAGTAGAAGTTACATTTTTTAAGCACTAGCCATGACCATGAGCTCATTCAACCCGTCATTAGCCATGAATTTTGTCAATTTTCCAACATTATATTCAAAATACATGTTTAATAAATTTTGTAAGCCTAAATAATAAAACAATCTAATTTTTTTGATATTCTATATTGCTCGAGATAAAATTAAAACCCACTCTTATTTAATTATTCTTCTTTGAAAAACAACTTCACCTCACCTTTAAAATAACTTATCTTGTTTTTATTAATCAAATCATTTCCAAACATGGATACCAAACAAGTACAGAAAGTGTTATAAAATCTCACTCATTTCAGCATTAGTTAACAGCTTGAACGTCCGAAAATTTTACTAAAAACATAAAAAGGTGCAAAAATTGTGATAAAAGTGCCTAATCGATTGTAACATTAAGTCTAGCTATTTTTAAGTATTTTCTACGTGTTTTCATAAGAATGAATATTTTCCACATATAACTTATCAACGAGGGTAGTGTTAACTTTCACCCAAGTAAAAATACGATTAATGCAACATTACACGACGGATTCACAGAACCTAACCCATCTTATATTCATTCTCGTTCACAACACTCACTCTTTTCTATGCTTAATATTGCGGCAGAGATCACGTACCTTCTCCTACGACCATGTCCATCTCTTGTTAATCCGCAATTATTCTACAGATGCAGTAACTTTTCCCAATCCGAAAGCAGGGCAGGGATAAGATGCTACTCTCTCTCTTTCTCACTGTGGTTGAGATGAAACTCAAAGGCTCGAACACTGGGATGGCCACGGACAACATAGGTCTAGCAGCATTCGCATTGAGCTTCAGTCTCAGAACTTTCACCTGAAATATCTGAGAAAATTAGGAACAGATCACCATGGCATCCCAAGATAATAAGTCCAAACAAATAGAATTTTGTGAAGGGCTTAGCGCAAGCTATATCTTCAAACTTAAGCGTTTATCATCGTTGCTGTATACTTCAAAATGATGGGTTCTAGTATTTTTGCTGAACAAGAATACTACTGCTGCTTTATCGCTACTGAACGTGAGCAAATCAGTTTTGCCACCTCTTCACATAACTTGACGGAAATTACTTTACTGTAGTTATTATACAACATCCATCACAAAAAATTACAGAGTCAAAATGTTACCTCTTGGCTTCTAGACTCCATGAGAAGGTTTGATCTCCACCAACCTGAAAGTAGCGGAGTCAAGACTAACCATGGCTCATCATGTTCATAAGCACCACGTTCAAAAGGTGAACTTTGGGCATCGAGATCCGATATGATCATCCTATTACACCACTGATATCATCACTGACCAAACAGAATAAACATCTTCAAATCAAATCCCATAAGTCCCATTGTATATATTGCCTGAACCTGGCATCCTCATCTTTGATTCTTCATAACCATTGTAGAACTTGCTGCTAAGTGCCAACCGCTCGGTTCTGAGCAGTTCAGCCCTACCCAAATTATTCACACTCTGGGCTTCATTCCACCCATCCCATTGACCATTAGAAGTTATTCCATTTCTAGACTGATGTAGGGTGAACTGAGAAAATGGAGAGTGATTATTGGATAGTGTCTGCTCGACAACCCTAGAAGGAATTCCATAAGTATCACCAAGAGTGGAAAGATTGTCGCCGAGGTCACTAAATATTTGGTTCTGATGTTGCGGAAGAGATCTTTGTAAAATTGATTGGAATCTGGCCTCATCATATGTATTGAACTGCGGAGAAAAATTAGATCTCATGTCTAGGCCCGGATTGTTTATGCCACTTGCAAATGTCCCTTTGCCAACAGCCAAAATTGCAGGATCTATAAATTCTATATCACCATTAGAATAAGTATCACCACTTGGCGGTGTTTGATACTGATTTCTTAATAAAGAGGTAGCATCGAGCGCATGATTGCCTGCAAGTACAGAGTACAAGTAATTAATAATTATCCAAGACAGAACGGCTTTCGAATTCTTTCATGTATAAAACATTAAGTTGACCCACTAAAAACATTTCTAATTTCTAACCAGAGTGTGATTCAAAAAATTGCTCTGTCCGCCCGTGAGAAGTAAAGCCTGGAGGTGCTGCTGCCCTACTAGGCGCTGAAAATCCTGGAGGTGCAGATACCTGAGGTCTTGAAACTGTTCGAAGACAGAAGAGAAAAGAGTGTTAGGGGGTACCAAACCAAACAAATTAGTTGTAATTTATTGCACACAATACCATCTATGAAGGACCTAGCCCAAACTAATAAGCCATCTTAATGTCAGCAATCATACAAAAAAAAAGGATAAAGGTCATACAAAATGATAAACTGTAATATGTGATGACAAGTGACAACTTATGTGTTACTGTGCCACTCCAACAGGGATAAACAAGAACCCAAACTATGCAAGTCCCAAGTTACTAAACAGCGATTTTCAAGATATGTACACATAATATTGGAACACTTGAGAGAATTATGAATTAGCATTAACTTACAAGGAAGCTTATTGGAAGAAAAATGGGAAACATTGTTGGCAAAATAATCTTGTTCTGTGCCACTGGAAACAGGTAAGTCATTTTTACTAACAATCTTCTCAAGATGCAATCTGTTGCTGCCAGAGAAATTATGGCCAAAAAGATGCTGCTTAAAGGCTTGTTCATGGTAATCAATCGATTGTTCAGAATCAGGTAAATGGCTCATAGCTTCCTCCTCTCTAGCAAACGAAAATCTTGATTGACTGCTATTCTGAGCTTTCCAGGAAACTGGTGCTCCAAAAGACCCTTGTCGTCCATCAGTTTCACCTAGCAACTTAGCCAGGTCCTCAGTTGAAGTTACAGACCCACCCCATGAGCCAATGTCCAGTGACAAAATATTTGATATAATGCTGCTCTCCCCTGCATCAATAGCAGTACCTCTGCCTACTTCAGTTTCATATCTCCCAAGGTGAGACATTTTCTCTTTTCTTGGAAACAAAGTGGAATCTTGAGCACCATTATTGAATGTATTCTCCAGATACCCACTTGGACAATTAGACGTTGAAACCATCAAGTTACCACTTCTATGTACGGCCTGCCTATCAAAACCAATACCAGTTAAACCATCAGCATTGTCAAATGCAGGAGAATCAAAACCAGAATGCTTCAGATTAAGTGCATTAGAATCTGGTGCTCTACTGGAAGCAGCAATCTCAGGATCCTTAATCCTCTGTTTATGAAAAGATAACAGATCATTGTCCAGTTCAGGATCCTTAATCCTCTGGTTATGAAAAGATAACAGATCATTGTCCAGTTCAGGCAAGTAGACTTTAGTTACTTCATAGGGCCTTTCCAATATAGAATCAGACTGGACACTTGCAATGTGTACCACGTCAGTGGTATTCTTAACTTCCCCAGAAGTCTGACAAACAGAAGATTCTCTACTTTGCTCAACATTGTTAGTTTGAAAATTATGATTTTCTAGAATGCTCAATGATAATACATCAGAGCACACATTCTCCATGTTGTCTATTAAGTTCATGGGACCTTTATCTGATACAAGTACACTAGATGAAGCAGAAGAATCAACTATATTAGAAGTATTTGGAAGCGATTTGGGTCTAGGTGGGCTATGAAGCTGGCTGCTCAAGGGCGCACTGGTGAGATATACAGATGCAGTGCAAGTTTCAGAAACAATACTTCCATCTGTATTTGATTCCTTCTTTACTGGACCAGAAGTTTCTGTTTTACTTTTCTCTAGAGAAATGGCACTTCCTTCAGTAGGCACCTTTTTCTTCCCAGTGTCATTCTGAAATGAAGAAATTTGACGTAGGGCAGATTTAGAAAATGCCGCTGGACTATCCATGTCATTTTTCTGATTAGGTGGTCCATTGGAACTCGATGTACTTGTCAGCAAATGTTGATTACTAGATGGACGTATACCCCTGATAAAGACAATATTCAGAAATGCTAGCAAGAAAAAGATAGGAGAGAACTACCATAAGAGGATGACATACCAAGATGCTCCAGCTGGCAGAGCAGCAGATATCCCAGAGCTACTATTTGGTGGAGAATTTCTTGTACTCATTGCTGAATTCTGCTGAAGCAACGCAGAACAAGTGAGTAGGGAAGTAGAGATTATTTAATTAGAACAACAGTTCATTCATATTTTCACAGGAAGAATGCAAAGCAATGGCCGTGAACTATCAGATCACTCAATGCATCAGCCAAGACACATTTATGAATATGATGCATGAGAATCCCTGCTACAGTGCTACCCCTAAAAATATGGTTCAAATGAACTTCACGGGGGCTAGGCACAAAACAATAAATCGAGAAAGAACAAAAAAAAATTGAAACTAGAAAATCAGATAAAACTAGACCCGCAGATCACAATACTGAAAAAGATAGATAAGCATATCTGCTGGAGCAAAGGCAATAATGATGAAATCTTACATTTGTATTTACTGTTTTAGCCATAGGCTTCACTGAAGATGTCGAGCTGTTATTACTGTAATCATCTCCTGGTGGAGGTAATACATTTCCTGAACGCCGTTGGATACTAGTTGAGGAACTGGTGACTTGTTGAATCCTACTCCTTTAAAATCATTATGTAAGAGGACAGATATTTGGGAAACAAACATAACATAAAAAAAGTACAGGAGAAGGCAAAACTCGACCCCCTTTCCAGGATGTCCTGAATATAATTTTCTTCTGTAAAGTACTCAGGACACCAAAAGAATAATACTGTGCAATAACATTTTGATTATTCAACCATCACTTGAAATTCCACCACATGAAGGACAATACATAATGGAGAAAAAAAGGTCCATGAATACGTAATCTATCCATTTAAAAATAAAAAGATAAGCCAATATTACTTTCCAGGTGAGTAGCAAGACTGCAATATGATAAGACTAATGCCAGAATACACGAACTCAGACTTTTAGGGGTTGGAAGGAATACTCACACGTTAAGCAATTGAAAAGCAGCAAACATAACATAAAGAAAATTACAGAAAATCGAAATGATGGACAGGAATACAACTGACACCATTCAAATATAGAAATACCTTGTGTAAGCAGATATTACTTCATCCTTTGTAAAACTATCCTCTTGTGAACCAATGTCATGCAAATATAGACAATCTGGATTGCTGCAAGGCTGGACCAACAAGTAAGATCTTGATCAGGTGATAGCCCATGTGATTCAATAAACTTTGGGTTCATAACTTGGCATGTGTACTATGACCGAACTTATTGCTGATGTGAGATTCTGCCACAATCTTAAGTGTAAAATTCTTAGAAGCCATACCATATTTCTCAACCATGCATGACAGTATTTTGTGGTCCCAAAGCATGCCCTGCAGCCAGCATTATTAGAGGCAGTCTACTATTACTAAAAGGTCTAACTACATAAATGAAGGATGCCGCCCACCTCAATGGTTTACCATCCAAAGAAAATCCATGTACCAGCTGAATACATCGGACTGCCTCCTCCTCCCTTGAATATGTTATATATCTACGCCAAAAAGGAGAGGGGGGACCAAATAAGAAACAGTAAGCAACAATATGTAAATATAATTCATCGATCACACAGAAACAAGGGTTTTTTTGGTTGGGATGGAATCAGAAGGGGTGGGATCATTCATATATTCCTTATTTAGCAAAAGGGTATAGGAATGATAGTAAATTAACTATTCCCATTTTTATTAACTACAGCACCCTCGCTGAAATATTAATAATAATAATAATTACACTCAACCCCTCCTCAATTGAACCCATTTAACATGGCTATTCCAACACCCCCCCCCCCCCCCCCAAATAAAAAAATAGATATCTCAGAAATCTTAAAAGGTATGACACTTCACACGAGAACTATGATGGAGTAGCATATAAGCTATCTTAACAATCAAATTTTAGAGTAACGTATGCCATAAGATATTGTTAAGCTGGGCAAAGATAATTAACACATAACAAAGTGTAACCACTTTTCCACAGTTGTACATTGGCAGTTTCACTTTCACAAGGAACTTGGGGTTTGAACCAGATAATTTTGCACCTTAGATTCTGAACTGTCCGATGGTAAGCAAGATCATCAAAAGATTAGGCAATAAGTGCATCCACAGGAACACTCAAATAAATATGCATCGAAATTTTGAATATGTCTAATATCAAACTCTGAAACTTGAAGTCAGAATCTTGGGACCTACACACTGCATGTACTATTTGCAAACTGTTGTATAGCCCCAGTCGCTGTTCGAGATATTGACACCTTCAGCACCTTTCCATACTGACCAAAATATTCTCTGCGCTGAAGTAGCTGCCAAACAAATTGAATAACAATTAGAATGGTGGCAAAATATGGGAAAGGAATATGATAGGAGCAAAAGATTAGGGTAGTAATTACATCCTCATCTGCAAAATTCAGTGGCAGACCCACAACATACACAAGATTCCTTTGAATAACTCGTACACTGCCAAGTTGCTTCCGTCCTTCCAAGGCTTTGCTCTTTCCCTTCTGTGACTTTAGCTTTTTCTCCACACTCATCTCTGTAACCAATCTGTCACAATTATCACACAGATCAAAGTTAGGGCACTATAACATATGACCTTATGGTATGGTTCAAGAGTACACATGAAAGAAAATTCACTAAACAACAAATATAATTTACCTTTCACATTTTGCAGTCGTTCCAACAATCTTTTCCTTGTTATAAGGAGTACGACATGCTGGACAGCGCCCTTCAGTATCATCTTTCTCAGCCATATCTATAATTTGATGCCAACACCAAACACAAATCTGCAGAAAATGACAAGTGATTCATACATCCAATATTAGCAGAAAGATTCAGCAACAACGACAAACATGATACTATTGTTGCACAGCAAATAGAAGGTAAGAGATTCGCATCTGCACACATGCCTTGTTAACAAGATATCTCTCAAAAAGAAAGAGAATTGTGACGCCCTCAAGAAGCAACAACCATGAGTCAGGTAACAACCAACAACAAGAATGATCATAAAAGGCTAGGCGCACAACTCCCTTGAGTAATGAAATAATAGCCAGCAGCAAATAGTGACAATTAAATATAGTTTAGCCTTGAATCCAGGAAATCAATGAAATAAAAATGTGTTTGGTTTTTCAACAAATCATTATGCAAGTACAAATCCTCAAATAAAATTATTAAGAATGACAAATATAATATATTCAATGAAAAAGTTCCTATGGTGGCTCCATTTTCAGCTTTGGATCAACTTCTAAAGTCATGATTAGCAATTCAAAGTCATCATGATTTTCAATCACATGCAACATGCATAAGATAAAATGTTAAGCTGTAAGAAACTAGCCTCACCTAAGCAAGTGTGCAACAAAAGTACTGTTGTTTTCTTTCTTTCGTTCTTTCTGCCCCCCTTCCCCTATGTTTATTCTGTTTCTTTTCACATTCATATTACAACTCCAAAATTTAGAAGTTAAAACCTTTGAGCAATATTTGGTCCGACTCAGAAGGAATTTGCTCATTAATTAAAGAAACTGATCCTGTGAGCATGTCTTGTTATTTTAAATGTCCTCAAAAACACTCTAACTGCCTCCTTATCTCAGCCTCTTCAAATAAAATTCCTTAGTCACTTGATCTCTACAAAAGTAACTGTATGCAACTTATATCCCGACCTGATTCAAACAATATGAAAGAGGATGAAACTATCATAGAAATTTAAGAATCTTGCATGATCTTAAACTTCTAATGCAATCCAACTCGTATACATGCAGGTCGCATGGCACATCTAGAGAGACTCAGGCACAAGTGCAATGACCAGGATTGATAGTCATACTTTAATGAGGGGCAAGAAACATGAAGTTAACTTGCAAAATGAAATAATTACATGGAACCTTAGTAGTTACCTCATAGCCACACTTGCAAGGCTTTAACTGCTGATCAGTTAAATCCATCTCCTCAGCACAGAGGGGGCAAGTCTTCTCTCCTTCGTCGCTCATGGTCGCCTTAAGAACATTACAGATCATACAAGTACATATTAATTTGATTAGACAACAAATGCTTTCAAAGGCTACAAACAACAAAAAGTTGCTGAAATAAATAGAAGTAGTTCAAGAAAACGCAATAGATCAATGCAATGAAGATCAACAATTCAGCAGAAGCATGAAATACATTGAATAAAACGAAAAGATTAAATCCGAATCTTGGTAAGACATACTTAAATCGGTGCCAAAATCACTTTACCTACCCAATACAAAGTCAAACCCTAAATCACTTTTTCCTATAGCCACAGGAGTTCACATACTTTCCCCAACTAAAAATCAACCATAGGAAAGCAAATATTGAATTAATTCAACTAATTCGATCCAATTGTAATCAAAATCAAATACAGAATAGAGAGAGAAGGGAAAACAAGCAAAGCAAAGCTTTGCATAAACAAGGTTAAATCAAAATCTTAAAAAAGAAAACTCCATGGCAGAAATGGAGCCTTTTTAAGTCGATAGCAGCAATTGACCTTGATACACCCAATAATAAAAAGTAAAAAATTAAAGAACCTGATTAATTAGAAGATTTGACTTGGCCATCTGCAGATAGATTGAGCGATCTAGACAGAGAAATGAGATTGGGTGATAGGGAACTTAGAATGGATGATTGGATCGAAAAGAAAGGATACAAGGTGCAGAGGGATGTGGAGATATAGAGAGAGAGAGCCACAAAGAAAACAGTATTCAGACAGAGAATTGGAGTGAGAAAAGAGAAAGGGTTGGATTTGGAAGTTGGGTCCTTTTATGCTGTTCCTATCTGTGTCTGATCCCATTCGGCTCGATTCGATAACTCCCAACTTAACACAGCTACCGTCTTGGACTTTTTTTTCTTTGTTTTTCTACTGCACAATACGCCGATGAAAAGTAATCAATCACTATTGTATTAAAACTAATAGTGAGAAATCTGTCAAATTTCATTTGACGTGATCATTTTTAAATTTTAATATATTAATTATTTTTCAAATAATCTTTATGCAGTGATAATATTAACAAAATTTAATTAGAACAAGTGCTATTATAAAAAAATGTTATTTAAAAATAAGTTCACATTACATTTCAAACAATAATAAAAAAGTAATCTAATAAAATATATATTTTGTTGTCTTTTTCCACATATTATTTTTGCAATAAACAAAAAAAAAAGATGAATGGCATATACTTAAAAATTTAATAATATTTATATATAGATAAACACCTAAAAAGTATACAACGAAGTCCTTGTTTATTTTAACTAAAAAAGAAGTACACATGTTTGTGTTAAGAGTCTACATGCTAAAAAATCACACCAAACTTGTAGATGCTCTCTCCAAACAGTTCTGAGTCGAAGCAATGCAATGACAAGTCCTGAAATTATATCAGAAAATTCCAACATAATGAAAACAATAAATAACTACATCATAAATTCCAGAACACCAAATATGAGATTTTTTTTTTTACGGATTATAAAATATGAAGATGATTACAGAAAATATATTATATGTACCTTACAATTTATCGAAAATTTCATCGTAAACCACATTAGTTGTTGTGTTGTTCGTTTGACCATTCTTGTCACATATCAAATTTTTAAGACTTTTTTTGCTAGTGACTCGTGAGATAGCAACATACAACTGGTCATGAGTGAATACATGTTTTAGTATGTATAGACCTACGTTTAATAGTGACTGACCTTGACTTTTGTTTATCATCATAGCAAAACAAACACTCAACGAAAACTGCCTCCTTTGAAATCTTATGGGAAATTTAGTGAAATCCGATGGGCTCATTATCATTCTGGCAATAGGAAACTTTTTGCCTGCATTATTTCCCGAAATGAGTTTGGCTTCAATCACGCGGTCCCCTGAGTTTAGTTACTATCATCCTAGTGTCATTACAAAGCTCATTTGATGGATCGATATTTCTGAGAAGCATGATGATGCACCCCTCCTTCAGTTTGATTTCTTGACTCGGCAATCCCCGAAAACTTGATCGTGTTGAGATATTCAACTGAAAAAATTCATTGTCCATATCAACTTTCCCATCATCTTTGCAAATTGTATTAGAACTACGGTATATTCTTTCTTAATTTCCAAAAAAAAAGGTATATTCTTTCTTCAGAACGCATCAGAGACATGACGTAATCATTTATCGAATCCACCATTTCGTTGATTGAGAGAGATAGATAAATTGATTTTGTTGTACCATATTAATGAGGCTCAACTTGAGTTCAAAGTTAATGCATTAATCCTTAGGGCATGCACTTTTCCTTGATGAGCCCTGCGTTGGAAGATTTCACTAATAGGTGGTGGTGGAGGCCAATTCCTCTCAGCTTCTTGATCATTAAGTTGCTTTTGCATAGCCTCCAACTGTCTTTGAAGTTGACAGATCAAATCTTGATTTTCCACCATGTTTGTTTCTAATTTCTTATCTCTCATTGCTCTTGCTTTGTTGTGCTGGGAAAAAAGCATAAACTACTTACCAACCAACAAAAACAACAAGTCAAAATAACAATCTTAAATATTTTGAACACAAAAGAAAATAAGTAAAAATGTATAAATTAGTCTGCGCAACAGTAGATTGCCCCTTCCATGCCTACATGAGTGCGGCCCTTCGGTCATTGCTGCAAAAGTGTGAAATCTTGCGAGCTTCCAAAGCAGAGGTAGACGATGAAGTTGTTGTTCTCAACATCCTTGTGACGATAACAAGCAAGTATTTTGGTCAGCTCGAGCGTGAATGAAGAAATTGCTTTTATTATTATCATTATTTAGATGTTGGTTCTAGGATTGTAAAGAGACTAAACGAACTTTAGAATTTGTGATGGAACTAGTTTTGTAAATCAGTCTGATCGAGGTTAAATGAACTTTCACCAAACCAAGTATGAGTTGAATTTTCAAGTGAATTTGATATACTTTTTTCGTCTTACTTACTTTCTCTTTTTCACTTGTTGAGTTTGTGTTGAATTTTAAATTTGATCTTGCATTAAAATGTTCGGAAGCCTTGGACTTGCCTTATGCGACTCTTAAGCACACTACTCGAAAATTTTAAACTTTAATAATTAATTTTTTGTTTTTCTTTTTTTTCCATTTAAAAGATGATCAATTATGGTCTCTTATTTTGCTTCGTGATTATTCGAACTTTTGATCTAATAATTGAATGAGAATCGTCTTACCAACTGAACTGCACTTCGTTGTTTAAAATTTTAATAATTGAATGAAGTGGAAAACAAACATCTTATCTTGTCCGTGCGACTATGAAAGTGGTAAGGATTTTGTGTGAGAAAGCAAACATAAATAAATGTGATTTAGCCTAAGGTTTTTGAGTTTCATATCAATCAACTAGTATAAATAGGGGTCTCTAGTTACTTCTTTACACACCAAAAAGAAAAGAAAATCGAGTCTTTATTGAGATTAAGAAGACTTCCTCTCTCGTGATTTAATTCTCTGCAGAAAATGAATAGGTATCTTAAAAGAAGTTATAGGGATAAACTTTGTTGAACCTGGGGAGTTTCAAAGCTCTGTATTCAATCGCGACATCAATTTATATGTTAGAAACTAGAATTTGTAGTCCTAATTAATCAAACAAGAAAGAGAGACATAATATAATCAAACACCCCTATAACGAAGAAATTATTTTAATATAATGAGTCACCGAATATGAAATATTACCTTAATGATACACTAGCAACACAGAACTTGAATTCACAAAAGTTGTGTATGTAGCAATGAGCAGAGCAAAACAAACATCTTATCTTGTCCATGCGACTATGAAAGTGGTAAGGATTTTGTGTGAGAAAGCAAACATAAATAGATGTGATTTAGCCTAAGGTTTTTGAGTTTCATATCAATCAACTAGTATAAATAGGGGTCTCTAGTTACTTCTTTACACACCAAAAAGAAAAGAAAATCGAGTCTTTATTGAGATTAAGAAGACTTCCTCTCTCGTGATTTAATTCTCTGCAGAAAATGAATAGGTATCTTAAAAGAAGTTATAGGGATAAACTTTGTTGAACCTGGGGAGTTTCAAAGCTCTGTATTCAATCGCGACGTCAATTTATATGTTAGAAACTAGAATTTGTAGTCCTAATTAATCAAACAAGAAAGAGAGACATAATATAATCAAACACCCCTATAACGAAGAAATTATTTTAATATAATGAGTCACCGAATATGAAATATTACCTTAATGATACACTAGCAACACAGAACTTGAATTCACAAAAGTTGTGTATATAGCAATGAGCAGAGCAAAAGCAGTGGACATATTAGAAATTCAATAATCACATAAACACAAACAATTATTATAAGAGAGATTGAGATAGGAATTGAAGACAATTATTTCGTAGTAGATAAAAATAATAAGGGTGTGTCTATTCATAGCCACCATTTTATTCTTTATAACTCCTTATTTAAAATAATAATTAAAAATAATTATAAATTTACTATTTTACCCTATATCTAATAGCTCCAAATTAAATTGAATTTATAAAATTTTTACTATCGCCAACTAAAACAGAATAAACCAAACCAAGTGAGTTTACACAAAATTGCTGGAGAAAGTATGCTCTAATAAGTTTTACTGCAATCAAAATAGGCAAAATGATTAAGCCATAGAAAAATAACAGAACAAGAAGTCATAAGAATATCTTTCACTCCACCACATAGAAAAAAGTGTATAAATTGACAATTTCTCAAGAACACATCAACGACAACGTCAGTTCTGCAACTAAGCTCTGTTGAAAGCATTGCAACAAAATCACCATAGAATACATAGGCAATACCTTTTCCGAATTCACAAATATACTTCGTCAATATATTATAAATCAAGATTATAAATTTATCTAAATTTAGTGCATAAACGAATCAATAACACTGCAATCTACAAACTACAGCAAGAGTCGACACAAGCAACCAAATCGAAGCAAAAACCATAACCCCCAATGAATGAAAGGATTAATCGATAATACTTTAATGTAGTTTTCAGAATTTTAAGTTGGGGGCTATACAACTATTTGAAGGATTTACATCTACGTATATGTGGCTATAAAGCATATGGTAAAATTGTAAATTTATAATTATTATTTTAAATAAGGGGCTATAAAGAGTAAAATAAGGGCTATGAATAGAATCACCCAAACTAATCACACGATTCCAATTGGCCAAGTAACATAGCCCAAAATAAAGCCCAAAAGTATAATCACTGAAATACAAACAATTATTATAAGAGAGATTGAGATAGGAATTGAAGACAATTATTTGGTAGTAGATGAAAACAATAAGGGTAATTTTAAACACAGCCCCCAATTTTCTCACTACAGCCCCCTATTTAAATAATAATAAAATTAATTATGATTGTACTATTATACCCTTATCACATAATTCCGGTTGGCCAAGCAACGTAGCCCAAAATAAAGCCCAAAAGTATTTTGTCCAAAAAGAATATAGTTTGAACCTAAACACCACCAAAGCACCAAGATCCAAGCTCCGTACGCATACCCGTCCAACGGCATCATTCGATTGATCGTCGACCCCATACGCATACCCGTCCAACGGCATCATTCAATTGATCGTCGGCGGCGTGTGTGTGCGCATGCGAGGCCAATCTCTTTATCCAAGCCTACAAGTTATTAAGTCCTTGCACTTTACAATTTATATACAACAGACAACTTCTCTTCTTTTTCAATGTGGAATAAGTAACATTTCCAAATGTTACACCACTACATAACAATCAAACTTTGGCATACAATATCTCACTCATCGAAAATCGATTTTGAGACATCAAGTATATCACGTTCATCTACTCACGACGTAATCAACATCCAATAATTATTTTAATAAATAATAAATATTTAATAAAATCATTATTTCCACAAATGATAATAAAATCATATTTCCAACAACAACCATATTCATATCACTTACAGACACAAACATCATTTCAATCATGAAAACATAGGCAGCAAGGTATTCACAAAATAACCAACAACGTAACAAAGTATAAACAACTCAACAAAGGAGAGATTAATGTACTATAATTTATTACTTTTTTTTTGGAAAGATGAAACTTAAAGATTAAACAGTCATCAAGAATTACATCATGGAACCAATCAGGGTAACAATTATCCCAACACTCATATTTCCTAGTTCTACCGGCATGTTGGGCAAGCAAGTGCGCTGCTCTGTTGGCAGAGCGGCGGATATGGAACACTCCAATGAGAATGCTCTCTCGTGCTCTGCTGAGAATGTCCAGGATGTCGTCCGGGAGGAAGTTGTGATCTTCACCGGGGGAGGCCATGATCCGAGCAGCAAGCAGCGAGTCTGTGTGAATCTCAACAGGGTGCAGCTCACTCCCAACACTTTCCACAATTTCGTCCACCACCACCATGACTTCCGAAATCATGGCATTGGAGGAGGGTCCTCTAGCTTTGGCCACAGCTTGAACCACTTTGCCCCTATCATCTCTTATCACAATCCCCGCCCCAAAAGAGTTTCGACAGGGATTGAAACAAGAGTCGACGTCCACTCTAAAGCTCTCTCTCGCTGGTGGTTTTCCATCGGTTGTCCCCCACCATCACCCCCATTGAGCTCTCCACTATGGATAGTATCTGTGCCGTTTGAAAGGTGTTCCAGAGGGTCACACAATCCCCCTCCATTGGAGGAGCAATGGGGCTGTCGTCTCCATGCACGCAAGCACAGTGGAGATTTCAAATTTTCCACAATATGATGGCCCAAAGTTCAGTTTCCTCTTGTTTGAATTCTCTAAGAATATCAGCCCCAATCTCTCGCAAAGTCAATCCACGCATCTTGACCAAGAGAGCCCAGAACCTCATCTCCTTCCAAACAGCCCCCGCCACCGGGCAAAACAAGAGACTGTGATCAGTGGTGTTCCATTTGTCTCTGCACCTCTCGCAAATGCCTTCCACAAGGACATGGTGTTCCCGTAAGTTGCACGCCGTCGGTATTAAGTCATTATAGGCCCTCCACAAAAAGACTTTGATTTTTGGTGGCACTGACAAGTTCCAGACCATTCTTTCCCAAAATTTATTACTTAATTGTGTTAAAGATCAGTATCTACGAAATATGTAACTATGCAACCATATGATTAAATACAAAATATAAACTGTTCATATCTTGTTACTATATGAAACAATGAACTTATATCTATTATCTATGTTGCATAGTACTGCCTCCGTCCCATGAAGCATGACACACTTCTTTTCGGCACGGGAATTAAGAAATTGATATTTTGTGTGTTAAGTGTGGTAGGTGAAAAAGTGAAAATGTGAATAAATGGTAATTTTTTTGCTATTTTTAAAAACGTGTCATGCTTCGTGGGACAGACCAAAAAGGAAATCGTGTAATTTTCCATAATAGACGTTATATAATTAATATTCCCTAAAAATTTAATTCAACATATTTTACAAAAAAAATGATGAATCACATTCATTCTAAGACTTTGCCCCCAAAAAATTTCATGAAAAAAGTAAATCACATACTGTGTTTTAACGAATTTATAGTCAGAGCATACTTATAAGTTATATCCTATATCCGCACAAAAAATTCCAAACTCTCATGGGTAGAAATCGTACCCGGCACTGTAATTCCAAAGGAGAATGTGGTCATTTTGAATCTTTATGGCATATATCCAGATTTTTTTTCTTCTAATAAAGCACAACGTAACCTCCGAATTCCCACCCAATTGAATAATTCAAACTCTTTTTTATCAAACTAACAAATTCCGCACCATATCTCTCTCACCCAGCCATCGTAAATTCGGATCTTTGGGACCAATCTTAGCCATCCATTTTCACAGCCCATTGCGATAATCTCCATCAACTGGCGTCTCATTGACCTATCACGAATTTCTGTCACTCTCTACACTCCCCACTCTCACTCTGTGTGTATATATATCCATGTCACTCTACTTGTGCTCTCCACGCTCCCGTTAGAGTACGATCATATATCTCTCTACGTTTTTCAGGTCATTCTCATTTACTTTATTCGCCAACTGTTGATTTGAGATTCTAGCGTGCGCGATTGCTTAGTTCTCTGTGTGTGTTTGTATTTGATTTGTAACGTACATAAATGTGATTGTAGAAAGTTGTGAAGATGGTGAAGAATTATCCAACGGTGAGTGAGGAGTACTTGAAGGCTATTCAGAAAGCCAAGAGGAAGCTCAGAGGCTTCATCGCTGAGAAGCACTGCGCTCCTCTCATGCTCCGCTTAGCGTGAGTTGCGCGCGCCTTTTTTAGTATTTTTTTTTACGTAATGTGTATGATTTTGCGAATCGGTGACATATGATGTTGCGTTGTGTTTATTCTTTTCCTATTAAATTGTTGTTTATGATTTTCGAAAGGTTTATGTTGTGCTGATGATGACAACTATCACGATCTACTAATCGATTGTACAATCTGCATATGTATGAATTAATTTGATCGATGCACTGATAATTTTACAATGTGAAAATGCAGCTCGAAAATATTGTAGTAGTTGTCATGTCTATTAAAATTAGATGAGAGTAGATCTCTTGGAAGTCGTTGCTAGTCAGGAAAACTATGATGAGATTGTCAGGCTTTCGCCTTCAAATAAAATAAATAATTCATTTGTTGTACTATTATTCATGCCATTGGATGAATAACTTCTACGTATATCTGTTTGTGCTTAGTTATACTCCATGAGCTAAATTGTTTTGAGCCGTCACAAATTAAATTAGCTTTTGCTAATGGGAGAAATACTTGCAGCGGATTTAGTTGAAATGCGTAGGAGATATGTAATGTTCTTAAATTCCTCAGAAGCCATTTTAAAAGAGCTAGTGCAGAGGAAATGTGTGTTTGTATTTCTAGAAGTTCTCAGGGCTCAAAATCTTCTACAGATGTGATCAATTTCAAACACGTATATTAGCTAGGAAATGTTGCATTAGTAATTGAGCTGTTCATTTCACTACAATCCTGGTGGCTTCTTATTGTAGGTGGCACTCTGCTGGAACATATGACCAAAGCAGCAAGACCGGAGGTCCTTTTGGGACCATGAGATTCAAGGCTGAGCAGGGACACGAGGCGAACAATGGTATTGATAAAGCCATTGCGCTCCTAGAGCCCATCAAAGAGCAATTCCCCATCCTTTCTCATGCTGATTTCTTTCAGGTACCTTTTATCATCATGTGTCACTTTCATCTTAACATTGCACACAAATTCTTTTAGATTTAAACCATTTTGTGTCCGTTCACTCCATACAGTTGGCTGGTGTTGTTGCTGTTGAAATAACCGGAGGACCTGAAGTTCCATTCCACCCTGGAAGACCGGTTAGCGACTTTTTCCATCTTCCTCGACTTGATATGTGATCCTGCATATTGTTCGTTAACATGTTCATGCATCATCAGTTATGATAATGTATACTTTGAAACTGTTGTATGCATTAGATGAAAATGTTACTCTTATGTGGATTCCTTTTTTTCATATATGAATGGCACTTATGCTGAGGAATTATCTGATTCCAATTAATTATTCAAATTTTGTGCTTTCAGTTTGATTTGAAGTATCATGTGATTTGCAAATAAGATATTGTGATGAATGCCTTTTTCTGTCAGCAGATCGAATGGAACATTTTAATCCTAGAAACTTCAAATTCATGTGAATTTATGTTTTTTAACAAAGTTGGAGAATACGTACATACTGCAGCACTCTGTCATCCTTTTCTCATATTCTACATTTTGCATTAACAATATAATTGATCTATATTAGTTGAATTGACCAATGGCTTTTATCCATCTCTTTTCCTTACCACATTGCAAGATTGTATATGCTTTATAATGATATCCTTGTAACTGTGATTACTGGTTGGTACGTGGTAAAATTCTCAGGATAAGGACGAGCCCCCGATGGAAGGTCGCTTGCCCGATGCCACAAAGGGTTAGTTCGACTGTTTGAACATTGGAAGATTGCTTCCATTTGAATGTGCTGATGAGTTTTTCATGCGATGCTATATCTTTTGCAGGATGTGACCACTTGAGAGATGTTTTTGTCAAACAAATGGGTCTGAGCGACCAGGATATTGTAGCACTCTCTGGTGGCCACACTTTGGTTTGTATTTTTTTTCCCAACGTTTTGGTTTTGAAACAATTTCGGAAATAAAAATGATGTGTGGTGCAGGGAAGATGCCACAAGGAACGATCAGGATTTGAGGGACCATGGACTGCTAACCCTCTCATCTTCGATAACTCTTACTTCAAGTATGATTTCATATAGATGCATATTCAGTTGCTGCTGCTGCTGCTGCTGCTGCTTGTGTGCTTGTTTTCATTTGCTTCTCATTTGGTTTCGCACAGGGAGCTTCTAGCCGGCGAAAGAGAAGGGCTTTTGCAGTTGCCATCAGACAAGGCGCTTCTCTCGGATCCCGTGTTCCGCCCTTATGTTGATAAGTATGCAGCGGTATGTGCATCGGCCTAGTATATGGTGCGAGCTGTTTCGTGTGGTAACTTGATGTTTGTGTTGTTTTGGTTTGAGTAGGACGAGGATGCTTTCTTCGCTGATTATGCAGTGGCTCACCAGAAGCTCTCTGAATTGGGGTAAATAGCTCGCTCTCTTGTAGTTGTGTTGATGACTATTCGCATCCAACCTTTGGAAATTTTTGCAGATATGGCGATGCCTAAACTGCGGAATGATGCACAAAAGAAGACGATGAGCTATATTTTTGTTTAGAATTAAAAACTCTTTGGGAAACTTGAGAATTGTTCTGCATGTAATGTTCATCCCCTTCTTAGGAAAATAACGTACGTGACGCCTCTCTTTCTCTCTTAATTCGTTTGCTACCCCACGTAGTTCTATACTAACAAACACGAAACTTTAACTAATTATAATTAAGGAATTAAATTAGGAGGTTACTTAAATTTAATAATTAAAAATTACAATTTAATTAACTAATTAGTTAAGATTTAGTGTCTGCTTGTATGATTAGTAAGTGTCTGTAATATATGTCAACACAAATGTACTCTTTATATATATATATAAATTAATAATTAAATAAAGAAATTTAAAAATCATATCAATAATAACGAAGAAAGTATGTATAACAGTAGTTAAGATTTAGTTTCTGCATAGGAGTGCAGGGGCTTTGTATATATGATTAGTAAGTGTCTTGTAATATCAGAACCGATCACCTACCCACCGTGGGCAAGCATAACATGCCCACCACTGATGTGGCAATTTTAATTAAGAAAGAGAATTAATAAATCTTACTCTAATTAAAATTATCTTACTATAATTACAATTGTCACATCATAGTGGGCACGTTATGCATGCCCACGGTGGGTAGGTGATCGTTTCTGCTTGTAATATATGCCAACACAAATATACTCTCTTTTTTTATTTAAATTAATAATTAAATAAAAAACTTTAAAGACCATGTCAGCTTATATAAATAGAAACGAATGAAATATATATAAATAGGGACGAACCAAGGAACAAATAAATTTAAAAACAAGTGTATGAATAAAAATTTTCCTAATAATTTTCTTAATTCTTGTAAAAAAATTAGTCAACTTATATAAATAGGAACAAAGGAAGTATCTACTAATATCTCCTTCATATATTTGATTATTTTAAGCCAAATTGCCGAATTGCCTTCTGCAGTGGAGTAAATCTGTCTAACAACAAATTAAACATAGCGTTATCATGTCTCTCTCATGATACATTGATGTGTGAGGATGACCTTTCTTATTTTGACAAAGACTCATATTTTCCCGTCAAACATTCTAATACTTTAGTTTTGCAATATAATCAACCTCTGTACCAAATTGTACATATTTTGCCGTTGATTAATTAATCCATCAGTAATCGATAAGAATTTGTCCTGATGTAGCAGAACTTTTAATTGTTTCACGGGAATAAGTTGCTAGTGCAATTTTATGCATGTATTGACTTAATAGTAAAATAATTAATATACGAGGTCAATTATCTCGAATTCGAATCTAGAGTCTACAGGGACTCGGTTTTTGAAAAATTTTATTAGTCGATAAAAAAAAGTGGGTGATAAATAAAGAACATGAAGAGAAAACCATTCCAAAGGGTAACAAAATCAGGATTTATAAGTATGCGGAAGTGTGGAAAACAACATCAGGATCCCAATCTTTGACAGTATCCAAACACGACTCAGGGGGTTAGACTCGGTCATGGGATTTTGAGAGTTTAAGTTCAATTATTACAACAATTTAGACATTACCCTTATAAAAATAAAAAAATGAAAAGAATTTAGACATTAATTAGTTTAGTAATGTGGTTGACAAGTGATCGGTCTTGGTAATAATTCTTGATAGATATTGACATAAGTATGTTGGGTTTGGTCCAATTCGCTAATTTTCAATTCAACACGTTGATGAATATCCATCAACTCACGCAACTCGCAACCAAAGATCCAAACCCTCGTTCTTATATACGGACATTACCTATGTTATTTTAAATAAAATTCGTGAAGTTATGATTTAATCTAATTCATAACTAACAATTTATTCTGAATTTTGTCCTAGGCAAATCAAAACTAAGTATTTTAAAATACAAAATAAATAAGGACTTAATTTATTCTATATATATAGCTTCTTCTTAAATTTAAAGATGGATGTGCATTAGTATATAGTATATATGTTGATGCCCTTAAAGTGTTTGTTCATGAATATTTCATAAATGTGATTTCTGGAAGGGCTAATTACATGTAATTTTTTTAATCAATTAATACATAAGCTTTGAACTTTTTGGAATTTGATCAGAATTAAATGTGGTTGTAGTTTTAATTCGATCCAAATTTAAAAAAATTTAAAATTTATGTATTAATTGATCAACAACTTATAAATATAAATTTCCATGTAAGAAAATTCCAATTTTAATTTTTTTTAATTTACGTCAAATGCCAAAAGTTCAAAGTTTATATATTAATTGATACAAAATAATATTAAAATTTAGGTATTCTTTATAAACTATTAACCCTTTATAGAATGATGAAGAGAATCGATTTTATAGTTAAAATTACTATTTGTTTTATGAGTTGGAGGAGAAATTTGAACAGCAGATGTCAAATAATTCATGAAAAGGTTGTTGAGAGGACTACTGATATAAAATTATAAACAGTACAACTTATACGTGGTAAACTACAAAATAAAATCAAATAAATAAACTCACCGGATACAATGAGACCAGTAAGGTATTAAAAGATTTTTTTATTATTATTATTTTAATAATGAATAATTGGTGCAGTATCTATTATATAATAGGATTAAGCCTTAACCTATGTGGCATATCTAAAATCTCACCATTTCAAAATTTACCATATATAATCTTCATCATTTATTAATTAATTAACTATTACATTCTATATAAAGATTCATTAATCATAATAAATATAATTAATAATATATATATATATATAATATCAACATTACATATAATCTAAATTAATAAATTTTATTATTTATTTTTTCTAGATAAAAATTAGATTTACATGTCTGATAAGAAAAAAAAAATTATAATCTATATACGATAAATTATTTTAATTCAATGTTAGTGATTAGATGTATATTTGTTATTAATTTTATATTTCTCAATAGCGTACATATTATATGTATATGTTGCAATATATTATATTGTATATATATATATATATATAATATTTATATTCTTAATTTTCAATAAAATTAATTTTGAATTAAGTTTGAATTGAGACATGCATGTATATGTAAATTATAAACGGGTCCGGTCATTGATTTACATGTTTGCATAATAAAACACAAATTCTATAAACTGATTACTTTAAAACAAAATCTTATTATATGTCTATCAAAATAATTAAAATTTTATTTTTATTTTTTATAAAATAAATCCATACATTTTATTTATATAGGGAAGAAAAATATATTTTTCATTTCTGCAAACTTTATTTGCTTTTGTTCGTCCATTACAACAACAACAACAACAACAATAATAATATCTATTCTATAATACGATTAGGCCTTAGCCTACGTGGCAGGCCTCAAATTCTTTCTTTTCAATCTCAATCTGCAACGTGGCATTTGAGAATCCAATTTATATATTCTCATTCTCACTTTTAAAACAAAAGTCGGGCCTCCCTCTTCCTCACGCCTCCATTTTCCTCACCCCATCGCCGCCGTCCCTGAATCAGGTCGGCGTCGTCTCCCCCTTCACTGTCTCTCTCTTCACTCAATCCTTTTCTCTCTCTAAAGTCGATTGCACACTCAAATTGAGCCCTAATTCCCCCCTTAAACTGCCCGCCTCTCTCTCCCTCTAAATTCAGGCGTCGCCGCCATCCTAAGGGCGGCGTTGCTCCGCCTCGTCTCTGACTCCCTCTTCCATTCCTTAATTAGTTCGATTCTGTTTCCACTTCTTAAACCAATGAGAATTCTCCATTCGAAGCAATTAATACAAGAGCCCTAAGATTTCTTTTTCCTATAACCCGTTGTCGTTCATTCTTCTAAACTCCGGCGAAATAGTCACCGCTGAGCTTGCGGTTCGTCCGCTACCGAGTCACCGCTGAGTTGAGCTGCCAGAGCAGAGCTACCAGAGCAGAGATGCCAGAGCCAGAGCTAACCAAAGCATAGATGCCAGAGCAAAGCTTCCAGAGCAGAGCTGCCAGAGCAGAGTTGCCAGAGCAGAGCTTCCAGAGGAAAGCTGCCAGAGCCAAAGCTAACCAGAGCAGAGCTTCCAGAGGGCCAGAGCCAAGTTGCCAGAGCAGAGCTGCCAGAGCAGAGATGCCAGAGCTAAGTCATTAAAGTCAGAGCCAGAGCCAAGTCGCCAGATCCAGAGTCAGAGCTAAGTCGTTAGAGTCAGAGCCAGAGCCAGAGCCAAATCGCCAGATCCAGAGTCAGAGCTAAGCTATTGGAGCCAGAGCGCGGAGCCACACGCCAGAGACAATTCGCCAGAAGGCGGAGCTATTTAGCAGAGCAGAGCCAAAGAGTAAAAGTCTGCCCCAAGGAAGGAAATCCAGAGCTACTAGACAAAGCGGGATGATGAGGACAGAATCCAGCTCTATAATTAGGGGACAATGACCTGACAAGTTATAATCTAATAATAGCCTTAATTAGTTTAATGGCGAGCATGCAGAATAGATGACCAAACGAATTTACTACTTTACCCCGACCGCAATGCCTATAAATACCTACGATGATGAAATAAAGCGCACGCCTCTCTTTTACTGCTTTAAGATCTCTTCTCTTTCCTTTCTCTCTAGAGTTTGAACTAATAAAATTACATATATAAATAAAATATCTAAATTGTTAGAGTTATGTTTGTTAGATAGTTGACAATTGGAGTCATGGTTGAATATAATTTCATATTTGATGATGCTCTCTCAAACTCTAGATGAGATGATGCTCAAAACTCGAGACGAGATGATGCTCTTTCAAGTTTTAGACGAGATGATTCTCTTTCAAGTTTCAGACGAGATAATGCTCAGAAGTTAGAGATGATCTGTCAAGTTTGCGACGAGATGATGCCCACAACTTAGTTGGTCTTAAAACTCCAAATGATACGATGTTCGATAATCAGTTATGGTCTTTTAAATATCAGGTGAGATTATTTTCATAATTAGTTATGCTTTTAGAAGTTCGGAATTATATGATATTCACAATTCAATTATGATTTTTCAAACTCCATATAAAATTATGGTCAAAAGGCAAAAAAAAAAAAAATTGAACAAAATTAATAAATCTTGTAATAACAAATGCAACAAATCAATCCGCCATCATACCTATGTCAAATTTATATGTATTTCTACTCTTTTTTTTTTCTTACGCGTTAACTTTTTATAAAATTTCATATGAAAACTACTGGGTATTTTATGATCTCAACAAAATTAATAATTTAATTGCTAAAAGTTGTTGAGATTAATATAATTTAAAATGTATTACTAATTTAATTTAATTTACTTAATTATATAAATAATTTACATAAAAAATTATTTTATATAATTATCATAAGAATAACATAAAATATATAAATTACAAAAAATATGTACCCGTCGAATTTCGACGGGTAATACACTAGTATGATAAATATCCATAGGAAAGAGTTGGTCGTTGGGGTCAACCTTGACATGCTGATTTCCAGCTGATAATATAAATAAACCACATATTGACCCTCACCCCTCACTGTTGTGTTGAATAGGCAACGTACTATCCCCACCAAATTAAATATTAATCCAAACTTGGATCTAGCTGATTAATACATATCTATCTATCCATATATATATTACGTCCAATGATTAAATACATCAAATTAATATAACGATTTTTATATATTTCATTTTTTAAAGAGAAGGTTATCTGCTACTAGTCTTATTGTGATTAGGATGTACCAATTTGATTATCCTAACTTTAAATTCTGTGTCCATGATGATAGGTAGTTCGTTTTGATTTGTTTCTTTTTTGATGTTGCTTTCTTTGTTTACTGGGTGGAGTTATTTTTTAACTAGCCCTTTAATCTTTAGCATGTTCTTACTCCTCTTTTCTCTGTTGTTTCTTTTGGGTGTTGTCATTTTTGGGTCTGGATAGGTGCTTATAGATATATTTAACAATCAAGACATCGTATTTTTTTATTTTTTTTTAGACGCATTTATTTATTTTTCCCTTGAAGCGAAGACGTTGCATTTTTTATTTTGCTTTTTTTTTTAAGTTTAGTTGTCTCAAGCACGAATGCACGATATTTATATAGTTTTTTTTTTTATCAAGAAAAGAACTTTATTGAACTTTATATAGTTGCCTCGGCTCCGTTTTTAACAATTTGAAAATATTGTTCCAACTCCACATTCTTGCTTTAATCTCTTGTACTTACCTTCAAATCCCACGACTTACCTTCAAATCGGCTATCACTGCGCCTCTTCCAAAGTAAGTACTTAATTCGTGTCTTAATTTTATTATTTTAACTAGGTTTCCAGAATGGAACACGTCCCATTATTCCATGACATTAGCGAAATAACAAAATCAACTATATATATAGTTACGAATTGAATATACAAACTAGTTTCATGCATGCTTTTAAGATTGGGCTCTTAACATGATAGGAAAAAATTAGTTCATTTTTTATTTTTTTATCTTTTTAAATATATAGATTATTAGTATATATGAAATGATTTGCGTTTTCTCTTTTACTCTCGCTCTACCAATCTACCTAATACCAACAGACCGATCATTGTGAAAATTGAAGAAAACGAAACTCAGCTATTTTGTAGATATAATTTTCTTGGGAATTATCACCTCAATTATATTTTAACATGTTACAATTTTATATCGAGAAGTCAATCAATACAACGATTCGGATAAAACACATGAATAAAAGCTTCAAAAGATGATGGTTTGAACTTCATTTGGGAAAAGAAGAAGAATAGATGAGTTGAACTTTTTAAGTATATTCGATCATAGGATTTGGCGATTTGCGACCACTTTGTTAAAGCACCTTTTGCGGTCCTTGAAGTAAATTTCAATACAATCATCATAAGAAATTTAAACTTATGAATATTAATATTAATATTAATATTAATATTAATATTATTAAGAAAGTGAAACACGTAGGCAAGCACCAAAATCCCACGATTGAAAGCACAAGATTTGGGTTCCACGATTTTTCTATGATATTTCCCTTGTAGGCTTGTAGCTACTACTACTCCAACTTCTGAAAAACGTGCAAACTCACTTTTTAACCAGTTTTACATATTAAATTCCCTCACATTTATAATTAGACATCAATTAAATTCCAAAAATGAGAGGCAATAATAATAATAAAGAGTTCCGCGCAATAATGGAGAGGAATCGTTGACAAAACGGCAGAGCAAATGTGGAGCATTGGATCTGAAAGCAAGACCAAGTGAGGGCCGTCCGATGGGGGGCGGCTCAAGTTTGGGTTTGGAATCACTCAGTAAGTCCAACACGCGCTTTCTTCCCTACTTCCAGTAACCATCGTCTTCCAAAAAATGGAGTATTATTCGCGTTAGTGTTCGTGTTCGTGTTCCTGTATATATACAGATATTCACCCCTACATGCATCCTATCCTTCTCCAATCTTCCATCTTCCAACATTCTCGTTAATATACATGGCTGACATGGGAGCTGCCGGCGGCCAGTACCCCGATTTTCCGGCGGTGGCCACGCACGGCGGCCAGTTTATCCAGTACAATATCTTCGGCAACACCTTCGAGGTCACCACCAAGTACCGCCCCCCGATCATGCCTATTGGCCGCGGAGCTTACGGCATAGTCTGGTAACAACTCACACGTGTTTGCGTTTCTGTGTGTCTATGCCAAATTATTAGGTTTTCCTGTGATGAGTGAATTGTTGAATTGTGTTTTGAAATTAGCTCGGTGATGAACTCGGAGAGCAACGAGATGGTGGCGGTGAAGAAGATTGCCAATGCCTTCGACAACTACATGGATGCCAAGAGGACTCTCAGAGAGATCAAGCTTCTTCGCCACTTGGATCACGAAAATGTTTGTTCCAACCCCTTTTACTTCTAAATTTCTATGTTTCTTGCTTCTAAAATGAGTTTGACTTTCTCCTCTTTCCCCACAAGAATTTTGATTTTTAGGGGATTTTTTTTCTTCTTCATTTTCTGACTCGGAATCATGAAATGTTCATTCAAATATTGAATCAAAGCAGTATATTTCTTCAAGTGAAAAAAGAGTTCATTGACTATATTCTATTAGAATTTAGAATTGTGATAAAGGAATTGAATTTTTTATATGCAATATTAATTGGTAATTATGGATTCTATTATTTTCTATATTTCTAGAGACACTATACTTGTACTAGTAGTTATATAGTTTATGCAATTTTTGCTAAATTGAGCGATGCTTATGATGACAGGTTATTGCTATAACAGATGTGATTCCTCCTCCTCTAAGGAGGGAATTCACCGATGTTTATATAGCAACGGAGCTGATGGATACTGATCTTCACCAAATAATTCGGTCTAATCAGGGGTTATCAGAGGAGCACTGTCAGGTAACAAATCATATTTTGCTCATCTCTGAACGATTTAGCCTCGAAAAACATGAATCAAAGCTAAAATCTTGGTGGTTGTTTTTATTTGCAGTACTTCTTGTATCAGCTTCTAAGAGGCCTAAAATACATACATTCTGCTGGTGTGATACATAGAGATTTGAAGCCTAGCAATCTGTTGCTGAATGCGAACTGTGACCTCAAGATATGCGACTTTGGGCTGGCACGAACGAGCTCAGAGAACGACTTCATGACAGAGTATGTTGTGACGAGATGGTACAGGGCACCCGAGCTCCTGCTCAATTCGTCCGAGTACACTGCTGCTATTGATGTTTGGTCGGTTGGTTGCATTTTCATGGAGCTTATGAACAGGAAGCCGTTGTTTGCTGGGAAAGATCACGTGCATCAAATGCACTTGTTGATTGAGGTACATACATTACCAATCTTAAAAAAGATCAAGATTTTCCAATTATTGATGCATGCTGCAAAAGGGCTGCTACTTTTTTTTTTCCCATGATTGTTGCTTGTTAACTATTATTTGAGTTGCTTGTTACAACTAACTTTCTCTATGTCTGGAGCTAATTATTTTTGTGGGGTTGCTGCACTGATTTCATAATGCATCATTATTACCATTCAGAAAAATGAAGAGAATTTCAATTCTTGGTCCATACTTTGCTTTGCTATCTGAATTGTTTAATTTGCCTATTCGAACTAAATCTCTCTGTTTTGAAGCTATTGTTTTTTATTTGGGATTTCTGCATAGATTTCATATTGCATCGCTACCAAAAAAAAAGTTGAAGAAAATTTCAAATCTTGATTCATGCTGCAAAAAGGGCTAGCTTAGTTTCCAACTTTTCCGATCCTAAGTTGTTTGATTTGTCTGTTAGAACTAAACTTTTCTGTTTTGAAGCTTTCTTTTTTGTGGGATTGCTGCATAGATTTCATTGCTAATTTACCACTAAACGTCTCTGATTTGATAATCTGTTTTGCAGCTTCTAGGCACACCTACTGATTCCGACCTCAACTTCACAAGAAACGAGGATGCAAGAAGGTACATCCGACAGCTTCCACGCCACTCTCGTCAGAACTTAGCTCAGGTTTTCCCACATGTCAATCCTCTGGCTATTGATCTTATTGACAAGATGCTGACAATAAATCCAGCAAAGAGAATCACAGGTAATAATCTCTCTCTGGGGTGTTTGATTCCACATAAAACCTTGTTTCAGTTGATGAAGAACTAAGCTGTGATCATATCTTATATCAGTGGAAGCAGCCTTGGAACATCCTTACCTTGCAAAGCTACACGATGTAGCCGATGAACCAGTTTGCTTAACGCCATTCGCCTTCGATTTGGAGCACCAAATGCTGACAGAGGAGCAGATGAAGGACATGATCTACAAGGAGGCTTTGGAACTGAATCCGACCTACGTGTGATGCGACCTCTCGAGTGATCACTAGCTATATTTGTACTCAGACAGCATAAGACTTAAAATAACTATGCTTCGACTTCTACTTCACCCGCTCCATTTTTTCGCTTGTGCAAGGCCTTGAACCTGCCGAGTTACATATTTCATCTCTTATGTTTTCTGTAGACTGTATTCTGTATTGAGGGCTTGAGTTGTTTTTTTTTTTTTTTGGAAACATTAAGATTATTTCATGTACAGTCTGCATGTAACTACTATTTGTGAGAGTTGTTAACATCAATCAATGTTCTTTCATACTTCAATCTTAACTATATGAATCTATTCTTAGCTCTAACCTTCTCTTGAAGAACGCACGTAATAACACTCACTTTTTCATGATTTTTAATATTTTTATGATGTCAATTTTATAAGAAATTGAGTGTTTGATAGTTATTTTATGCTTATATTATTTTATCTTATGAAATATGATACTTCTAAAACTTTGATGAAATTTATAAAAATTTCGAAGCTATATTCGTGAGCAACAGCCGCGGGAGTCACGGCGACCCAGTCGACAACCGCCGCTTGAAGAAGCAATTTTTGCCTGTGTCCGGCCACTTTGGCTGTGAGCGTCGTTCGGGTCGTTGATCTCGTTGTTTTCTCCGCGTTTTTCAGTTCTGTACTGTATTTTTCTCATGTGGATTATATGTAGGGTCTTTTTCTTGACCTATTAGACATATCTCTACACCTCTCTTCTTCCTTCCTCTTGTCATATTTTTCAGTTTTACATTTAGAATTTTATAACTTTCATAGATTAGATTTATTTTTACTGCAAGATTCAAGATTTTAACTGTTTCTTTTCAGTTTTTATCTATTTTATTTATTTCAATTGCTTTCTTTTTCATTATGTCTGACTAATTTTTTTATCTGATTCCAGGGTTTGTATGTAGTTGATTGAATTTGTGTATTTTATTTTTTGATATCAATTTGTCCTTTAACTTGTGATTAGAGATGGCAATTGGGTACGACGGGTACGGATAGTGACTATGCATACTCATACCCACGAATTGAATGGATAGTGATTTTTAACCACGAAACTATCCATGAATATCAAATGGTATCCAAACCCGCCACCCGCGGATACCCGCTACCCGTCGGGTATCCGCGAACCCGCTATTCGCCGGATAATCGTGAAACAGAATTTAAATATAAATTTATAACAAATTTAATACAAAAAAAAAAACCAACACTAATAACATAGTTCAAATCCACTTGTTTCATCCGGCGAGTGGCTGGAAGCTTGGAATCGGTGGAAGAATTGTAGTGAGGGAAGCACAGCTTACGAATAGCAGAATAAGGAAATTAGGGATTGTAGATTTGTAGTGTTTGGGCTTAGGGTTTAGGTGAGTATTTGGCCCTTTTTTTAGATATAATGTGGTGGCCCATATCTAATATGTAAATTTAAAGTCCATATTTTAAATATATTTTGTGGGCATTTTGCGGATAATTGGGGGGTATTTTTCGCGGGTAATCAAGTTTCGCGGGTATGGATAGTAAGTATCCAAACTCATACTCACGAACTAAATGGATAGTGAATTGCAATCACGAAACTATCCGTGAATATCAAATGCCTCTCAAACCCACCCTAATAGGTTCGGATTTTCGCGGATATCCGTTACCCGCGGGTAGATTGTCATCCCTACTTGTGATTCATGATTTCGGGTGCTTGATTTCTTATGAATTACCTGATCAATAATTTGCATATTTAGCTGTTCAATTTGAGGCTTGAATGTGATAATTGTTCAGCTGATCCAGGAATGCATGATATAGTTTACCTTGAGACTTGAATGTGATAGGTTAGCTATAGGAAGTTATTCTTTGTGTGCTAAAGAATTTATTAATTTACTTTCATAATTGTTCGTTAGAGAAGATAATGAATAGTTAGTGATTTTTGATCAGACTGGATTGAAATTGGTAATTGAATCAATAGGTTGAATGCATGTGTTTTATTAACGATAGTACATTATCTTTATTATTTTATTTTATTTTCCTTTGAATTTATTTGCTTTGTTTTGAGTATAATTATTTTCTGCACCATATAAATGTTTTTTGGGATTTATTAGAATTACATAGAGTGTTTTCGCTTATCAGTTCTTGTATATACTATACTCGATTGCTATTTATACTACAAGACACACTGCGTTAATTGCAATTTTTGTTGCTAATAAAATAATGATCAACACACTATACACGACATCTTGCACTGTATTTTAATTCGTCTTGAGGATATTTTGGTGAACCGCTTCCATCATTGGTTCTTTATTCATTAACATACATAAGAATATCATTATCATGATATTTACATTCATGGCAAAACTTGTGCTTGCCATAATTTAAGTGTTTGAGAAGATTTTGATATCACTGATATATTTTTTAATCCACATTTTAAAGAGTATATTATTGTGCAAGTAGCAATACTCTTATGCAATATATGGGACAAACTTTTCAAGAAAATTGGATCAATCATTGACCTTGCCGTAATGATTGTTCAAACAAGTTGAGTTTTTTAGGCACGATAAAGCTGACTTTGCTAGTTGGGGATGTAATCCTTCCAAGAAAGAACAAAAAATGGTGGTGGTTGTGCCGTAACTAAGTATAAAAGATTAGGTTTCTCAAAAAAAAAGTATAAAATATTAGGACGCCAAGAATTTCTTGTACAGATAAACTCAATAAATCAGTTAGTTTTGAGTTGTGAGCATACACAGGTTGAGAAAAATGAGAGACAAGTCAGCAGGTTCCATGGATGAAGCAGCTCGTTTATCGCGTAAAGGCAGGCGTGGAGGCTGGATCACCTTCCCCTTCATCATAGGTTATCTCATTTCATCTTCTACTTGTATTATTTTTGGTGCTGCTGAAATCACATGAACTCAACTCATCAGTATGGTAACTTGGACACTTTTAGGGACAATGGGGTGCTTAGCTCTTGCAGCCGGAGGCTGGACGGCTAACCTTATCGTCTATTTGATTCAAGAATTCAACATTAAGAGCATAAGTTCTGCTAAGATTTACAACTTTGTGAATGGAAGCATCACCCTCTTCCCTATTGTTGGTGCAGTCATAGCTGACTCCTTTCTCGGCTGCTACTCTGTCATCTGCTTTTCGTCGCTCATCTCTCTTCTCGTAATTCCTCTCTTCTTCACCTCAACACACTGCATCATATTGCTGGCTTTCATAAGATAAACTAAGCATTTTGTTGGCGCAGGGCACGTTGGTTCTGGTTTTAACAGCAGTTGTTGATCGGCTGAGGCCTCCAGCATGTGAGGATGGATCAAATCTATGCAAATATCCATCACACCTTCAGTTTGGAGTGCTGTATATTGGACTGGCGCTAGCATCCCTGGGGAATGCAGGGACGCGTTTCACCATTGCAACGATGGGAGCAGATCAGTTCGACAGCCCAAAGCATCGAGGGATTTTCTTCAACTGGTACATCTTCACAATGTACACAGCCACAATTGTTAGCTCAACTGCCATAGTGTATGTAGAGGACAACTTGAGTTGGACATGGGGCTTCACCATCTGTGCTGTGGCTAATGTGCTTGGTTTAGCACTTCTCCTCTCCGGTAGACGTTCCTACCGCCTCATGAAGCCTCAGGGAAGCCCGTTCACGAGCCTAGTACGTGTAGCTGTTGCAGCTCTCAGTAAAAGAAAAATGACCCTTTCAGACAAGAATGAAGATTACTACCAAGATTCCACAAAAACAGCGCCTACACATTTCTTCAGGTGATCATCAACCATTTTTTGACCTATCATGACTTACCTTAGTATTTAGTAATAACAAAACATTCTGAAATTTGGACAGGTTCTTGAACCGTGCAGCGCTGCAAACGGAAGGAGACAAGGCGATCACAGTGATGCAAGTAGAGGAGCTCAAGGGCCTAATCAAGCTGTTTCCCCTGTGGTCTACTGGCCTATCACTCTGCATCCCTCTAGCCATCCAGTTGAGCCTCACCGTGATCCAGGCGCTAACCATGGATCGTCATCTAGGAGGCCGTTTCAAGATCCCCGCAGGCTCCATGCCGGTCTTCATTCTGGCCTCGACCTCACTCTCCATCTTCATCATAGACCGGGTGGCGCTCCCCCTATGGGAGAGACTCACAACAAGGCCTCTCACGCTTCTCCAACGTATTGGCATCGGCCACGCCCTCACCATTGCCAGCATGGCAGTGTCAGCAGCTGTGGAGAGGAAGAGGCTGAGATCAGATGCAGGAAATGATGGGATTGTTGCCATGTCAGCAATGTGGCTGGTGCCACAGCTAGGCATTGCTGGTTTGGGAGAGGCATTCCATTTTCCAGGGCAGATTGCACTTTACTATCAAGAATTTCCAAACACACTCAAAACCACAGCAACTGCAGCAGTTGCATTGTTTATTGGGATTGCATTTTATTGCAGCAATGGTATCATTGATGTTGTGAGGAGTGTCACAGCATGGCTGCCTGATGACATAAATGATGGGAGGTTAGATAATTTGTATTGGTTGTGTTGCATCTTAGGAGCCTTCAATTTTTGTTACTTTCTTGTTTGTGCATCATTCTACAGCTACAAGATTGTTGATGAATCTGGTGATGATTCTATTACTACTTGATTTGTGAGAGGGAGATTCCAAATTTGTGTTTGAACAATGTATGCATATATAATAAAGTAGTTTTACTTGCATAACTAATACGTTTGGTTTCAAGAGTAAATGAATAGTATTTGTATAAATTCTATATTTCATTTTATAGTGAAATTTAATGAAAAATCGATGTTTATAATTTTATTTTGATTTTTAATTGATGGACTATCATGAAAAACTGATATGATTATACAAAATTTATCATTTTATATAAATTTTAAATGGGCCGGTGAACAATATGAGATTAAAAATAAAATGGATAAAATGAAATTGTGTTTTTCATTCTAAAAGAATAGAATAGATTACAGCTTAGCATCAATTCATGACCTTTAAATCAACCAAATTAAGAATTGCAATTGACTTTAAATTAGCAATTCGCTTTTTTATATATAAAAAATAAAAAATTACTATATAGCTTCAACAGAAAATTATTTTACGTTGTAATAATAAATTTCTTTTATTAAATTTAGGATTATATATTTTCTTCTCCACATTATAAATACATATTCTCATCCTATCGATATATTCACTTGTTCGTCCATTCTTAAAATTCTAGTTCTATCCTTAAGACAAACAATATAGGGACGATGATTTTAAATACTAGAGGGATGCAGAGTGACAGGCCAGAGGGATGGAAAATATTGGCAATAAAACTATAATATTATGCAAAGTTGAAAATTAAAAAAATAACAAAAACATATTTTTCCTTATTGAGAAATGGAAAATTTCTCAAATTATTTACATCTCAAGTGTCATCTTTTCCACGATGGTGTGTTCTTGGGTGACTACATGAAGTTCTTTAATCTTCTACATCTCTACACAAAACTTATAGGTCAAATCCATATTGAGTTCCTTAAAAAGATAGATGATCATAGTTTATGATTTCAACACAAACAAGGCAAAAAGTAATTAATGTTATTACGTGAATTCAATGAGTTCCTCAAAAAGATTATATGACAAAGCATGCTGACCTTTCCTTCCCTCCTTTTTTGGAAAGGTTATTATGGCACGAATCAGTAATAAAAGCACATAAATTTAAATAAATATATCATCCATCCTTATAAGTTTCAACAATGCAAAAAGAAAATAATAACCATAATATTTTAATGTTGAGTGAGAATTGATGGAGAGTGAAGCAGCTTTGCAGCGTGGTCGCGGCGGATGGATCACCTTTCCTTTCATCATAGGTTTCTCTTCTTGTCTCTTTCAGACAACAAACACACACTACTTCCACTCATAAGCTTAACACAACTATTGCATCTTTTTTTTTTTTTTTGTGGGCTAATATTTGTGGAAAATGAAAACAGCGACAATGGCTGGGTTGTCACTGTCATCAGGATTGATAGTGAACCTTATAACATTCTTGAAAGATGAGTTCCACTTTGAAGACACAGATGCTGCTAAGATCACCAACTATGTCAATGGAAGCATCACTTTCATCCCTATCGTTGCAGCTATAATCGCAGATTCATTTGCTGGCTGCTTCTCTGTCATCTGCTTTTCCTCTCTCATCTCTTTGCTGGTATATATGTTTCTCTCGCTTATATTCTTGTGAAAAAAAAAGGAAGAAAGAATTAATGCAATATTAATGCAGGGAGTAGTGCTACTTCAACTAAGTGCAGCAGTGAGCCATTTGAGGCCTCCTAGCTGTGAAAAGGGATCCTCCTTCTGCAAACATCCCTCGCCTCCTCAATCCGCACTTCTCTATCTAGCCTTGGCTCTGCTCTCTCTAGGAAACGGGGGCACGCGTTTCACTCTTGCATCCATGGGAGCAGATCAGCTAGACACCACAAGGCAGCAAGGGATATTCTTCAACTGGCACATTTTCACAATCTATGTGGCCAATTTCGTGAGCGCCACCATCTTAGTATACGTGGAGGAGAATGTGAGCTGGGCCTGGGGTTTCACCATCTTCGCCCTGGCCAATGTGTTTGGCTTGCTAGTTTTCCTATGTGGCACCAGATTCTATCGCTTTCTAACGCCTAAGGGTAGCCCCTTCAAGGCCTTGGCCTGCGTAGTTGTTGCAGCCGCCAAGAAGAGGAAGATGCCTCTCTCACAAGAAACTGGAGACTATCATCATGGTTTGCAGACACTGGCTGAGGCTCCCACACCATTTTTCAAGTCAGTTTAAGTATCACTTGATAATAGGTCATGTAATGTAAGTGAGTTAGTTGTGTGACAAAGTGTTTTGGTGCAACTGTAGGTTCTTGAACCGGGCAGCGCTGAAGAGTCTAGAAGAGTCTGGAACAGAAGGTTTCGTGATAAGTCCATGGAGATTATGCACAGTGCAACAAGTTGAAGATCTGAAGAGGATAATCAAGATTATGCCAATATGGTTGAGTGGTTATATCTTGTCTATCCCTATAGCAGTGCAGATGAGTTTCATGATCATACAGGGGAAAACCATGGACAATCACCTAAACTCTCATTTCAACATCCCAGCTGCTTCAATCCAAGTATGTGCGCTCATCTCAACTTGTGTCACAATATTGTTACTAGATCGCCTCGTGTTCCCACTCTGGGTAAAGCTCGCTCCTGCTAGGCCTCCCACGCCCCTGCAGCGTGTTGGGATTGGCCACGTCTTCACCATACTCAGCATGGTTGTTGCGGCACTTGTGGAGTGCAAGAGACTCAGCCTCGCCAGATTGCATAATCTGCAAGAACAGGTCGATGCAGTCGTTCCCATGTCCTTGTTGTGGCAAGCACCACAACTAGCCCTTCTAGGAGTATCCGAAGGGTTCCATTTTGCCGGACAAGTTGCATTTTGTTACCAAGAATTCCCAACATCGTTCAAGAGCACAGCAACCGCCGTTGTTGCTTTGACCATCGCGGGGGCCTTCTATTCGAGCAATCTCGTCATCGATCTTGTCCGGATGGCCACGGGATGGTTGCCTAACAACATAAACAAAGGGAGACTAGACAATGTGTTTTGGTTGTGTAGTATCATGGGAGCATTGAATTTGGTGTTCTTTCTTGTCTGTGCATCTTTCTACAAGTATCATAAATCTTGAAATGTTGAGGTTGATCTAAGTCATGTTGCAATGATTAGTTGAGCAAAATATGTGCTGGGTTTATTGCATCATGGAAGAATTGGATTTGGTTTACTATCATGCCACCTAATTGGATCATAAAGTTGTTTTGTTGTACGGAATACCTAACCCATCTTTATCTTCACAGCTAAGAGCTACTCGCATTAGTGGGGTGAGATTAATGACAATTCGATTAATTTAGGGTAGTGAAGCTGAAAATCTCAATAATTCAAATTAAGAAAGCTAGTAAAAGTCACAAGAGTAAATTTACTCTCGCATAGAGATTCATGGTACTCTCTGTTTTCAGCAAACAAGAAAATTGAGCTTCCGCCTTATAGTTACCAAACAAGCATTGCAATTTGCAAGTGAGCCAATGCTACAATTAGTACAAATAATAGAGGCTTCTGGCCAAAAATAGTAAAATAAGGCAAACAGCTAAACCAACTAATGTTATCCCAACTATTGCCATTTATTGTAATACTGCAGATTATTTTCTTCAATTACATAAAGAATCAATGTTGGCATAGCATAGCATACGCATAGTTGAGCAGTTATTCTTGTTTATGAAAATTAGACGTGGCTAAAAAAAAGACCAAATAATGTGGCTCCAAGAACGAACAAAATATAGACACTTTACGCACAGAGGTCCATCTCTACAATACCTGAATCCAGGTCCTTTCACACTTGGAGACGATTTACATGCAAACATTATAGATAGACACAGACCATTGTATCTAAAGTCTTGAGCCAAGATTTACAATTCCAACACCAGAATACCTGTATGTATGATGTTAAAAAATGAGAGCAGCAATCCTTTGTCAGCGCATACACGTCCAACTCTATGCTCCGTTGGCACAACAAAAGATTTCATCTTCCTCGCTGCTACTTCCTCGCAAAAATGCCAAATGGATGTGGATGTGAGAGGTTCTAATCTTCATCATCATTCAACGCAGCAAAAGAAAAGGGTTTAAACTTGTAGCCATCGCCACTGTAGAACTTATTCTGAAATTCCACCCAATGAAGACGCAAGGCGTGGAGGAAAGCGCTAAGCGTCTCCATCATGAGTAGTATAAATGCTGTGGCAAAAGCAAAAACTGCCAGACCCACCAAACGTACGACGAGACTGTCATACCTACATTCAGTAGCATTTGGCCAGAAGAGAAATTTGTTGTTAGCATGGTATAGAACCTTCATCTCAGATCAAGAAAGGGTACCATTTATATGCCAAGAATGAAAGGGTAGTAGATCAGAAACAAAAAATTACCCATCAAGTGTCCCAGTGTCCTAATGATTATAAATAAGTTTCGGTAATTTTCTTTTCCTTTTAATGTCAACTAACTTTACATAATTTGTTAGCAGGAAGCATATTTGACCAGATAGAACATTAACACCAGAAATGCAAAACCGACAAACAAATTCACCACAACAGCTGAAGTTTAAATGCAAAATGGCTATGGGAAAGCCGAAACATTATTGCAAGGAGGCTTCATTAACAATGCAAGGAGTAGGAAGGAGTCATAGGGCGTTAAACTAATGTATAATTTAAACCACAGAAGACAAAAACTGTACAAGGCTTTGGGCCCGTTGCTAAGAAAACTTACCCCCATGCAAGAAGGAGAACTTTTTCATAGAAAACGGTTGATAATTCTGAGTGGGCCAAACTGTAAAATACAAGGAAAACGAATTACAAGATTGATAGCGAAGATGGAACTTAACTACATGATGGAATAGATCCTCTACCTCAAAGCCCACAGCCGGAGATATGATGCAGTATTTGAAACTGCACCAAGTACAAATTCGATGGTATGTATCATTTGATGAACGAATACCTCAGTAAAATCGAACTCCTCATGGTCTGGTTGGCTTGCAGAATCAAATTCCCCATCATTATAGGTCTCTGAGGTTTCAAGAATCTGATACGTCCGGCCTTGAAATCGCTTAGATATGCAAACAAGAGGGCAAAGTCAATAATTGTTTCAATGCTTTCAGGACACAAAACAAAAGATGATATGGTAGAAAGCCACCATGAAAGAAATGGAAGTGAATTTAGAAGAGAAAAAGAAATATAACTGTACAGGTACCAATATAGAGCAGGGTTTCCACGACCATCTCCCAGGACAAAGGAGCTAAAGAAGGATATATACAGCAGAACAAAAACATGACAGTACCTCAGAGTGGAGTCTCTTCAAAATAAAAGGTTTTGGAAAGAGCATCCATGGGACAGCAATAACAGCCAAAAGCAACAATATAATCTACAAATAATTTAAATTAGTGAATGTCAGCATATGTATATATTCTATATAATGTCACAAGCAACAGAAGATTTATAAGAAACGTGCCTGAAAAATGCTCTGACCCCAAAACAGCTGATTTTCACCCAATTCTTCGAAAGGACTTAAGAACATGTAAATCATCACATGATAAAGGTCTGCTTTAGAACCAGTACACCATTTCATAATGATGAGAAGAGAAAGATACCCAAATAGACTGTTAAGGAAGATCATTTGAGGCACAAACTGATACCTAGAAAGAGAGTGGAATAAGTTTTTGACTGTGAAAGATTAAGAATTAAAAAAAAAAGAAAAAGCAGTTGAGACAACATACTTTATATCAAGTGAGTTGCGAAAGTAGCGTGCATTAAAATAACTTAGGATGATTCCCAAATTCATTTGTGCAATGCCGAACAAAATAGACATTTTCATTTTCAAAGAATTCAAGAAAGGAAGCTCGGAGCGACTTCCACGCCAACTTGGATCCACGCCAAATGGATATGCGTCCTGATATTTAACTAAACCAACAGAACGAGAATCACTGTTCAAGGCAGGAAAGAGAGAAATAGTGTTAGTTATACATTAACAAAGTAAAAACTGACAGACAAGAGTACTAAAACACATCCGAAGAAAGTAGAGTAATAAAGAGTTATAGATGATAGTAATATAGAACAGTAGGAAAACCAGATTGGTAGGTGTTAAGTTATATAGCAGAGAATTAATGAGAAATACCATGTAAAAATACAGAGTTTATCATACTAAAATAAAATATAAGAAAAGATTTATGGTTAAGAGGCTTCACTTCATTTTAACTTGTCCAGTGAAAAGGACCAAATGATGTCTCATTAATACAGCCGTAAGATGAGCTTATAAAAAAAGTTTGTGCCCATGAAGTATGTGTGCCAGTCTTCTAACTTGAAGATTGTATAGAAAGATTATAATCCTGTTAAAGTCAGGAATAAAATAATGCATTAAATTCAATTGAAAACACATGTCCAGCAAAGATGATTTATTTCAAGTGTTTATTATGAACTTTCACATTTTAGATGGAACAGAAACCATTCAACTGTGGAAGTGGGGGAAGGTAGATATAGAACAGAACAATTTTAAAGCCAGTTTGATCATTAAAGCAGCCCAACTGAGACTTACTACATTCATGTGCATTATTATGTCCCCTATCTATACAGAGTTATTCCATTATTCCTCAATAAACCTGATTAACAGTACTCACGCACTGATTCTTACCTGCATGTAGCATCCCGGCATCTATAGGCAGAGCTTCCAAATATGTTAAAAGGAACGGAAAAGAATTCGTTGTATATCAAGCCACAATAAATTGAAAAGAGAGACATCAGGAGGAGTACATATCGGCCACCAAATAGCATCTCCATGAAGCTGCCAAGTTTCTGAAGGAGATAAACATTTACACTATAAAAAAACTAAAAAAAGTAAATAGATTGATGGAAACCTGATGTAAAAAATTAAATGGACAACAGGACAAACATTCAATAGCTATTGGAAAAGGCAATAAAAATAGCAAAATTGTCTCTGCAGATATATAGTTTGAACACTCATGTTACTGAACTCAAAAAATAGATGGTGTACCTGTGAACCAAGTTTTTTCTCACGGGCAATTAGGATCAATGCCCCTAATAGCAAGCATACACCATGACCCCAGTCCCCGAACATCACAGCAAAAAGAAACGGAAATGTAATAATCGTATAAACTGCAGGGTTCGCCTCCTGGTATTTAGCAACACTGCCAGATAAAGGATTGCATCGACACAGAGAAATTAAAAGAAAACATTGTTACATTGCTATTAGTAAATTCAGTTATTCAACAAAACAAAACTAGACAAAAATGAAATAAATAAATTAATAAGAAGCTGATGTCATCCTAAAGAATACAGCTCAAACATACTGGCTTACCCATATGCATCAACAATTTCTTGATATGCATTTGTGAAATTGTTGGTTTGAAAGTATGTTGGAGGAGACTCAACCGAGTCCTTCACGTGAAAGATTATACCCGCTTGTGAATTACTATCACGTGTTGCACGTTGCAGAGCTTCCTGTATCTGCAATATGTCAGATCCCATCCCTTTCAATAAATGTTATCTAGATGGAGCGCTCCTGTTATATCCACAAACAAACAAAAGAGCGCATATAGTAGAAGTACCTTAGTTTTAGCAAAGATAGGACACCATCCCTCACCAACCAAACACTTCTTTGTGACATCAAAATTCAGCATATTTAATGTGTCATAGACAGCCTTTTCCCTTTTCACCTAGAGAGAGGAGTCAGGAAATTAAATTAGTTTGCGTACAAGCACGCCAATGGTTTTCAGAACTAAAGAGAAACTACATAAGCTGAATCCTACCATGTTCATCCACTTGGGAAGGTGAAATCCAATGGATGTCAGAACCTTATCTCGATGACAGAGGCCAGCCTCTAAGGTTGTCTCCAGATCAGACAGGTGCGATAGAACCTGACAATGGGAAGAGAAAGAGATGCTGTCAACCATGCAGTGGCGGAGCCAGGAATTAATTTGGGAGGGGGCTGAGCTTACACGGGGGTTCGGGGGCGGTAGCCCCGAGGTTTTTTTTTTTGGATATTCCGTATATTTAAGGCATTATTTTATTAAAAGACGAGCATAATAGTAATAATAAAGAACAATATTTTCATAGATTATATAATTTAAATATATAACAAATTAGTTTCAATACATTACAATTTTTTTTGGGACATTCTGTATTTTTAAAGCATTTTTTATTAAAAGACGAGCATAATAGTAATTATAAAGAACACCATTTTCATATACTATATAGTTTCAATATATTACAAATTAATTTCAATACATTACAAACTTTTTTTTTTTGTCATTTCGTACATTTTAGGCATTTTTTATTAATAGACAAAGCATAATAGCAATAATAACGAACAATATTTTCATAAATTATATATTTCAATAAATTACAAGCTAGAATCAATAATAACAAAAGACAAGCATAGTAATAATAGCAAACAAATTTTTTTTGGGCATTCCATCCATTTTAGGCATTTTCTATTAAAAGACAAGCATAATAGTGATAATAATGTATAATATTTTTATAGATTATATAGTTTTAAATAACACAATTATCCTTAAATTAATTATAAATGGAAGAATATAACAAGCTAATCAACTTTTGTAAAACAAATTTCTTTTATAATATAAACATATATCTATATATATATTTAAAAAAAAAAAAAAAAAAAAAAAAAAAAAAACCTCAAAATTTGGGAGGGGGCTTCAGCCCCCCCCTGGCTACGCCCCTGCAACCATGTACTTACAGGAACATAATTTCAAACAGTCCGCTTTCTGCTGCTGATTATTAACAGTAATGGGAGCTAGTGATTAATTACATTGAAGGGCTTTAGTACAACATTTAATATAGGGCTGGAGCAAGAGGACTACTTATATGCCACAGGATCTAGTCCATCAGGCAAATACACAGTAATTTTGTTCATCTCCTTACCCTACATGAGAACTACATCAAAGCCAGTGGCCAGCCATGTTACTAGACCATCATTAAGCACTTTTAGCCGGATAAGAGAGATTATCAATGGAACTGAGCCCTCAAGTGTATTGAATGAAGTAGAAAACTAAGGAACTATGTTTATATATCTATATTGCCATAATAATAATCACAGAAAGACATGTCGCACGCATGTGTTTCTTTTCTATATGCAAAAGAACACAAAAGCAATCCAGTTATTAACATACCTCTTGAGTTATATGCCTCCGCTTGGTCACTTCTTCTGGAACGGGATAGCAATTTGCACCAAAAGCTTCACAAATTTTCAGGATTTTTATTCTCACCTGTTCCCCTGAGAAGGATACCACAAAAACTGTTTTCTCAACCTGCAGATGCAAAACCAAACAATAAGTGTTCAATGTATTCTTCAAAAATAGCATGCTTGAGGTTTCCTTTCATGGCTAAGCTTTGGCATCCAAATAACAAGTGTTCTAATAAAATCAAAAGAAACAATACCATTTCATTTGTTGCAGGATCCAGGATTTGATCAAAAGCTGGTGCCTGATTGAAAAGCATGTTTCCCCTTGTTGTACGAAAGAGCATCCTCTCAAATCTTAGAGCTTTGGATTTAGGGATGATACCACTAACAAATCGCACACCAGATTGAGTCGAAGGTCCATTTTGCATCTCCTGAAAATTAGAAAACCTACCTGAATACAGAAACAAAATTGATTCATGACTTACTTAAGCTTACGGTAGGAAGAATCCTTATTGTTCTTGTTACCTGATCCAGAAGTGACGAGGTATCTGCATAATTATCACTAATATGAACATTGTCATTTAATTCTGTCTCCTCGGCTGTCATATGACTCCCACTTGATAAAAGGAAGTCCCCTGCCTGGAGTTACCATAACTTTGAGATGACTGGAATCTTATATTGCATAAATACGATATCCAGAAACAGCAAACCCAAAACAGACAAGACTACAAGTTGATGAAGGAATAGAAGAATATTGCATCTGGGTGTTGAGCCAATACATGTCCAGTTAACAGATTCAATTGGACAGCGGAAAGTTTGCCTTCTATAGTTTAGCATGATCCGGCTTTTCATTATTTTTGGTAATAATGTATTTTCTGCCTTCAGTTGGAAAGGTTAAATGGATGTCTCATACTTCTATAATCTTTTCCTAGCTGGATGTGGCAATAGTCTATTGGTCAACATGGTTTAAGAATTCGAGTATGTAAAATCATAATGTCGTTGTATTTCTCCTTGTAATTCGAGTCAATAATAAGTAAAAAGTTATTCAACAACTATATTGATATGAATTTCTTGTTGCATCGGTAATTGCATGAACAAATTAATGCCACATATTATAAACAAAAAGTAACAGAACGTAATGATATGGCAATCTATGAAAATAAGTTTATTTGTTTTTTTAGATAGAAACACACATGTAACCACATGATGATGTGCTGCTTTAGAAACTCAAAACTGTACATTAATATAAATAATGAATATTCAAAGTACTCACATTGTTTACAAATTATTTATGCCGAAACCCAAGCTAAGAATCTTCAAAGGAAGGCATTTTTTCATTGGCAAAGAAAAGAAGATAAACATCAATAGTTTGACTATTTACCTTCTGTAATACCATCTTAAACTCAAGCAGCTCATTATATGTTCGCTGCAGTTTCTCACTATTAGCATTCATTTCGCTCAGCCCATGCTCATGCTCAGCAAGTTGAATCTAAGATCCGTATAAACAACTAATCAGTCACAGCAGCAGGATAAACTCATCAGAAATATTAAACTGTAGATGGTTGACAAACTGAAACAGACCTCTAATTCTTCTAATTCAATATCAGATTGAGAAGATGAATTAGAAGATGGTGTCAAACAAGCTTTATGTATCTGATCTTTGATAAATCGTAGTTTCCGAGACATCTCAGCACACCTTTTAACCTGTAGATACCAGGAAGTAAATCTTGAAAAGCAAGAATGATGACTCAAGAAGAAAATATCCACCATCAAACCAGCAAAAGAGCATAATTGACATTAAAGTTCCTAGTAAAGATTCTTAGTTACAGAAATGTGATGGAGAAATATTTCATGGTTAAAAGAAGTAAGTTGATACAAGAAATTAGTCAAATCCTACTTCTAATTCCATATTCTAAAAATTGATCTATATTAACACTAAATGAATTGTATATATTCTCATGAGAATTCACAATAAATAAGAAGTCCAATTGACCAAATGTAATATAAGGTTCTAAATCTAATCTCGAAGCGTGAAACTCAAAATTTAGGAAATAAAGTTGATTGGCAATGTATGTCCCAAAAATAAACAATCAATAGCATTTCATAGACATTACCTGATTAACAAATGTTCTCTGGAAAGGGCTTTTATCATCATTTAACTGCAAATCAGAAAAACATCAAGATTGTTGTTAAAAATAAGCAACCACAAGCTGAGAAAAAATGTTTTATCAATGAGTTCAAACAGAAATTCAAGTAGATATCCACAAAGGAGTGCAGAAGCATCCCATAGTGCCAGTAACATTATCTAAAACTATAAGAATCAATAGTGTCAAATGCTAGCTGGACAAAACCGTCAGCCTAAAGTACAGGACTTTCTTCATTTTGCTTACCAGCTGCACTCCACCTCTATACAAACTGATTATGAGTAACATGAGAACTTTCACCCAAACAACCTCAATAAATTTGTTATCGGGAACTTCAAATTCATCTCTCCAAATTCGTGAGCCAAGTGAAATTAGAACACTATAAAAGAGGGGGGGATATTTAAGCTCAGTTCACTTGGTAATGGACTCTATGATCATCAGTACTCATACTCTTCTATATAAGTGGCAGATATAACTTTAATCCTTCAGGACCAAATGTGCAGCCAGTGACCTAAATTGCTAAAAGCAGGAGCCAAAAGAATCACAGAAACTCCCAATGCTGGAGATGATGTCAGTGTCAAACTTGTCAGCATTTAAACTCCCTCGGCATGATGTTACATTTCCTCCAATCTATATTCACACTCTTTTAGGCATTCGCTCCACCAAATTCAAATCTATATATATATATATATATATATATATATATATATATATATATACAAAACAGTAATGGAAACCGTAACAACGAACGGTAAAATAATTTAATCCAGTAGAATGTTGCGAAAAACAGAGAGAAAGAGATCTGAGCGTACGTCGCGGAATTGCATGAGACCGAGCTGGCCGAGATAAGAGAGAGCGCGGTGAGCCGACTCGACGGGGATAATGAGTTGCACGAACATCATCTTCTCGGAGCGCATTAGATCCATGCTTGGCAAATTGTCGATGTACTCCATTATCCATTCACCGCCAAAACCAGCACCACTCAGTCTCTCCTCTGCTTCAGATGTCCGATCAAACCAACTAACAAGTGCATTTGTGTGAGAGAGGTGTTGAAGAGGTTTAGTAGCGTGTGTATGTGAGAGAGAGATGGAGAGGTTTAGTGCGAGAAATATGGGGAATGCGGGTGTCGGTGAATAGATGTCAGTTGATTTTTATTGTGTATGCGCGCTTAGTAGCAAGTAAGTAAGCAGCGGCGGTGGAAACTGCAACAGCTTGGTTTCTGGTCGCTTTTGGGGTTTTTATTGGTAAAACGGTGGAGAAGAGTTTAAGCCAAGAAAAATCCAAGGTCACGCGGTCCAGGGTAAATTTCGTCAAATTCCCATCATCTTTTATTTTATTTTGAGGAAGTTAGTTGCAAACACTTGTTAAGTTTTCTAAATTGACAATCATTTGATAACAACATCCACAACAGATCTTTCAAAAGTAATCATAGCTTTAAATTTGAGCTAAAATAATAAAAAATGAGATAAAATGATCATCTAACAGATCACCTATATTAAGTTGGGCCCACAAAAAAATTTACACCCCCTCAAATTTAATCCTAAATTTACACCCCATTAATTCTAATCCTAAATTTATAAAATAGATAATGAAAAATAGGAGAGATGTTGCGTGCAGTTATAAAATAGGGGTTAAAAATAATTTAGGACAGATTTTAGGAGTAAAATTTTGAGAGATCTGTTGTGGATGCTCTAAAAGCTTCATCTTTAATTAATACTCTCTTATAAATGGACGATAGACGGTGAAATTCTTTTATATGCATGTGATTTTCTCCCGTTTTGAGTTTTCACGTGAATTTGTGTATTTTTTTGTTTTAATTTTTCGTTTTCTACTTATTTATATTCATTCTTTACGACAATAGTGTTTTGAGTTATACACGACAAAATAATATTTGAGACTCCCTAATCCCCACTAAGAAATAATCAAATTCATAACCGTGTTATGAGATTTGTCACATTATCTCAACTACTTAATCAAATGCTCGATTGAGTAGAAGAAGATAATTATTTACAATAGCCCAAAAAACACAAAATCTCTTGTACACCCGGGTGTACGATACGATACACTCGGGTCGTATCCGATCTGGATCTTGACCCTGATCTAATTCAATTGAACTATCCTACCCGAATGTCAAGTGTTAGTTCATTTCGATATAGTGTTAGTTCATTTTACACGTAGTGTTAGTGCCATTTCAATATAGTGTTAGTGTCATTTTCGAAACAGTGTCATTTGTAAAACAAAATAGTGTTAGTGTTATTTTCAAAATAGTGTCATTTGTAAAACAAAATAGTGCTAGTGTCATTCCAATATCGTGTTAGTGTCATTTCAATAAAAAATGGGTCAAGTTAGTCCAACTGGGTCAGGATCCGGATCGAGTTCAACTCGAGTGTATGGTACACCCGGGTATACACGAGACCACCTCCTCAAAAAATGAGCGGTTTACATAGAGAGTATAATCACAACGTCCAGTCACATTATCGATTTGAATACGGTTGTGAACATATAATTTAATTAGAGGGTGTTTAGTTAAGAACTTAAGATCATGAGCTACTTGAAATACCTTATAAAGTATTTAGGAGTTTATAAACTCTTTAAAGTATTTGATAAGATAAGCTTATAAGTTGTAAAAATAAGTTTCAATAGCTTAGAAATTTTTCAAAACATAAGTTTCTCAACTTATTTTTTCATAATTCTATAAACAACATTCATTTTACAAAAATATTTCTACTACGATTTTATATTTATTACATCTTTGCAGTTTCATCTTTTTTCAATTTTCTCTCTCCAATTCACAATTATCTATTTAAATTATAAATTCTGAACACTTTGATAATTATAAATCTTGAGACATTACATCTCATAAGCCGTTACAGTTTATAAGATCTCAAAAATAAGTTTAGCCAAACACATCCTTAGTGAATTGTGATGATATACTTATTTGTTGTTTATTTAAATTGAAGGTGTCCAATCATCATTAAATTTTACTCCACTTTATTAATCCATAAAAAATTGTCATATTATGGATGGCGCGAATTTTAATAAAATACGAGTGAAATTGTGAGTTGAGTAAAAGTCCCATTTTAAATGTTAGCATAGTTGTGTGAACTCTATTATTATAAATGAAAGTGATCGTTGAAAGTTTGTTGTTTTCGCAAACCCGGATATGTTGGGTAGAATGATCGAATAATTCACTCAACAATATGTAGAAAAGCGTAAATGCAACGAAAAAGTAAAGTATACACAATGGATTGTTTTCTATGCTGCAATGTTAATTAATTCCAACGTATGTTCACTGTGAAAATCTCTTTTACAATGAAGATACATGAACCGGTCAATAGAATCCCTCTAATTGAGTGGAGTTGAAAAGAAAAGAAATCACTTCTAATCAAATCAACAATTAGACTTTTAATGAAGCTAAACTATGAATGTCTAACATACAAACCTATCGACTAGACCTAACAAATGAGTCGCCCACTCAAGGATTGTAAGATACACGAGTCTCACACTTAATGTGTGTTTTGAATTAAATGTCATGCCAGATGTTTGAACATTAGCTTCGAGCTCCCGCACTTGTATTTTTTGCTTGAATGAACTAGTGCCGAATGCAGTGAATTTTGCCCCTATTTATAAATTCAATATATGTTTGATGGACAAAAAAAATGTGGCTAAGATCATTGTATATGACGTGGCTTCTAGGTCAAACTTGGAGCTAAAGTTTAGATGTTGGTTAAGAGATTTAACCAATATTCATAAATTTAAGGAATACCAAGTCTTCTTTTCTTCACCTTCAATCTTTGGCTGCCGATTCTTATCTTGACTGAGTCTTTAACTTAATCTTCTTTTCCATACTTAGTATATGAAATGTCTCAATTAAATCAATGTAGATTTTATTATTTTTCCTCCATACTATAGGATATTTGAGTATACATAAATATACGAACATATTAATTCGAGTAAATATCAGTTTTTGGCCTATCATTTGGGCGTTTTTTAAAAAATATCTCACCCTAAGCATAATTACAAATCAATGCCCATCGTTTCATTTTTTTTTTCTTATTTATGACCCGCAAAAAAATTTCAATGACCGGTATTTGACGTGTTTCGATCAAGTGCCATGTCATTAGTACACGTCAGCATTACAAAAATAAAAGAAAAAAATTTAACATCAGTTTTTGGCTCATCATTTGGGTGTTTTTTCAAATATATCCCACCCTAATCATATTTATATAACAGTACACATCGTTTCATTTTTTTTTTCTTATTTGTGACCCGCAAAAACAATCCGGCTACCGGTATTTGACGTGTACCATCATTTGATAGTATTTGACCTAGATCATTTATAGAAATTACACTCCACATCTCAACAACAAATAAAATTTATAACAATTTTAAGAAAAATTAATGAGAGAACAGTACATGAATCTCTCACTCCAGGACAAATCTGTCAAAATAGCAGGTAAGACTGAGGGCTCAAGATCGGGTAAAACAGATAGCTTAAGTTTTTGGAAGTCATGAAATGATGATGGCAAGTCGCTTAAACTATAGAAAAATATCACAAACACACATATTATTATCCACAGAGTGATACAACCACAATAACAACAATATCGATGATTCTTATTTATATTAGTGCATGTAATACTAATGAAACGTCAAATGGTGGAACACGTCAAATACCGGTCGCTGAACTACTTTTGCGGGTCACAAATAAGAGAAAAATGAAACGATGGGTATTGTTTTGTAAATATGATTAGGGTGGGATATATTTGAGAAAACGCTCAAACGATGGGCCAAAAATTGATGTTAAGTTTTTTTTTGTTTTTTTGTTTTTATGCTGACGTGTACTAATGACATGGCACTTGGCCGGAACACGTCAAATACCGGTCGTCGGAAAATTTTTGCGGGCCATAAATAAGAAAAAAATGAAACGATAGGTATTATTTTGTAATTATACTTAGGGTGGGATATTTTTGAGAAAACGCTCAAACGATGGGCCAAAAACTGATATTTACCTTATTAATTCTTTTAAATTAATTAATGAAGGAGATTAAACCAAGGAATTTATTTAACAAGTAAATAAATAATTATTAGAGTTAAAATAACTCTAACAATAATTTTTTCGCAAAAGCTTGGATATAACCGGGTTATACCCTACCCGCATCCTTACCCAAATCATGTAATGATACTATTCGGTTATACAAATGACACTGCCTATAATTGACACTATTCAGTTATATAAATGACATTGTCTATATAATTGACATTATTCGGCTATACAAATGACACTATAACATTTTAAAACATTATAATATCATTTGTATAACTGAATAATGTCAATTATAGGCAGTGTCATTTGTATAATCGAATAATGTCGTTAACACTGTTAATGTCATTTGTATAACTGAATAGTGTCAATTATACACACGCAGTATCATTTGTATAACCGAATAATGTCAATTAAAGACAATATCATTTATATAATCGAATAATGTCATTTATACGATTCAGATCTGGATGCGGGTTCGGGTTAAGATGCGGGTTAGGATGCAATCTGGTTGTACTATGCAATTCACTTGTATTCAAGATCAGCTATAATTTTTTTATGGATGAACCAAATAAAAAAATTATGACAAAATTTTGTGAATAGAAAAAATTCAATTTTTTAATGGAATTGATGTCACATCAATCTCATAATTTATTCCAATATAATCATTAAATTTTATAATTTTTCTAATGTAATTGATGCTACATCAATTTCACGGTAGTGCTTTTTTTCATGGAAGGAAGATGATGGGGTTTGAAATCCAAACTTTGTTGTTTACATATTGAAATCTACACTTATTAGATGTCCCCTTAAGGACAATCTCACCGTAGTATTAAATCAATATTTGATGTCAGTATTTTTACAATCGAGTTATTAGTTTTGATTTTAAGTTAGAGTTAGAATCAAGATTTTAAATATATAGACATAACTTTTTTAGGATAGTTAATTTTTATTTTATTTTATAGAATTATAAGAAACATTTATTATATAATCATATAAATAAACAAACACGCACGCAGGTGGGACCTATACACCATATAAAGGTGGAAAAATTATTCTTTATAAGCGGACTATTACCCACATGAAAATGAAAAATTATCCGCACGCAGAGGAGATTGAACTGAGAATAGTTAATTGAACAAGGAGTATTTTTTTTCGAGTTCCGGTTAATTTCATTAAAGATTAAAGTCAAACACGATATTTTATAAGCTTTGAATGCAATAAAATATTATCTGGATGAATATTCCAAAACCATTGTATGAAATGAAATTTTTATCTGCTAGTGGTTGAGCACATAAAATGAAAACTGAACTTCTGAAAGTAGAAATATGGAAGTTATTTAAAACACTCGATTTGTAGTCTTGTAAATGTCGGCTGAATAAATACAATCATGTGGGGTGTTACATATATAGAGACAATATGGGGTACTGCAATTATTGTTTATCAATTTTGTTCACCAAAATTGATGTTACATATAGTTTATAAAAACTAGCACAAGCATCAAAAGTACGACATCTGCGCATTGGACTTTATGCAATAACATGTTGTACCGCAAGCAACAATGTTTGCACATTTCATGTAGATATTCAGAACAAGGAGCAAAACCTGATACGAATCAAAGAAAAAATTATTCAAATTATAAAATTTATTAAGTGCCTTGAGACATCCCAATTTTTTTGGCCCAAAAGCTGGACCACTTGGGTTAGGCCTCTATTTTGGGTGATTGTATATTTGTATGTATTGACGAGATTAATGTTAGGTTTGAGTTGCAGAAGATGGGCATTGATTCATTGAACAATCTCCAAAGTTTCTTCCACTCTCTCTCTCTCTCTCTCCAGAGCTTGATTCAATTGCAGTAGTCGGTTGCCTTACCAAGCATCAACAAAACAATCTCATATTCATTCATTCATTCATCATCATATCTTGAGTGATGTGGTAAAGGAAGAAATGGGCTTCATTCCAGCCCAATTATCAGTCAGCATTCAGATTTTATATGGCCCAATATATAAAAGTGCAATGCTTTTCTTTTCTCCACTTCTACTTTTTCGCATATGACTTGGGCTTTTAATACATATTGACTTTTAATGTATATATAGAAATGTTTTTTTTTTTAAAGATTAATACCTAAATCTCTCTAGAAAACACTCAACATGATATTTAACAGGACCTTAAATTCATTCTTGCAATACTACATTTATGAAAAAATAATATATTCATTTTTGGCACCTCTATCTTGTTGGTTTGGTCTGCCATGTCAGGATAACCAATTTTAAAATTTATAAAATAATCTTATTATTATTATTATTATTATTATTATTATTATTATTATTATTATTATTATTATTATTATTACTACGTAAATAAAAACATAACTGTAACAATTTTTGGTCGTTTGATCTTGGTTTGATTTGTTCAAAATACAATGAATATTATATCTCGTACATGGTGCTTTAAATATACATTTTTAATATGTTAATTGAGTTATTATTTATTTTACATATAAAATGAAATATAAGCAGTAAATATTTTCTATACATTATACTGGCGTAAATGCTAGTTAATCTTTAATTATAGATTAATGAACCTAATTGTATAACAATAAATTTATAATTAAAGTCTTTTTTTTAAAGATAATTTATAATTGAAGTCTTAACTGCCCTTTATTTAACTTCTAATTATCTCTAATCGTTATTAATTTATAAGAATGGCGAGAGTGCCCACCCTATAGTTTTACCTTCCAGTATCATGCAAAAACTAAGACTTTGCAAAATCTGAATATTGAGTCCCGTAAACATGACCAAAACAATAACACACACATATATATAGGGAGTATAAAGAGAATCCAAAATTTTATACTTATACATTTATAATATGCAAAATACAAAATTAAAGATAGGTTAGCACGGCATATACTACATGGCCTGATGGCCAGCCTATCACATAACCCAAAACTTGGAGTGCAACAATTATATTGGTAATGGAATGATGTCACAACATCTTAGCCATAATATTTGTTATTTATGTATGTAAATAAAAGAAATCACAAGTGGTGTGTGTATATATATATATATCTCCATCTTTTTTTTTTTTGATGAAATTACATTATAAATAAAACAAACCACACACACCCCACCTAGTGGTTATTGTGGCCGAGAGTACTCGAACCTGTGACCTCTTGGACAACAGGCAACCACCCCAACCACTAGGCCATCCCAAGGGGACTTATATCTCCATCTCTTGTCCCAATTGAGAATAGCCCCAGCATTCATCACATGTAATGTCCACCATCATTCTTCCCATGTGTCCAAAAACAATAAAAATTTAATCAAATAACTTTATGTCATTTCATCTCATTCTAATGACTACTATTACTCAACCAACTCACTTATTTTCCACGTCAGCACATCGCCACGCCAAATCAGATATGGTACGACGGCATATAAGTATTTTGAACTTCAAAAATAAAAATGGAAGTAAAAAATAAAATGAAAAATGAAAAGAAGCGTTTCAAAAAAAAAATGAAAAGAAGAAGAGGGTCGGAGGAGGAGGTGGAAGAAGAACGGCAACAATTGTTTGAGGCATAAATAAGTACTCTCTCCGTTCCGGTTATTTTGAGACTTTTTTTTGGCACGGTAATTAATAAAGTAGTGTTTTGTGGATAGGTGAAAAAAAATGAAAAAGATAATATGAAGGATAATATGAAAGCAAATTGAAAGTGATTAAAAGGATAATATGGTAAATGTAGCTATTTTTTCAAGGTTTTATATTAATGGATACTTTTTAATTTTATTATTTTAATTTAAACATTTATAAAATTCACTCATAAAAATATTATATATTCTTCAAAAATTTTGTCGGCCATATGTCTTGATTTTCATACAGCAGTAACCGAGCTAGGGCTAGCGTGGCATATTTAGCCAACCGACCCTTTTAAATATTATATATTCTTCATACTGCAATTAAGGTATACAAAATTTTAAGAAATGTTCTCCTACTTATATCGATCCACTCCTAATGTTACTATTCGATTTGTCCGAAAATCTCTGTCATTTCACTTATTATCTGTTAATTATATTTGGCTATGGGATGTTTGATTTCAAAATTATGGATAGTCGATTGTTTGTATTCCCCAACTATTAAAGTGCGGTGGCAGTGAATTAATTAATTAATCAAATAAGGGCATAGATGAGAGAAGACATAATAAGCCAAATTAGTTAGATGTGGCGTGAAGCTTACTCTAGTCAAGTTGGTTTTAATCGCAGAGAATTACTATCCTGCAATCGGATGTACGTAGCGTCCAGCGGGGCTCGGATGCGAGCGGGCGCACCGTAATATCATAGGACAGGAAGATGATTCCTTACTTCGGATGGGAGAAAACTGCGAGGAAGAAACAAAAGTGGGACCCACGCACTAAGGAAGTGATGATTGCGATTGATTTGGACAGTGTTCTTCTTCCTCCTCGTAAACTGAATTATTCGTCATCTGCCCGCGGCACAAACGCCACGTATACGCCCTCCGATTATCCGGTGGGCCCCTGCTCACCGACCAACTTGTCCCGAGTGGGCCCCCCTCCCCTACTTGCTTCCTGTTGCACGTTTCTCAACCGATTTTGCCAAAGATGCATGTAGATTTCTCTCGTCGACCAAGATTTTAATTACACTCTATAACCAGAATATACTCAAAACTCCCTATACAATTATTATCACGCCTCTTTATTTAGATATCGAGTACCAATTATATTTCAATCGAATCCAATCCAAAATTTGTTGGTTATCTGATATAAACATTGAAATTTTTTGGTTTTTGAATATATTTAATTACCAATTGAATATATTCGATTAATCGATTTAATTAATTTTAAAATTATAAAATATTTCATTCGTTTCACTATAAGTAACTCAAAACTTTTGAACACGAGAATTAAGAAAAATGTGTAAATTGATTAAAAGTGGTAGGCCTACACTTTTTTAAGGATTAAATTTTTCTATTTGGGAAAACAAACCACTTACAATGGAACGTCCCAAAAAATTTGTGGTGTTTTGGCACAAGAATTGTGAGGATGGAGAATTAAGATGGCAGAAGATGATGAAAGTCGAGAATTTTGGATGAAGTTGGATGATTTTGAAGAGATGATTAGAGATTGGGCTTGGATTAATTATTCGAATTTTAATTAGGCCTAAAACTCTAGTGTTAATTACTCCCTCCGTCCCACTCCAATAAGCTCATTTTCTTTTTTAGGTAAAAAAGTTGTACTTAATTGGTGTGAATCACACCACTTTACTACCACTTTCCTACTAAAAAGTAAAAAAAGTGAATCTATTGGACTGAGATAGAAGGAGTATATTTTGGGGCTTTACTTTTGTAAGGGCCGAGAGGCCCATTTTATAGGGGTGACCGGCACCTTAGGGATTTTAATCCCATATATATTTTGCTCCAACTTAAAGACAGCCGCTAGTGAGTAGATAGAAGTGAGGTTTTAAATTCAATTCTTAGTGCTATACGTTAGGAATACTCAAGGTTTTAGTTTGATCAATTTAATTCTCTTTTTGCTTTTGACTTGGAAAGTGGCGGCTGGAACCAAGTTGCGGCAGAAGACTTGTTTTCAATTGTGGTTACATTGCTATATCAATTTCATTTAATTTGCTTAGCATAATTTCCGTTGTTTTCTTTGATTGCAATTCATTCGTTAATTTTGTGTTTGGTTATTTTATGTTTGATTTTATTTATTTGATTGCTCTTAGTTTAATTATGAATAGTTAAATATTTAATTCGGTGATAATAATGAAGTACTGATTTAATATCTGTGAAATCTAATTGAACATATAATTAATTCCTATTTATTCCTTGTGTTTAAAGATAATTATGATTTAATTTAAGCCTGGTCAACTTAGATTTAATTGGATTACAGTCAATTGGCATCTTCAATCGAAATTGTTGGAATAAGGCTGATTAGTGATAAAGCTACCATGTTCGTAGTAGGAATAAATTGGTAGACGAATTATTAATTGTGTTCTTGAGTAATTTGTCTAAATTGAGTTCCTTCATCTTAATGCAATTAGAATATTAAATCTAGGCCTGACGTCTCCATATAGGTTATATTTTGAAGAGGGAAATAGGCAGGTCTGACGTCTATAGCTGTCTATCGACACAATAAGTAGGAATTGAGGTATGTCAGTGCGTTCACGGGATCCTATAACTGATTGGTTGATTGGGGTTAATTTATCTTTGCGTCGATGATCAGAGTTATTGAATTGGTATGGATTTATTCGAGCCGAGTTACCTTTCTTGATTGAATTTTAGTAATTCTCTATTTGATTTATTTGCTTCCTTAATTAATTAATATTTCTCTCAATTTAAGGCGTGGTGGCTACACCAACTCAGATATTTAGGAAATTGATTGCAATTACCCGTTCTCTGTGGTTCGACCCTACTTGCTACTAAACTATTCTAATTCTTAGCTATTGCAGGAATTATTTGGTGGTATACGACGTCCACCACTCATATAGGTCTTCCACCCCAATTCATCACTCATCACGGCGACACAAAGGGGCCGAAGAATAAAGATGAGCGGGGATCGACGGATTTACAAGGGATGGCGGAAGATTAGCATTTGACAGAGTATGGCTGCGTAGTCAAGAGAGAGTGGGGTAGAGAGGGTGAGAAATGAAAGGAAAATTTAAGGGTTTGACTATTTATAGTCTAATTAATTAAGTAATTAACTTTTTTTTTAGCAGAAAAAAGGGATAAAGCTTTCATTGAAACCAGGTACCAGCGGTACCAAAAAGAGAACACAAAGAGAGTTGAAACATGAGAGAAACAGGAGAGTTAATTAAGTAATTAACTTAATGTTAAGTAAATATTAATTTTAACTTATAATAGAAATGTGTCTTGTTATATGAGACAACTCCAAAATAAAAGTGTGTCTTAAATAATGGAACGAATGAAGTATTATTCTTTTCAAAACTGTCACATTTGATTATTATTTTACCAAGGCAATAGATTCTAAAATTCTTTGTAATTATACAAATAATTTTAAGTTTACAATAATACATTATACGGGAAGCGTTGTACTAGTTAATACTCTCTTTGTCCACCAAAAACATATAACACTTTTATTTTTAGGAGAGGTCCCACCATCTAACCTTTTACTTTACTCTCACAAATACCTTTACTTATAACAAAAAATCAATTTTGGCTCAAACTTAATTCAACTTCAACCACTTATTTTATACATGATGAGACTCTTTATCTATTAAAAATACATTCATTAACTACTTATTTTATTAAAATTCATATCCAACCAAAATGTTATGCTTATGTCAGACAAGTGGAGTAACTATTTATACGTGCATCATTTTTAATAAATAATCTATCATTCATTTTTATTTTTTTTAATTAGGTCAAGTAACTATCTATATGTGCACTATTTTATACTCTCTCTGTCCACGAAAGAATTTCTTAGGAGGGAATGACATAAATTTTAAGAAAAGAGTTGTTAAGTGTGAGAAAAAGTTATTAAGTAATTGGGAGTGATGAAAAGATGTTATAATTAGTATTGAGAGTGGTGAAAAGTGAAAAGTGAAAAGTAAGTGGTGGGGTATAGTCGAAAATTAGGTAAGAAGTTCTTTTGTGGACGTCCAAAGAGAAAATTTAGAAAGTTCTTTCGTGGACGAAGGCAGTAAGCCTTATTTGCAAATAATTAACTTTTTGGATTGCATTTTCTGTATTTCCCCTGTCTCAGAAAAACACTCATTTTGTCATTTTATGTTGTCTTTTAAAACATGCATTTTTATTTTTATCGAATAATACCCCATTACATTTCTTTTATTTTTTTTATCCCTACTAATTATAAAGTACTCCCTACGTCCCATTGTATCTGAGACTCTTTCTATTTAAGGTGTCCCACTGTAAGTGAGACTCTTTCCTTTTTTGGTAAAGATTTTACCCTTTAAACACATTTTCACTTTTTCACCTAAAACAAAATGCACGTTTCTTATTTTCCGTACAAAAAAAAGGTCTCACATACAATGAGACGGATGGAGTAATTTTTATTTTTTTTTTCATTTACAATACACTCATTTTTTAAAACTCGTTATCTCATAGCCGTATGTTTTTGGGAGGAATCAGGATAGAGTATTTTGTTTCAGTTGGACGAAGTGATTGATAAGATTGATTTAAGTCAAACAGGAATGTACTAATTTTGGAATGTGTTATAAGAGGAAGTGATATGTTTGAATTTATATATTGATCGTATTCCAATTAAGAAAGAAAGGGTCGATCGCTCTATCTGGAAAAGAAAAGGGTGGTTGAATGAAAAAAAATCACATTAATTAAATGCTTAGTTGTGCTTGTCTCCAATATATGAGAATTTTTATAGAGCAAAAGTTAAAAATGCCCACTTATTGAGTAAAAAAAAAATTATAGGGACACGTAAGGATTTTAATAAACTCTTTTTTGATCAATTTGTTTAGAGATTCGATGCCTTATGTTGTTTATCTCGTTTGTGATGAGTACTAGTATCATATTATTTGATGCATTATTGTTTATTTATATATAAGTTAAATTGCAGTGAAAATGCTAATTTTTGTGATATTAGAATAATGCATAAATCAATAGTATGCAATTTTGTATAATTTATTTATAATGACTGAATAACAGTGATGTGGAATAAATTAAATACGCATAAATTAGGATCGCCACACATGTGTACTAGATATTAGGGGAATCTTAAAAGATAATATTTTTTAGGGTTGGAGCTACAAAAGACCCCAGGCTATTTGTTACAGGGGTGCATAGTTGGTTCTATGGCGCGGGAAATATTCCAACCGTGGAGCAGTACACCCTTGCCCATTTGTCATTGATGTCAGAAGAGTATAAAGTCCCGAAAAAAGCTGACAAGCCACTTATGCAGATATCGTTACTTTGCATGAGGAGTACGTGATATAGCTAGAAAATGACCATATTATCTCTCCGTTCATGTATCTTATAAATAGCTCATTTTCCAATTTGTAACACATGTTTTCTCTCATTAAAAAATATCACTCTTTGTTTATTACTTTCATTCGTGCAGTTCTCTCTCTCCGACGAACTTTTGCAGGTAATAAGACAATAATCGAACGGTAAAATTTATCCTTCCTATTTTACTATATAACAGCCAGTATTTAATTAATTGATAAAATTTTCGCTCCTCTAGGACTCGAACACATGCAAATACATGCGTCGAGAAATGCAACAAAAATTACAAAGAACTATGTGTGAAGTAGTGTCCAAAAATAGAGTATGTGTAAATTTGGGAAACGTACCAAAAAGAAAAAATATGTATGAATATGGAGTACTGAGGGAGTATTTTGAATATTTCGTGCAAGTATACTTTATGCATTATATACAATACTTCTCACATTCTCCTAATAAGATGCTTTTTATTTGAACTCCTTTCTGCATTTGTATATTGAAATATAAATTAACGGATCGAGCCAAGTATTGTTGATAATATGACTAGTACAATATTCTCTGACGTAAGCATTGTCTAAATTAAACAACATATCGTAAGCATTTGAAAATTGAAATTTATGCTTATAACTTATAAGGACCGCACAAATTTAATTTGCATCAAAGTGGTCATGCAACGTACTATGAGCAATGAGGAATCCCTTGGACATTAGTCAAATTTTAAATAATAATATCATTAATTAAGTCCAAAATCACGAATAATAAACTTGTACGGTAAAAAAAAGTATATGTTGTGTAATGTCATGAAATGAAATACGAAAAATGGGATAGTACTTATCATTAGCTAGGTATGAAAAATGTCTAGCTAATGAGCTTGCGCTTTCGGTTATTTCTATTTAAAAAATTACGCCTAATAACCTACGGCCTTAATTTCGAGTAATTATATCGTATTCGAAATCGCATTTTACTATCAAGTTCTTTCTGCTCCATACAAATTATTTTGAATTTACATTTTCACACTCGACTAAATTAACATGGAATTTTAGAGCTGTATTTTAAATTGTCAGCCCATAAGCGATGGATGCAAATATCATAATTTCAAATAATTATCTTAATGGTTAAGAAACCACATCGTTTATGATTGGCTCAATTTCAAGCAATGTAATAGGCATGATTATGATTGGTAAAGGATGCATAAATAATTGTGGAAATTTAGACCCTTCATGCATGGTTTATACACTTTAAATCCATATATAACGCTAATTCGAATTATTCTGTGTATCATCCACCAAAATCATACTAATAATCTTTCACTAATACTAGTTTCAAAACTAACAAAAACATAGATAATTAATCACATGAAACTGAGAGAGAGAGAGAGAGAGAGAGAGAGGACCATCGCCATCCTTATCGAAGAGGCTGAAGGCCTCCTTGAACTCAGAGATCTGATCGTCCGTCAACTGATCCGCCATTTCTTCTCAACAAGCTGATTCCGTAAGCTTTTTGTGGATCAAGAAATTCTGGGTTGGGATTGTGTTTGAGAGCAGATGATTAGAGCCTTCGCCGATCTGCCACCCCGCCTTCGCCGATCTGCCACCTCGATATTATGTCTTGACGTTTTGACCACCCCGCCTTCGCCGATCTGCCACCAATCCGGCGTTGCTCGCAACCGGCTACAGATCTGCACGCAGTCGGCCACCGATCTGCACGCCATCTCTGAGCCTGAGACTACAGTCGTCGAGCCGCCGCACCTCTGAGCCTCGCCGCCCCGACACCTGATTCTTTCCGCTGCCTCCGAGCAGCAGCAGCAGAGAGGCGATCGACACACACACAGCCACCGCAGAGAGACGATCAGCACGCAGCCTGCAAGCAGAGAGAGATCTGAATCTGACTTATTCCTTGGCAAAATTCTCTTATCTCACGAGAAGCAGCAACAGCGGAAATTTGGATTCAGATTCGGCCATTTCTCAGAGGCAGAACCCGATCGAGACACCGGAGGAAAACTACCAACACAGATGCACCCGGCGTGACCCAAGGCCGAGCGCACCGGGACCTTGAAAGCCGAGATGCCGCAAACAAGACCCAACAGCAGCAAGAGACAAGAAGAAAACCAAAGCGCCAAGCACAGAACCTGTTTGAGTAAATGCCCCAGACTTCAATCTTTTTGCGTATCTCTAAATAATTGAGTTTCATCTTAGTAAAATGGAGGGAGGTGTTTGGAGGGAGGTGAGGAGGAGAGGGGAGAGATCCAAAACAAAGTTCGAGCTCAGATCAGAGAACCAAGTCAAGCAGCATGAGAAGGGGAACGTTGAGAACTCAATCACCTTCTTTTTCAACAATTTTCCGGAAGGCACATGGAAACAGACCTTGGAGAAAAGCTTCAACAGAATCGGTAAAGTCTTGGATGTGTTTTGTCCAAGGAAGAGAGACATCAAGGGTAAACCCTTCGGCTTCGTTCGGTTTGAGAAGGGGCTGGATTCGAATTGGACTCTGGAAGAACTGAACAACACCTGGATTGGAAGCTACAAGATTAGGGCTTACATCCCTAGGTTTGAAAGGCAAAAAAAGGAGGAAGTTGCTCTGAATGGAGGGACACATCCGAATGAGAATGGGCTCCCATCGCCGAAGAGTAAGGTCTCACAGGGTCCTAGAATCGCGAAAAGATCAGAACTCGCGACGGGGAAAAGAGATGAAGGCAACTCCTACGCGGAGGTTCTCAGGAGGACAAACTCGGGGTTTTCTTGTCCCCCGGGTGAGATCTTTGAGTTCCAGTCAACTGTTGAGGAATCGGCTTGGCTCCACAGAGCATACACAGGTTACATCAAGACGGATTTCTTTTGGGATGAATTTGGTGAGGAAATTCTTAGTGAATGTGCAGAGCATCTGAAAGTTACTCATATGGGGGGAAATCTTACACTTATTGAAAGTGTGAGTGACGCCCCTGTGGAAGAAGCTCTGAAGGATCTCGACGAATGGGCCGGGTTCTGGTTCGAATGGCTCCGGCCGTGGACATACGTGGATTTCAATACGCAAAGAATGGTGTGGACCAAATGGCTCGGTGTGCCACTACAAGCTTGGAATTCCAGATTTTTTGAAGCTTTTGGGGCTCGCTTGGGGATGGTTATTAAGATCCATGAACACACAAAGTCGAAGGAACGTTTGGACATGGCACTTATTCAAATATCAACAGGCATTGCCCAGATCAATAAGACCTTCGAATGCAAGATCGATGGAGCTCATTTCAAGATTCGGGTGGAGGAGATTGACGAGCTTCTTGTGTCTGGTTTTTTGCGGCCTCGGGAAGAGGAATTCTCCTCTGAAGAAGAGAGCTTCTTTGACGATGAGGAGGGGGAGGGTGGCTCGGTCCTTCCGGCAGCGGCTCAGATCATCGGAGAGTTACCTTCCATGCAAAGCAGTGGTGTGGCAGGCCCAAGACCAATGCAATTGCGAGACCCCTCGATTTCTGCCAAGGATACAGCCGCAGTCCCAACTCCCGAAAATGATTGTTTGCATGCGGTGGAGGTGCAATCATGGGATCGGCAGGAATCAGAAGAGGAAGCCCAAGGTAGTTACGGCTCTAGGGACCCACTTCGAAAGGTTTCGAGGCAGAGTGAATATCCGGATGGTTCCCACGTAGTTGCGGAGCAGTCTTGCCCTAATGGGCCTTCAGAGGGATGCACCCAAAGCATTCTGGGCCCTATACCCAGCTCTTTTTGTTTTGGACCCAACGGTAAGGAGATTGTGTGCGGACCTGACCTTTTTTGTAAAGAGACTGGGTCAGCTGGAACTGGAGAGAAAAATGGGCCCAACTGCATTGTGGAACGCGGCCCATTCTACTGCCAACCTCTTTCGAATAACGACTTAGGTCAGGTTAACCCAGAGGAGCAGACACAACGACAGGCAAAGGGAGAAAAGAGAAGACAAAAACAGAGGAGGAAAAGACTTGGCGGAGACATTCCAATCAAATTTGGGCTTAATCGCCTGCTGCAAAATAGAATCAAGAAACCTCACTCAACCAACATGCTTTCGAGGAAAGGGATTGCAGGGAAGGAGAAATCTCTCCTGTTATCTAGCGGGGGTGAAGGAGACGAGGAGAGGGAGGTTTTCCCAAGTAAGGCTCCGATTTCTCAGGAGGTTTCTGCAGAAGTTAACCAAATTCTGGTGGAGGAAGGGACGAGAATATGGGATTTCGGGAAAAAACTTGGCCTTTCTTCTTCTGTTGGTGATCTGGAGATGGCGAAAGAGTTGGGTGAGGCTGAGAAGATCGATGGTGCCGGGGAGAAACAGGTAACAATTTCCTTATGAAGTTGATGTCTTTTAATATCAGAGGGCTGGGAAGTAGAGTTAAAAAAAGGGAAGTGAGAGAGTTGATTCATAAACAGGAGATCGATGTGTGTTTCATCCAAGAAACAAAATTGGAAAAAATGGGGGATGTGGAATTCAATACTATATGGGGTTCCGATGACTTTGGATACGCATTTCGCAATGCTGAAGGCAGGTCGGGGGGAATTCTTACCATTTGGAATGCTTCTAAATTCTCGAGCTCAAGTCAGTGGGATACGCCGGGAGCGGTGATCGTCAATGGGGTGTGGAAAGATGGGAATTTTCGATGTTGTTTGGTTAATGTTTACGCTCCCCAAAGTTTACAGGATAGAGAGCTTTTGTGGGATAAGCTGGAGTTGGTTGCGAGGCAAAATAGAGATCTGTGTGTTTGCTTCGGGGGGGACTTTAACTCGATTCGAAACCTGGCCGAAAGAAATGGAAGGGGCACGCAGGTGTCAGCTAGAGATATCCAGAGTTTCGACCTTTTCGTGAGAAGAAGTGAGATGGAAGAAATTAGACTTCAAGCAAGAACTTTCACGTGGTATCAACCACAAGGGAAGTGCAAATCTAAACTGGACAGATTTTTGGTGAATGAAGAATGGTTGTCAGTTTGGGCTTTCACAAAGGCGAGAGGGCTCCAACGATCGATTTCAGACCATTGCCCAATTCTCCTTGAAACGAATAAGGTGGACTGGGGACCGAAACCTTTCAGGTTCCTCAACGCTTGGACAACTCATCCGGATTTTGACACAGTGGTTCGAGACTCTTGGCAACGTATCGGAATTTCTGGAAGAAGTTGCTTTGTGTTTAAAGAGAAAATCAAAAGATTGAAAGAAGATCTCAAGGTTTGGAGTAAGGCGGGATTCGGGATTGTCGAGGAGAATATTTCAAAACTCAAGACGGAAATACTCAAATGGGACTCTATTGATGATGTGTTCGGGTTGGAAGAGGAAGAGGCTGTTTTGAGATGTGAAGCGGAAGCAAATCTCCTTACTCAGCTGCAGCATCGGGACAGTACTCTCGCTCAAAGGGCTTGTAATCGGTGGCTTAAGGATGGGGATTTGAATAGTAGCCTTTTCCACAAGGCTATTAATGGCAGAAGAGCGAGGAATAATGTTTCGGGGCTTAATATGGACGGGGCATGGATTCAGGAACCCAACGAAGTGAAAAGAATTGTCAAGGATCATTTTCATTCTCAATTCAGGAAAAGATCCAGAGCTTGCCTTAGGTTGCCAGATGATTGTGTTAACCGGAAAATTTCAGATTCAGCAAGAGAGTGGCTTGATCGTTCCTTTTCTGAAGAAGAGATCAAGGAGGCGGTGTGGAACTGTGACGGTGGTAAGAGCCCCGGGCCCGATGGCTTTAATTTCCTCTTTATGAAGAGATGTTGGGAGGTCATTAAAGGTGATCTTCTGTCGGTTTTGAGGGAGTTCCATACTAATGGAATTCTGGCGAAAGGAAGCAACCCATCCTTTGTGGTTTTAATTCCGAAAAAAACCACGGCCTCCGATCTTGGCGACTTCAGACCCATTTCACTTATTAGCTGTCTTTATAAGGTGATTGCTAAAATTCTTGCAGGGAGATTGAAGCAAGTACTGAAGGATATTATTTCGGAGCCCCAAAGTGCTTTTGTGGAAGGAAGGTACATCCTCGATGGCGTGGTGGTGCTGAATGAACTGATTGAGGCCGCAAAGAAAAAGAGAAGAGGTCTTGCCATGTTCAAAGCTGATTTCGCCAAAGCATACGATACGGTGGACTGGGATTTTTTGGACAATATGATGGAGATGATGAATTTCAGTCACAGATGGAGAAGGTGGATTTCAGGGTGTCTTCGCTCGGCGACTACTAATGTCCTTGTAAACGGGAGCCCCTCCGGGGAATTCCAGCTGGAACGTGGGATTCGTCAAGGTGACCCGCTGTCACCTTTCCTTTTCCTAATCGTGGCAGAGGGGCTGAATATCCTCACGGAAAGAGCAGTGCAGAGGGGTTTACTCGAACCCTTCAAAGTCGGAAATGGGGAACTTCGCGTATCACATCTCCAATACGCTGATGACACCATTTTCCTCGTCTCAGAGAAGGTTGAAAATGCCCGAGCTATTAGGAGTATTCTCAAGATTTTTGAGGTGCTTTCGGGTTTGACAGTGAACTTTGACAAAAGTTGTTTTTTCGGAATCAACATCAAAAATGAAGAGAAATCAGTTATGGCAGATCATCTTAAATGCCGTGTTAGCTCACTCCCAGTCAAGTACCTCGGAGTCAAGGTTGGAGGCCATCTCTCAAGGGCGACGGACTGGGCTTACGTGGTGGAAAAAGTGGAAAGAAAGATCAACGGTTGGAAAACTAGGAAGATCTCGTTTGCCGGAAGGGTTACTCTCCTCCGGTCGGTGTTGCTCTCCATCCCTATCTACCACCTTTCTTTCTCAAAAATTCCGAAAAATGTGTTAACAGCAATTAGATCGCTGATGTGCAAGTTTCTTTGGGGGGGAGGAGAAGCGACTAAGAAGATTTGTTGGGTCAAATGGGAGGACCTGTGTTGGGAGCACGGGGAAGGGGGACTTGGTCTTAAAAATTTGGGATGGTTCAATTCGGCACTTTTGGCTAAATGGCTTTGGCGGTTTCTAATGGAAAAAGAGTCACTTTGGGCGCGAGTGATTAGGAGTAACCATGGGGAAATCTGTTGGGATGACGGGGGTTTTCGTATGGAGGGGAGTGTCGATTCTAAAACTGGGTGGTGGAGAAAGGTTCTTAGTTTGAGCTGGGGCCCGAACGGGAAATGGCTCAGGGAGAATATGGAAATTCAAGTTGGAGACGGGGCAGGCTTTATCTTTTGGAACCACCTGTGGATTGGAGAAAGTAGACTCTCCGATCAATTCCCAAGACTCTATCGTCTTAGCAGCAACCAGAATGGATCAATCTCGAGCATGGGGGAGTGGAAGGAGGGAGAGTGGGTGTGGAGTTTCAGTTGGAACCGGGAGCTTTTAGAAAGAGAGAAGGAGCAGGTGCAGCGTCTAGTCAATATTATCAAACACGTCCGAATTTGTGAGGGGAAAGCTGATAAATGGAGATGGAAGGCCTCAAAAGATGACTCATTTACAGTCAAATCCGCCTACAAAACTATAAGTGCAGCGGATGGCCGAAATTCTATCAGGGGGAGTGATCTGGAACTTGCTATCATCTGGAAAGCCCCGGCACCACCAAAAGTGATCACTACAGCGTGGAAAGCTATTAGAGGACGAATGGCTACGTGTGAAAATCTTTTGAAAAGGAAGGTGAACATCCAACATCAGGAGGCTTTATGTGTTTTCTGCAAGGCGACGATCGAGACGGCAGACCACCTGTTTTTGAGCTGTGATAAGGTATATCAACTGTGGAGCGAGGTCGTGGCTTGGCTTGGCAAGCAAACGGTTCTGCCGTGCAAGGTAAAAAACCACTTTAACGCCTTCATCAATCTTGGTTGTAAGAAAGAAAAACGTTTCCTACTTAGTGTGTGGTCTGGAGTTATTTGGAGTATCTGGAAAGTGAGAAATGAGTGTAAATTCCAACTTGGCGAGTGGAATTCGTACAAGATGATTGTTGAGCTTAAGTCGAGATTGTGGAGTTGGATGACGATCCATAATGTGCAGAAATCAACAGAGGAGTTCAGGAGTTGGTACACCGCAGCTTTGCCTGGAGAGTCTTGAGCGGATGTTTTTGTTTGTCTTCTGTTATCCCTTTCTCATCTTTTTCTCTCCCCTTTGTATTTCTTTGGTACTGCTGGTACCGGATCAATAAAGTTGCTCCATTTTCTGCTCAAAAAAAAAACTAACAAAATTCATGTCCAAAGTCGTTTCTAAGATCCGACAAAAGTGGGCCAAATCTAATTAGCACTTTATAGGAACAAGTGAAGCAAGACACTAAAAATCACAAATAATAAAATTAAAAATACCCCCGGCCCGGCGTAGCAAAGATAGAATTTCAATTGCGGTGGGCATCAGATATTCTTGAATACGACAATAGGACGAGAGTGTAATGGGACATTTCAAGATTTGGTCATAATTTTCAATTTATATCCTCTTCCCCATTGTGAGTTAGAGATCAACACAACATAATCATTTTATATTACTAAGTATATATTTAATTAAAAGTAATATGGTAAAATTACCTAAACGACACAACGACGAAGTGCAGCTCAATTAGCAAATATTTATTTTTCAATCAATAATTAAGTTTCAGAATTCGTGTCTCCTGATATGCGTAAAGGTGTGAGTGTTTCAAAAAACTATAGAAGACACATGTTTTGAATAAATTATACTAGTATTAGGTAAATAGTAAGGCTTGAAAGTAAATGCAGTAGGATATATGAGGAAATTAAGATGAGTTTGAACTACAAACATGTCCGTAATTTATAGTAGTAGTTTTAATTTGTACTACATATTTGAAACTTGGAAGAGAACTAATTGAGAGGGCGCATTTGGAATTAATCCGTGATTTATTAGAAACCTAGTCTCGATCCATTACCGTTCATTATATTACAAGAGTTTGAACTGACATTGGGAATCTGAAATTCGTTTAATATAACATAAAATGCAAAACAAAGTGATGAATTGGAGTTTGAGTAGCTAGGTTTAACCTATATTTCCCATTCCTGAAAAGAAGAAGAAGAAGAAGAAGAAGAAGAAGAAGAAGAAGACATGTTTGAGACTGTTATATATGGATAAAAATATTAATAAAAATATACAAGTATAAATTTGTATTCAAATGGTAGTGTCTTAAAGATCTTGATTCGTAAAACGATCTCACAATAGCAAATTTATGATTACATGATTCTTTTCATGTGAGTACAAATTAAATCGGGTTTAGTTTGAACGCATTTTCAATTTTCACTAGCTATAAGGTCAAACTCTTGTCTACAGAATGGACAACACACTTAAACAATGCTTTTTTGCACTAATTAAGTAGCTTGATTTGAGATGAAGTTTAGTTAGCATTTATTCCTCCAGAAAAGGGACCCGCATTAACATTAACTATATAGGAATATTTACTTATTTATTTCTTGAGGAGATCTTAGTTTTTTTTTGGGGGGGAGGGGGGATGGAAAGGAAATTTATAGATTTAAATCAGCATGGACAATATTCAAAAGTCAAGTTGAGAAATTTGATTTTCAGATCATTATTACACCATATATCAGAATAAAAAAAAAACAAACTTAGCTAATTTATTTGCCTCCATATTGGCTTCTCTATACACGTGACTAAACTCTAGAACAATATATGTTAGTTGTTAAGATTTAAGAATCATTAGATATTTTTATTCAAGAAGAAAATAAAATATTTTTGGGCACTCCATCTTACCAGCTTAATTAGTAAACCTTAGTTTATGGGTGAACACACACATGGCAATGATGTCATTCCTAATTAGATTAATGCACATAATTACAACATGCATTAATTTAGCTACTGGTGGACAGATGGTTAATTATTGCAACATTATAACACGAATATTCTCCTTCGAAATTATCTACACATTTGTTTCTTTCCACGAACTACTTACTACATATTTTAAACTACGTCGATTGCGTCGGAATAAGAATTTATTATTATTATTATTATTATTATTATTATTATTATTATTATTATTATTATTATTATTATTATTATTATTATTATTATATCGACCACGGGTGAAATATCAATTATCAAAACACTTAAGAAGAACCTCATGACATATATTTATATATTACTTACCTCCCCGCAATAGACAAAACTTAGGCATCAAAGTTTACATACTTCCTTCGTCTCTTAAAAATGTACGTTTTTTTATCTGTATATATCTTAATAAATTTTAACTAAGTGCGTTATAAGTGAAGAAAGAGACTCATTTTTATTGTCGTGTTAAAATAATGAGAATAAAAAAAGGGGTTTAATTGTGGTAGGTTACGTACTTATGTGTAGTAAAATTGTGAATAAGCTAAGAAAGTGAAGAAAAAATAAAAAAAAGTTATAGTGAGATAATGTTCAAAAGGAATAGAAAAAAAATATATTTTTATTTAAAGTGTCAAAATAAAAAACAATACACATTTTGAGAGATGAATAGAGTATTAAAGTAGCCCAATCACAACTTAGGCATCAAATTTAAAAGTTAATCCTAACAAGGTCGCCCAACAAGAAGGTCACCCCACAAGAAGATAATTAGATGTTTGGTAGAATTTTGTTTTCAAAAAAGTGGGAATATTATAGGCCAATGTATCAATCATCTATGGTCCATCCATGTGAAACAATCCAATTAAAATTCTATATATTATAATTAGAAGCTTCAAGAAGTAGAGAGCAAACCCTAACAGGTTTCCAAGGCAGATTCGTTTCTTCAGTAAAATAGCATGCCATATATAATCGAGGGCACACTTCCCCAACTCAGCTTTCACTTTGCCTCTCCACTTATTTTATTTTATTTTTATTTGACTGGAAAAACCAAAATTTTGACCGGTCAATTGATTTGACTGATGCTGATTGCCCATTATGACCCTGGTCCCACATTGTCTTACATGTGGTACATGTGAGCCCGCTGCAAATTATTTTTTCCACCAAAAATAGGGTTTCTTCATTAATCAGTATTTTATCACCAATCTAATTACAAACCTCATCCAAATCCTTATTTTTACATATTTTCAAATCGTTTGTTTTCTTTCTCCTCCTCTTTTTGTCCCATTTCAAAATGTAGGCGTACATCTTTGTTTTTCTTCAATGATAATAGCTTTATCGACCAATAATGTATGTTTTAGAAACATATCATATATTCTTTCCGTGCCACGAATCTTGAGTCACTTTCATTTTTCGATCGTCCTACAAATTATGAGTCATTTTTTTATATGGCAAAAAAAATTCTATTTATTCACATTTTTCACTTTTTCATCTACCACACTTAATACACTAAATGCTACTCCCTCCGTCCGCCAAAAGTAGACCATTTTTACTATATTGGGCGTCCGCAAAGAGTAGACCACTTTCCTTTTATGGAAATGGTCCCACCACCCACTTTAATCTTTTATCCTTACAAACACTCTTTATTTACAAAAAACCCACCCCAAATTCAATCTCAACCACACATCTCATAAAGTGGTGAGACCCTTTCTCCACTACATCAAAATCATCACCAATTTTATTAAATCTCGTGCCCAACCAAAGTGGTCTATTTTTGGCGGACGGAGGGAGTATTATCTTAATTTCCGTGTAAAAAAGAATTGTCTCAAAATTTGCAGAACAGGTGGAGTATATATATATATATGGACTAACTTCAAACTACTTAAAAAGATCATTAAAAAAATAGAAACTGCACTTTCCAAGCACAACATCACCAATGTAGCAATAATTTTGCGGTTTGAAAATAAGGAGGGAGGCAATTTCATGGGATCCGAAGAGAGAATGTTAGTAGAGTGGGATCAATGATTGTTTGTTTATTATGATCGTATGTGGCAGTGACAGGTGATGACAATGTTAGAATATTTGTTGGGTGGCATTGATTTTCCCACCATTCCAAGAATCTTGGTTCCTTCAAATTTAATGGTAATATTGGGAAACACACAAAAATAATTAATAATTTTATAGTATAATGTATATTTGTTCTGACTGGCTAAGTGTTAGCTAGATCCCTGCTTCTCTTCTTTTTATTTTGATTGGCTGATTATGTATTCCCAGTGGACTGCATGTGTTGCTTATTTGCTATCTTAATGGATAAGGAAAATTTTCACCCAATCATTCATTACTTGAACATTACTACTTTGTAGTCATATCACATATGTATGTTACATGCATGTGATGTCACAATTTAGTTTGTGTCAAGTTAATTAAAATGAGTGATTCGTGTCAACTTGATTGTAACAATAACGTATATGTTGTTGAATGACTCATCATTTTCTTTAACTTGAACATTACTCTCTCCGTCGTCCTCAAATTACTAATTAGTTTTAGTCGTATTCATCTCTGACTCATCTCAACTATTTCAAATTATTTTTCTATATGAAAAAATTAAAAAAATAAATAAATAAAAGGATGTTAATAATTAAATCTTACAATTAACTGGATTGGGCCTAGGATTGTAAACGAATCGAATCGAAGCGAATATCACTGTATTTGATTTCTATTCATGAAATTATTCAAGATTCAAATCAATATTTTAATACCTTTCGAATAATAAATCTGATTCGTATTCGATTCGAATTAATATTCGAACTATTCGTATTTGATTCGAATATTCGATTCAATGCAAAATTTTATAAAAAAAAAATATCTAAAATAATATTCTAAACAATGTAAGATTCTATATTAAACCTAGAGACATGAAAGTGAAAGAAAGGTGGGCGCTTACTCTTGAATTTAGGGCTTAGAGATATTAAGATTTACCTATTTAATCATAACGTTTAGGTTGGTTATTGTTATACATTTCTTTCATTAATTATCTCTATTCAATTATAATTAGATTAGATAGTTATAAATAAAATATTGTATATATATATATATATATTATAAATATTTAATCGAATCGAATACTTACGAATATCGAATCGAATATCAAAATTTTCAATTTGTATTTGGTAACTAATCGAATCAAAAATATTATTTGTATTTGGATTCGATTCGTAAATTTTCGAATACGAATATCAAAATTCGAACACGAATACCGAATCGAACAAAATTATTTGATTCGTATACAACCCTAATTGGGCCTATTTATTATGTCATTTTTGTCTCTCACATCCAATCACTTATTCATTTTATTATCAACACACTTAGAGCACCCGCATCGCGGGTACTCGAGGAGCTCCTCGAGGAGATGGAGGGCGTCGAGGAGGGCGATACGGCGTGGAGCTCCTCGAGTTATCGAGTATCCTCGAATGGGCGGAGGAGATGGCGCGTGCAATGCACGCGCCCAATTTAAAAGAAAAAAGGAAAAATTCGAAAATTCGAATTATATTCGAATTTTGACTGCAGCTCCTCGGTTTCCGCACCTTTGACCGACCATTTTCATTATTTTTTTATTTTTTTTTCTCCTTCTTCTCTTCTTTAAAACACCCCACCTTCTTCCTTCTTCTCTTCACACCTCTTCTCCTTCTTCCTTCTTCTCTTCACACCTCTTCTTCTCCTACAATTTTCTCCGTCATAGATCCACACAACCCTTTCTACGATCCAAATTAGTGCCCCGATCTCTCCTCCGATTATCATCATGATATGGGAGGAATCAACTTGGAGGAGGGCTCGCCCGAGGAGGAACCGGTCAGTGCTCAGCAGAGTGTCTCCCCACCAAAGAAAGGCGGCCGGAGGAAGGAAATGGCCACCAAAATCAAACACGACAAGGCCGCTAGGTACCGTCATACGTATGCTCCCGAGCATACGGATCTCATCGTCCAAATTTGGGCGGAGGAGACCAACGACTCGATCCGTGGGACGGATCAGAAGGGAGAGGCATATTGGGGCCGGATCCGCGAACGTGTGAACCCCATCCTCGGCGTCGACCTTAAGATCAAGCAACTTCAAGGCCACTGGTCCCGGGTGAGCGCGGATGTGCGTCTTTGGGAAGCTGTTTGGGTGAAGACGCGCAACAATTGGCCGTCCGGTCATTCGGATGATATGATTCGTGAAAAGGCCCAAACCCTCTTCAAGGCTCGAAGCCCACACAGGGCCGCCTTCAATTTCTGGAACGCGTGGAGAGTTCTCCGGAACAATTCCAAGTTCAAGTCGATGTACCTCCTTGGAGACGTGCATGCCTCCAAGAGGACAAAGACTACGGAAGAGGGCGGCTTCACCACCTCGACGTCGGGCGAGGAGATCTCTTCTGCCCGGCCCATTGGCAACAAGGCGGCGAAGGCGGCGGCGAAAGGGAAAGGGAAGGCAGCAGCGTCGCATACGAGCTCGGATCCTCCACCAGAAATAGTAGAGAGGTTGGACAGGAACGACGAGCAGATGAGGGCATTCACCGCCCAGTACCAGCGGAGGAACGATATCCGGGAGAGGGAGCTCGATATGCAGCTCCTGAACACGGATACGACGCACATGACGGACGCACAACGTGCATTGCACGCGTCCATGGTCGCCGACGTGCTCAGGCGTCGTGGTCTATCCTAGGCTATCAAGGAATGTGATTTTAATGATGTTTTAGGTTTTTTAAATTTTTATGTATTTTTTTTAGGTGTTTTTTAATTTTTATGTATTTTTTTAATGTTTTAAGTAATTTTAAATTTATGTTTAATCCAGTATTTAACTATTACAAAAATATGCTATTTAAATAATGCAATAAAATTTAAATGAAAAACATAAAATCAAAACTAATATTATCAAGTAGGCTATCAAGGAACCCCAATGCAGCACTACCTACTCAATAACACAAACACTATCAAGTAGGCTGGTCTTGGAAAGCATCCACAGAGGGCACTTACTCGACTAAGTCCGCCTATGACATCATGATGTCAAGTAAAAACGAGACAGAGCCGCGTCCAGACAATTCTTTCCTTATCACAAAAATCTGGAATGCGCAGGCTCCTCATAAAGCAACCGTGACAGCCTGGAGATTAGTGAGGAACAGACTTGCAACGTGTGACAATTTGAGAAAGAAAAGGATTCTTATGGGTGTTGATGAAACAAGATGTAAGTTCTGCAATCTTCAAGAAGAGTCGGCAAATCATTTATTCTTGCTATGTCCTATTATCGGCGAGGTTTGGGACGAAATTCAACGTTGGCTGGGGCTGATTACAGTTCGCCCTTGCTCGGTGGCGGGACATCTTGAGGCTTTCGCGAACTTGGGAAGAGGTAAAAAGATTGGAAAATTCTTAGAGGCAACTTGGATTTGTACTATCTGGACGCTGTGGAAATGGAGAAACAACTGCAAATTCGAAGGCGTGGATTGGGATTCTAGAAAATTCATCAATGAAGTTAAGGTTAGACTTTGGTGTTGGAACAAAATATTTGGGATCATTGGGGTGGATACCATTGTTACCGAATGGATATCTAATGAGTTACTTTCACGTTTTTTGTAAGCTTTGGTACCTCTGGTACCCTTAATGAAATTCACCTTTACTTGATCAAAAAAAAAAAAAGGCTATCAAGGAACCCCCAATGCGGATGCTCTTAAAGCTCCGAGTGATGTTAAATAACCATATTGTAGCCACCTACAAATTAGTTAAATAGGAATAATTTTGATTTATTTAACTAATTTTTATTGTATTATCCACATTATAGTTATTTTTCTATAACATTTTTTATTTTTATTTTTGAAAATGAAATTAAAAATTTAAAAGGTACAATATAGACAATAAAATAAAATAATTAAATCCTAATTTTATTTAACAAATAAATTAAAATTTTCCCTATTAAAGTACTCCCTCCATCCCATTTGTATTGGCCCCTTACTTTTGGACACGGAGATTAAGAAAACCTTTATTTATGAGTTAAGTAGTTGGAGTGCTTTACTTTTACCCACTTAAAAGTCTTTATTTTTGTTATTTTAAGAAATGGGCCAATACAATTGGGACAACCCAAAATGGCAAGGGGTTAATACAAATGAGACGGATGAAGTAGTTTGTAGGTGACCACAATGTGACTGCATAGATTTATTGTATGATACTAAACACTAGTTTCTTAACTTTCGTGCACAAAAAAAGTGCTTCAAGTTAGTTGGGATGGAGGGAATACTAGCTTGTACTCATATCACATATGTATGTCACATGCATGTGATGTCACAATTTAGTTTTGAGTAAAATTGATTAAAATTGAGTGAGTCATTTCAAATTGATAAGAATAGCATATTTGTTGTTGAATGACTCATCATTTGCTCTCACGTAAGTGTGTGAGTTCGTCGAAAATTTACGAATATATGAGCCTAAAACTCAACCTAATATTTTCTTTTTATATATAATCTTTGCAAGAACTGTATTGTTGAATATGTTGTTGACATATTCTTCATTTACACTCATGTGATCGTGTGTGACTTCGTCATTAGATTAAGAATGAGCACAAGATCGATAGGAAAAAATCGAATATGATTTTCTTTTTAAATATAGAATAAATAATTCAAAATTGGTTGTCGATTCGATCCCTGTGGCTGCTGTTGCTTAGCTTCAAAATCCCTTTTCCTCGCATTCACTAAGACAACCTTTTTATTTGAAATGAGAAGGTAAAGAAAAAGGGAAATATATAGTAAAAGAGTACATTCCATAAATGGTGAAAAAGGGCTTTCTATGTTTTTGTGAAGTAAAAATAAGATTGGCGATGGATCGAATAGCATGTTGATTTCTGTGTGGAGAGGAGATTCATTTATATCTGCTTTTTAGGTGCATGTGACAAGATTTGACATATGCAAATATCAATGTTTATGTACATAGCCCTATAGAATCTTGATCAGCTTTCTATTACAAAATTCAAAAGTAACAATTCCTTCATTAGTATATTAGCATAAAGTTTCATGCATATGCTTTGAATTAATTATAACAACTAGCTAGGAGTATTTAATCTGTTACCAGATTCATGATTTGTTAACTAATTACTCGCTGTTTATGTTTTTATTACTCTCTTTTCTATTTTCAGAAAGACGTGCATCCAAGCTAATATATATACATAAGCGATAGTACATATTGTATAGCATTGATTATAATTATTTAATCAAAAATTGAAGTATATAACTCAGTTACTATACATTTTATTAATCAATTAATTATGACTTCTCGTCACTAAAATATATTTCGACAAGCTTATGGAATGGAAGCCCTTAGAGTTAACTTTGATTTAAATTTACATATAAAAATAAGGTAACTTTCCATTCACCCGTCACATATTTTCTTTAAAATGTCATTATTTGCGAAAACTCTGTGACGTGTACAAAAATAGGTAGTGATTTGTCACGTGTCAGAAAAATGGAGCAACCTTTGGTTGGAAACAATTCATACGAATGAACATAAAGTAGAATCATTGAAATCATTAAACTACGTTTATTAACATATCACAGTTTAGACATAATATGAATGATGACGACGACATCAATACAACAATCATATATATATATATATATATATATATATATATATATATATATATATATATATATATATATATGTTTTCTTATATATACAAGTTCGATATCCGTTTCTCTAAGCATGTATATACTCCCTTTGTCCCACGAATCTTGACACGTATTCTTTTTTGAGTCGTTCCACGAATTCTGACACATTTTTAAAAAAGTACTCCCACCGTCCGCCAAAAGTAGACTACTTTAGTTGGGCACGGGATTTAATAAAATTGGTGATGGTTTTGATGTAGTGGAGAAAGAGTCCCACCACTTTATTAGATGTGTGGTTGAGATTGAATTTGGGGTGATTTTTTTTGTAAATAAAGAGTGTTTGTAAGGATAAAAGATTAAAGTGGGTGGTGGGACCATTTCCATAAAAGGAAAGTGGTATACTTTTTGCGGACGCCCAATATAGTAAAAATGGTCTATTTTTGGCGGACGGAGGGAGTAATTATTATCTTCTCTCTATTACTTTATCACTTTTATTACATTCTATCTCCTACTTTATCATTTTTATACTTTAATTATTAACTACACACTTAAAACACTAATCTACAACTCCTTAATTCTCGTGCCGAAATCAAACGTGTCAAGATTCGTGGGACGAATGAAGTACTTCACAACACCTGTACAAACCTACTGATTTCATTCACCATAAATTTTACAGAATATCCTTTGTTTTTTTTATTATTATTTAAATACATATAAAGGTAAATTAGAGCATCAGCAATGGGGGCTCGGAAAAAGGCTCGAGCCCCCCTTGCTCTGTGCCCTCGGCCGTTGCCGCACCCCGGGTGCGCGAGCCTGCCTCCCCTCTCCGCATCGGGCTCAAACTGGAAATGGTTGGGCGCGTCTCCAGCACCGCCCAATCAGAAAATTCGCCACAATTAAAAAAAAAATCAGATTTTTAATGTTGGAATTGTACAGTTGGAGCCATAACTAGTAGATTTAATTTTTTTATCTAAATTAATGTAATTTTTCATTTTTTTTATTTTATGTAATGTTTGATTTTTAATTTAATGAAATTTGAGTTGTTGAATTTAATGTTAATTTTAATTAAAAACAACAATAAAATAAAATAAAAAATGAAAATATAAATTAGAGAGCCAAGGGGTGAACTCTCTTATTGTGGAGAGTGGGCTCTTAAATAGTGGGAACCATATTTAAGAGCTCATCTTGCTCTCCATTGTGGATACTCTTATATACATATAGGAGATGATTATATATATAAACCTCTCTCTCCTCCCTAATAGTAGTTATGAACTATTGCTTATATATATACATTAATATTTTTTATAATACTTATTTTTATTTATTTTTTATTTTTTTGATTTGGGGGAGTTTGGGAGGGGGAGCAGTGGGGTTTGAACTGGCGATTTCACTGTTCACACACAGGAGATCGCACCGCTTGGTGTCCCCATGAGGACATAATATTTATTTTTACGATAATCATAGAGTATGTAAACTTCAATGATGCAGATTAGTTTTCAATTATAATAAAACTTTTTATTAGATAAATTATTAAACTATCCTTACAAAATTATTAATAAGGACCGACACTATAATAATAATAATAGCCTAGTTTTCAATTCTTTCTTTTGAACCGCTATTTGTCATTTGTCAAGATTCCTTTTTATATTTTTTGGTACGCCCTCCGTCCCATGAAGCATGACCAAATTCCTTTCGGCACGGGTTTTAAAAAATTGATATTTTGTGTGTTAAGTGTGGTAGGTGTAAAAGTGAAAAGGTGAATAAAAAGTTTTTTTATTGCCATATAAGGTAATTGGTCAAGTTTCGTGGGACAAATCAAAAAGAAAATTTGGTTATTTTTCATGGGACGGAGGGAGTATTAAACTATTCCCAAGATAAAATGTGTGCTTACTTTGGTTGTAAATTTTTTCATTCGAAAATGATGCATAAGAAAAGATGAAAAAATATTATTATTTTTTCTTTTTTTTTATCACATGTCTACTAAAAATGAAAAGATGAGAAAATGTTGAAAAATATTTTTACACCCTATCTTAGGATAATATTATTCAATATTGGAGTGAAAAGGGGCTGTCCAAGAAAATATTCCACTATGTCCAAAGAAAATTTTCCATTATAATAAACATGTGAAAATAGTATGAAAATATACTTTTTCTCTCTTTTTCCATCAAAGTAGACGGACCCTAAGTATTAAAAAATAAACTATCTACTAATACTTATGTCGTTTCCAAAATAAAATAAACTATTTCGATAGGATTTTTTTCAAACTTATAAAACTAAAGAATTAATATAGCTTCAAGTGTTGCCTTTTAGCTTCAAATTTGTGAGGCGGATATTTTTGAGGTGACGAAATACATAACGGACGGAAGTGATAATTTGAGATGAATTTCCCAAATAAGGTAATAGAGAGAAAGAGGAAACATAAGAATAGAAAAGAGAGAATTATGTTTGAGATGATTAAGAAAAGTAGAACGAAGCGCAGTAGCAGAGTCTGCGGTGCGCGCGCCGAGTAGGAATTGAAATAAAAAGCCCGAAGCGCGCTGCATGTAGGTCGGGCCGGGCCCAGTGGGGACCACGGGAGGGCGTTAACCATAGTTGCCTTCCCACGCCGCCGGGACCCACCTGACACACACCTCAATTCCGAATTGAAATGCCGCTCTCTCTCTCTCTCTCTCTACCCAAGGTAGACTGCTTTTTTCGTTTCTCTCTTGCGTGCCAACTCCCACATACATATTACTTACACACATCCCCAGCACAATCTCGTAATCATTACACTCACTCTCTCTCTCTCTCTCTCTCTCTATAACGACACCCCACTTTGTCCTCCCTCTCTCACTCTCAATATATATATGTGTGTGGGTTGCTCCAGCTTCTGGTATTAGCCCCAGTTTCTCTCTCATCTTCCTCTTCAACAATCACTTCGAATTTTTGTGAACCTTTGATTAGCAGAAGAAAGACACAAGTTTTACTGTTGCATGGTGGGGATGGATTCTTCAAGCGCACAGCACCATCATCAGGTGCGGTTAATTTTGTGTCATCTATATTCATTTTCTTTCAAAGATTCAGCTGAAAAATCAATTTGCTTTCTTCAATCACTTTACTCATTTGTGAAATGTGTATGTGTTGATCTTTTTTCCTATTCCAATATTGGGAGTTTTCTTTTTGGGTCCGTGACTTGTGATATAAATTTATTTCTTTCTTCAACGCAAGTGAACTTCCACAGTTGATGCAAAAGTCTCTTCTTGATTTGAAAGTGCCAGATTTTCGGGGTCGTAAAATCTAATTTCCCATAGTACAAATTAAAGCTGAATTTTTTATGCAAAAAAACATATTCTTGGAAATTTACTCCCAATCTGAATGCTTTGGGTTCTCACCTCTACACCCCGAATTCAAACTATTCAAACCACTAATGCCTTACAATTTAAAAATTAGAAATATTCATGAATATTAGAAGTGGAATACATGTGTTTTAATTTATTGATTGACATACAACTGCGATCCAGCAACAAATTAAAATGATATATATACTCCAATATATGTATATTTGTTGTTTGGTGATGAAATAATTAATGTTGGAAATGAAATTTCAGGAAATGGGATTAGAAACGCTAGAAAGCATGCTGGGTTGCAACAAATCACAGCAAGATCAAAACAAGAAGCCAAGGCCAGCTGATATGCAGGCTCTAAAATGCCCTAGATGCGACTCGGCCAACACCAAATTCTGCTACTACAACAACTACAGCCTCTCCCAGCCCAGATACTTCTGCAAATCCTGCCGAAGATACTGGACCAAAGGCGGCACCCTCCGCAACGTCCCCGTCGGCGGCGGCTGCCGCAAGAACAAGAGATCCTCCTCTTCCTCCTCCTCCTCCTCCTCTTCCAAGAGAAGCCACGACCCTCCCCCCCTCCCCTCCCCGATTCCCTCCATGCCTCCTCTCTCCTACAATTCCAACGATCTCAACCTAGCCATTGCCAGGCTTCAGAAGCAGAATTCCGCCCATCTAGGGTTAGATGATCACGATTTCTCCATGTGGGCCCAGCATCACGGTGACGTTCTTCCCTCTTCTTCTCACGGCCTCTTTGATGCCATGAGAAGTGGGTTTCTTGAGAATCAGAGCGCTGCAAATAATGGGATGCACAATTTGTATTATGGGAATGTGGAGGTTGATCAGAATGTGGGGATGGCGACGAGTGGGGCCCGCGAGATGGGAATGCCGTCCTACGACGAATACGGCGGCGGCACGGCAGCGACCGCGGTGAAGCAGGAATTGTGTGGCGGGAGGGACGGCGATGGCAGGATTTTGTGGGGTTTCCCCTGGCAGAATATGAGCACCGGAGATGGCAATGGATCGGATTTCGATTCCACCAGACTGAACTGGAACGGAATCGGCTCGTCCAATTGGCAGGGACTTCTCAACAGCCCTCTCACGTAGAGGGTCCCCGGAAAAAATTGCAATTATTTGTGACTGTGATCACTAATAATTGTAATTATTTAGATCAAGAAATTGACATGGATTATAGTGTTTCCTAGAGAGGGTTGGGGGAAAAGGGGAAAAGAAAAGATGTAATGTTGATATAGTTTTGCTTCTCTAGTATTTTAACTTAAGAGAAAAGCTTAATTTATTGATGTGGATTTTGTCTGTAGTAAGAGGGATTTGATTCACTTGAATCATGTTCTGGGGTTTTTTTCTTTTTCTTGGCTGTCTACATTTATTTGTTTGATGACAAACTAATGAAATTTCATTTCTTGTTTTTTTATTTATTGTGGTCATTTAATTTCCTGAAGTACTATGTAAACAGTTGTAGTAATGCAGACTGTTTTGTTTGCCTATTTTGAGAAAATAGATCTTGAAAATGATGCAATATAGGTTGAGTTCAGCATGTCTGAACACTTTGAAACTCTGGACAAAAGATCTTGAAATTGGCAGTGTTTGGTTGCAAGAAAATGGTAAACAATTGTTTTCAAGAGATTATGTAATGATGGTTTATTGTTTAGAGGTAGATCTTAGAGGATTATTAAATGGGAATGGAATGTTGATTGTTGATTAGGGATTAATTAAATGATAATTGTCGTTTACTAGTCCCAATGTCATAGAAATTCAGCAAATTTAGGGGTAGAGATTTCCGCGATTTGGACAGACCAAATCCAACTGCAGATTTGGGCGTGAAACAAAAAGTCTATGGAATAATGTTGTCAGTAAGGACTTGGGAAACATATTCCTTCAGAAAAAAAAAAAAAGACTTGGGAAACATATCGTATGTCGACAGATTATTTATTTGTTTTTATATATTCTGATGCTAATTTCTCAAACAAATAAAACAACTCTACTGCGCCGAATATGAAAGCTAGCACATACTTAATCGACTATTTGGGTGGTTTAAGGCATCCTTAAAATATATGATAAGCACTTGATTTTAATTGGTAGGGATTGTCAATAATATCTAGCTATATTGAAGTTGATAATTAAGAACAATATAACTTACATTATTAACAATATGGTATGACCAATGAAGCTTAGCTCAAGTGGCAAAATTGAGGCACTTCAAGACTAAGGATCAGAAAGGTTTTGGTTCAATCTCGTCTGCAGTGGAACAAGGAGTTGAGGGAGAGAGAAGAGGAGGCAGCCAGACAACTAACTGATGTTATTTCGTCTTTTGTTCCGGTTGCAGGAATTAAAGATAGCTGGATTTGGGAAGCTGCCAAGGATGGAAGATACTCCATTAAATCAGCGTACGAAGTGATTAAAAATCAGCGGAGTGACAGAGGTGCCCTCCGGCTTGACCTGGAAACTCTGGCGTCGATTTGGGATACGCCTACCCCACAGAAAGCAATTGTTACTGGGTGGAGACTGCTGCGCAATCGCCTCCCAACGTGTGACAACCTGAGGAAGAGGAAGATCAACTTGGGTGAGGAAGATCTCCGATGTTGCTTATGCCAAGATCACGAGGAGGACGCAAATCATCTGTTCATCTCATGCCCGAAAACCCAAGAGCTCTGGGACGAGATACAAAGGTGGACTGGGATCAGCACGGCTCGCCCCTCTGCGGCAGCTGCACATTGGTTAAGCTTCAGCGAGTGCGGACAAAATAAGAAAGGTAGGAAGCTACTCAATGCAATATGGTTGAGCTGTTGTTGGCTTCTTTGGAAGAGAAGAAATGAGATTAGGTTCGAAGGAAAAACGTGGGAGGTTTACAACTTACTTGTGGAAATCAAAGTTAGAGGGTGAGGAAGATCTCCGGTGTTGCTTATGCCAAGATCACGAGGAGGACGCAAATCATCTGTTCATCTCATGCCCGAAAACCCAAGAGCTCTGGGACGAGATACAAAGGTGGACTGGGATCAGCACAGCTCGCCCCTCCGCGGCAACTGCACATTGGTTAAGCGTCAGCGAGTGCGGACAAAATAAGAAAGGTAGGAAGCTACTCAATGCAATATGGTTGAGCTGTTGTTGGCTTCTTTGGAAGAGAAGAAATGAGATTAGGTTCGAAGGAAAAACGTGGGAGGTTTACAACTTACTTGTGGAAATCAAGGTTAGAGTGTGGAGTTGGAATAGAATCTTTGGTTTAGTTGATAAAGTTTTGGATTTTGCACAGTGGTGCTCTAACGGGCTAATACCACGAGTGCTGTAAGTTTTGTTGGGTACCACTGGTGCCTTTTCTTTTAATCTACTTCAGTTTTGCCTGATAAAAAAAAAGTTTTTCTACTTTTGTGTGGATAGTAGTCTCGCCTACGTGCGATTATTTTCCCACCTTTGTACAGTATAGAGGTCCCACCTGCATACGAGTATCTTATTTGATTATATTTAGATATCTCTGATAATTCTAATTCAAACAAAAAAAAAAAACAATGTGTGTGTGTGATATGGAGCAATATTTTTATACAATATATTGATATTTAATGACAATAATATAATTAAATATTAATGAATTGTCAAAACAATATGATAACCTGTACAGTTAATATATACAATATGACTATTTAGTGCATAAGTATGTGTTAATAATTATGTAGTGGAGAGCACTAGTTAATAATTGTGTAGTGGAGTTTGGTTGCAAGAAAATGGTAAACAATTGTACTAATACTTAGACAAATCCGTCTTTTGTATACGAAGTTTGACAATTTAATATCTCAACTTGCTATTATTTGACAATTGACATTTTTAAGTGTCTTTTACAAGATATAGATCCAGGGAGAGGTTCAAATAAGAACCACTAAATAAAATTAGAACAGAGAACCATTTTAAACCATTCGATCATCAAGATCTACGGTGGATGCATCATCTTGGTGGATGAATGCAGATCCTGGGTTCGAATCCTGAAGGGAGCAAAAAATTTATTATTTTCGGATGCATTAAATTTAATAGCGAATGCATTAATTTATATAGTAGATGCATTGATTTTAATGGTTCTTATGTTCTCACGATAAGTGTGGTTCTCACTATAACCGCACCCTATAGATCCATGCCTAATTTTCTTTAAAAAGTTATATATTTGTCGGTATCCGAAGTTTATCATACATATTAATAAACACATTTTTTTTTCTTCTAGAAATTGATATATAAACATTTTTTACGGGAATATAAAAGCTATGATAAATTGAACATTTTCGTTGAAAAAATAGCTGTTAAAAATAGAAAACTTAAATGGGATCATCAAAGATCTTTTGTTACAAATGAATATTAATACATATATAATCAAGTTCATCATTATTTTATACAAATTCACAAAAGTAATTTTGAGATATCAAAAGAATTTAACGGTATAAATAATACTGAAAAACAATAAAAAGTTAGAAACTACCAAACTATAATCTCTTTTTGAATAAAAATATAATTAGGTAGATAAAATTACATTAATGGAGTAATATTCTCTAAATTTAGTTAATTATTTTATAGCATGTGAAGAAAAATGTCAAATAAGTCCCAGCACAATAAATAACTTTACGCTCTAAATATGTAAAACTTCATAACTTATTAAGACACCAAAAATGTAATAATCCCGATATAACAAGAACTATATATAATAACCATTTTTTTTTTTTGAGAGAAATATATATAATAACCATTGAGATACAATAAGCTAATTTTTTTCGCAGACAAATACGTCTCTCCACAACTTCTTTTTCTTCTTGTGCTAATTTACTACTTTTATCACAAATTTATTGTCATCTTTATCTATATAGATATTTTGAAACCTTCGATTTGAGGACGTCCAAATATGACATAAATCACTACAAACTAAGAGACAAGGGTTTTGAAGGGATTTTGCTTCAGCTGTATTTTTCTACAATTTGAGGCTATACTCAATACTACTACCATTTATTATGTATTAATGTTCTTTTAATTTTTTCTACAACAAGAATGAAGTGTTTGGGCTCGTCCACTGCAGACTTGGGAGAATAATATATGCTTTAATTTCATGATAAATTACTAAGACAACCCAAATGTGACTAATATTAATTTTTGATGTTCCACATCCAATTATTTGAGACATGATTGACCTCCACCAAACTTAACCAAATATAAATATTTCGATTGGAGTTCATTGCCATCAAGGACTCCACTGCTTCGCCAATATGGACTAAAAGAATCCAAATTAGTTAGATTTAAACTAACATTACATGAGACAATCAGGAAGAAATAGGTCATAATTTCAATTTTATATCTGAAATCTCGATCACTAAATCTGCAACTTATATACGTCTCAAAAAAAAAAAATCTGCAACTCATAACTTGAAAGAAGCCAGCAACAGTTTATCGAGAAACATGTAATATATTATAATGGGGCGTTTACTTTTGCAGAGTATAGAGAAACATGTATATTATAGGGAGACATTTACTTTGCAGGATTGATAAGATATGCGTGATTGGGTACTTTTATCCTTAAGAGTAGGATTTTTTCAATCTCACTCTTTCAATAAGATATAAATCAAGCAAAAGTAGGTTAAATAATAGAAATAATCAAGGGCCTTTAGATATTCTAAAATTTCAATATATCTAAGTAAATAATAGATTACCCTTACTGTTTTTTATCTAACGAAGCTAATCCTAAAAAATAAATGGCACTTAAGTTGATTAGCATTCAAAGCCGATCTCAACCTAATTTCAATGATGAATTTTGGAAACAACAAAAACAAAATGAATGTCATGATCCGGGTGCATTCCACATCGCTTACTCTGGGCTATGTGGTTTATAATATTTTAAGCACTCTCTCTTTGATATAGCCTAGCTTTTAAAGTAAACAATAAGTTTTACATGAGGTTTTGTAACAATAATCAATTGACTGTTACTAAATGAAATGAATTCAAAGTATGAAAACAGATAAATATTGAATGAATTACAAAGAGAATTTGGGCTTCTTAAAGCTCTCAAGTCTCAAGAAGGGGACGAAATTCTGAATTGCTATAACGCCTCACTGATGGGCCAAAAATAATTTTTTCTGAAAGCCCAATAGAAATTGCTTTCATTTTTTGTTGGTTAGTTCTATTTCTATACAACGGGATCTCATTTAGCTGTAGTTTAATTTTGTGACAGTTTTATTTGATTTTATTTTATGGAACTCGTGAAATACAAATATCATGATAGAATCCTATTTTAGAGGGTCTCAATCACTAAAAATATAGATGGGAATAATATAATCAAGGGTTCACATCAAAATACATTTATTCGTTGCTAATTTATCAAAAAACAAAAAATAAAAAATGTGTTTGTTTCTGAAAATCCGGCAAACTTTGAGCGTGAAGGTGTGATTAACCCAATTATCTTCCCATTTTCAAGACAAAAAAAAGTCAAGTATGTTGACTGAATAAACATCACTGAATTCATTCATGTTAACCAAATAAGCCTAAAACTGAAGAGTTGTTGTAGCAAAGAAATGCAATACAATTTTTATTCTCATTTGTGTGGCTTCTTCCACAGCACGCCAAACTTTGTGAGCACATTGACATTCTTCTTCTTGAGCAGTTGATCATCAAGATCATCTGCGTAGGGCGACGCAATCCTCCTCATCCGCGGGCTGTAGTTGTTGTCCATCGACCCCGTCCTCTCCACCGCGTTCCCTACCGACAGCATGGACGCCGCCACCTCCGCTGCCTTCCTCCACTGATCCGACTGCACCTTCAGCCTCCGCAGCTCCCCCTCCATCTCCGCATTCCCTGCCTGCGCCGCCTCCAGCTGCTCAGCCGCCTTCCTCTTGCTCCTCTCCACCTCCTCCGCCATCTCCACCCTCAGTGCTCTGTTCTCCTCTGCTATCTCATCGTGCTGTGCTTTTATTCTCTCCATTTCCGCTCTCAGCTCCTGCTCCTTGTGCCCGGATATCGCCTTCTCCAGCTGCATTATGAGGGCGTCGTTCTCCTCGAAGATGCTCTGCAGCTCCGTCTCCTTATCCATGAGGCTCGACCTCAGCTCCTCGATTTCATAGCTGGATTTCCGCAGCTCTGCCTCCAACTCCGCCTCTCTCTGCCCTGATGCAGATTTGATCTGTTCCACGATCTCACGAGCGTGCTTCACTTGCTCTGTGCTCCGAGCTTGATCCTCACTCCGCCTCGTCTCAGCAACTGCTAGAGCAGATCTCAGCTGCTCCACTTGGAGCTTCACGGAGGCCAATTCTGCTTCAACTGCCTTCTTCTCTTCAATTTCAGCATTCAGTTTTCTAATGTCCTCTTCTAGAAGCTCAACACGAGCCCTCGACTGTTCCAGCTCACTAGCTGCAGCTTTACATCCATCCCACCTAAGCGTCTCCACCATCTTCTTCGCTGCTTCCAGCTGCATAAGTGTCTCACCAACGAGTTCTTGCGCCTCAGCTTCTGATTTCTTGGAGTCGCTTAGCTGCTTCTTCATTTCTTCCACGACCACAAGTGCCTCGTTCAGGTTATGGAGCTCGGTTGGTGCAGATTCTGAGTTGTTAGCTTCGGACGCAGCTACCATCTCAAGCTGAGCTTTGAGCCTTTCGATCTCATCTAATGCAGAGGCCAAAGCAGCTGATTCTTGCAACTGCTGCTTCTGCAGAGCCTCCAGCTCAGCTTGCAACGACCTGTCTCGTTCCTCACTTGTCTCAGAGAGCTCTACTGTAAGAGCATTCCGAGAGGCTGAAAGCTCTAGAAGTTTCTTCTCCGACTCTTCAAGCTTTGAGGAGAGGACTGAGAGCTCTTGGTTGGATTCATCTGCATCTCTCTGGGCTTGCTTCTTAGATTTTTCTGATGAGCATAACTGATCCTTCACATTTTTCAGATCATTTTCTAGCTGAGAAATCTGCGACTCGAGCTCAGCAACTTTGGTCAGACGTTTCTTCTGCAGGTTGCAGCAGAAATTAATTTAGCAAAACATGCAAGAGCTATCAATAGCAATAGTTGAATTTAAGGCATTATTAATTTAACAAGAATACTATTTCAGATTGACAGATAAAATGCCGCATCAATCATGCATCATGATGGATGGTTGAGGAATATAAATCATTAAATTTTAGATTAATATGATACAGAAGTTAAGTATTCATTACATGGTACAAGATTTCATTGTACAACATGGTAATAGATTCTTCAATACACAGGGGAATATCTGCATTTCACTTTGCTTTCTACTTCTAGTACAAAAGTAGAAGATGCTAGTTATCTTGAGTACCTCAGAGAGCGGACTTGCAGGCGAGTTGTGATCAGAAACTCTAAGGCTCGCCTCTTTTGGCGCTCGAGTTGCTAGGTTAGAAGAAGAGATGGTGGGCTCTAAAAAACGCGGACTTGTCTTGAGCTGGCGGGCAGCTCGTGGAGAATGTTTCCTGGATGCCTCGGAGGGAGCTGATCGAGGGGAGCTCTTCCCCGACACCTCAGATGAAATAGAGTGAGGAGAAATCCGCGGAGCTGCTCCTGAGGAACTGGTTCTGCAATAGAGTAATGTAAACATCAAGAGATTCTAACTCAAAACAGTTAGCTAAAATTTGCTATAGATTTCATTATTGAATTACAAATATGCAGTACTGAAGGAGAGAGAAGATTGCAGGCTATTATAATAAGTATATGAGCATATGGCAGTATTAAAGCATGAAAAAATCTGATAACTTTAGCATCAAATTTCAAATTAAGAAGAGCAATAGCACATATTCAAGAGTTTCTTCAAAGGAAGTTACATGTAAAAATTGTGTATAACCAGAGAAAATATGTGACATGAGGCAAAAGAGTACTTTACAAATACATGAAACCTCACCATCACAAAATCACTCTAAAGTCTAAACATGTTTACAATTGTCGGAAAACTGAGATTGAAGTCTCATATAATCAGTTACACAGATGTAATGAAAATACCTCAATATATATATATATAGAAGAAATGAAGTACAAAAGCAGGCTAGTGCAATTTCCCACATAGTTTCACAAGTAATCCATCAACCTCTAACGGGACCTTTTCCGGTCCCAACAGACAAGATTTAATCATGTTAGCATATTCATCGCTTATTTGCTCAAAATCATTACAACAAAAGATGATCATTAGTTCAACAACACTTTCTTCATCAAGTCAAATAAAAATAATCACCATCATGAATGCCTCATTGTTCTTGCAGCACCGAAAGTTACCTTGACTTAGGCGTCTGCATATTTCAAACGAAACTCGAAAATGGAAGATATTTAGATGCTACTCGAATGCTTGGTGGCCCACAACACCTGCAACAGTGCAGAGAGGGAAAAAATTGTACAGATATTTAGGGAATCTGATGAAATGATGATAATGTACAGAATCATTTCTACCACATTGCAGAAAATACAACATTAAATGCTTCATTTGAGATAGAAGAAGATGCAATCGAGCAACATGGGATTAGTACAACGTCTCATTCCGATGTCTAACCAAAAACCGAGATATATGAATCCAGCAGAAAAGGATTCAAGAATTCTTGCTGCTTTTGGCATTCGGTATTTATTGTATCCACGAGCATCATTTATTGCATTCGTTGAAGCAAGTGTGCATGTAAACCAATGGTGACAAATGATTCAACCAAAAATGGCTCTTGGCCGGAAAAAACACAAGATGATGAAAAATCAAGAACAATTAACAAGAAGATTGTGAGATTTGCAGCGGTTAGTTGAATGTAATCATGCAAGAAAGCAGCTAAAGTAGCTTCACCTCACTCAATAAATGGATTGAATATTGTTATTATATCTCAGTATTATACACAGTCCAAAAAAGAAGAAAAGCATCTTGGAAAGGAGAAAGAAACCAAATGAGAAAAGACATACAAGAAAACAGAGTAGGGTGAAAAAAAGGTGATTTCCTGAAAAGGGATTATCATACTCTGCCTTTGAACAAAGCCTGTAAAGTGGCTTTGAGGTCCAAAACTTTTGTGTAGAGAGAGAGAGAGGAAGGATTATAAAAAGAGGATTCAAAGTATACCATCATCACATTTTGCATCCAGCCCCATTAACCCAAAAAATCATAGGGAATAAAATTATAGAAGCAGATACAAACTCTCTCTCTCTCTCTCTGAACCCACAAAATGCAGCAGCATATACGCCTCGTTCAAGTTCTTGGAAATGTTTGAGAGCATTTCCTCACATTATTATCTCCTTTAGCCAAGAAAGAACTGTATACAGCCATAGATAGCTAGTTGACAACTGTAAACTTTTTTTTGATATAGGGAGTCTTTTAGCTAATTTCAAGAAGATAAGTAGAGTGCAAAGAAGGAAACAATAATGTGCAGCTTTCTCACCCAGAATTCTTGAGAAGAAACTGTAACTTCAGTGTTGCAAAGGACTAGTACATAGTTTTGAAAGAATCAAGAGAGAGGGAGAGAGAGAAAGCAGGCATCGTCAACATAAAAGAGGCTTAGCTCTTGTATCGAGGGCAACAACTGCTTCTTTTTCTAGTGTATGCTATGCTATGCAATGCAATGTTCTTTGTTTTGTTTCGCAAATTGCAAGTGGTGGGTGAATCTGTATATGTAGGGAATGAGCAGGAATCTCTCACAAATAAATTCAATTTAATTTAATTTTTGTATGGAATAAGTAAATAGAGTGGAGAGTGGAGACAGACAAGCATAGTGAGGAAGAGTTGTCGTTTTAGGAGGTGGTGGTTGAGCTATAAAAGCTAGGCTTACCTCTAACCTACGATGAGTGTTTCATGAAGTTGTGCACTACTCACTTTTGTGAAGCTGCTCATTTTTGGACAATCCTACATCAACCACTATTTACTTATGTAATACTGGACTGGATCCCATGATTTTTTTTACTCTACTTGCCTTTTCTCGCTATTCATTTTACCTTTACCAACCCCCTCCCACTCCCATACATAAACTGTGAAATTCCGTCTTACTATTGTGTCAATCATCACCTCTTATATTGTCCAAACATTGGCCTATAGACAATAACTTAATAATAATGTTATTTACACAAAATATATTTGAATAAAATATAATTATACACTTTCAAAAATAAATTTATTTAAATTTGTTGGTTCAAAATAAAAAAAAATTTATTTAGTTTCATTGTTTTCTCCACACAGTAGTTTTTTTATAGTACTTTTTTAATAACCTTTTCAATTTTTATTATTTTTAAAGTACAAAAACTACAAAAAAATAATTTAATAATTTAAAAAATTACAAAAATAACACTATTCATTAACTTACATTGCCTTGTTAAAAGATGACGCCATCAAGTTTATTATCTTATCAGAGCATCCGCATTGTGACCTCCTTGATAGCCTCCTTGATAGCCTACTTGATAGTGTTTGTGTTATTGAGTAGGTAGTGCTGCATTGGGGTTCCTTGATAGCCTACTTGATAATATTAGTTTTGATTTTATGTTTTTCATTTAAATTTAATTGCTCAAATTTAAATAACACAATTTATTACAAATTTAAATTGCATTAATTATAAAATCCTAAATATTACATAAAACTTTAATAAAATAAAAACAATTCCTAAAAATTAACTACTCTGGCCCTAGAGGTCCGAAACGTGCCCAAATGTGCTCAATCAAATCATATCGGAGCTGAGCATGTAGTTGTCTATCTCGGAGAAGGCTATCCCTTCGCACATATTCCTTGAAGGCCACCGGTGTTTGTCCAGCACTCTCCGTCGAACCACTGCTAGACGCCCTGTCATCATCTCTCCAGTTAGCAGCCGCTTCACCTTCGTGCTCCACAATCATGTTGTGGAGAATGATGCAACACAACATGATGTCCTTCAAGTGCTCTACGTACCAATTGCGCGCCGGACTTCGAATGATTCCCCACCGAGCTTGAAGGACTCCGAAGGCGCGTTCCACATCCTTCCGTGCTGATTCTTGCATCTTCTTGAACCTTGCCTCCTTCGGATTGGTTGCCATTGATGGACTCTTCACGAAGCAACGCCACTCCGGATATATGCCGTCACACAAATAGTAGCCCATCCGGTATTCGCGCTGGTTGGCATGAAAGACCACCGGCGCCGCAGTTCCTCCTAAGACGTCGGAGAAGAGAGGAGACTGATTCAGCACATTGATGTCGTTATTTGAACCAGCGACGCCGAAGAAGGCGTGCCAAATCCACAAATCGAAAGAGGCAACGGCCTCCAATATCAAGGTGGGCTCTCCCTGATCCCCGCGTGTGTATGCGTCGTGCCACGCCTTTGGGCAGTTCTTCCACGCCCAATGCATGCAGTCTAAACTCCCGAGCATCCCGGGAAAACCATGTCTCGCGTCGTGCATTCGGAGTAGGCGTTGCACGTCTTTTGCCGTTGGACGGCGCAGGTAATGGGCTCCAAAAGCCCGTATGACCGCCTTGCAGAACTTCTTTAGGCATAGACGACCGGTTGAGTCCGCCACTTTGAGATACTCATCGAACACATCCGCACTAACCCCGGTGGCTAATTGGCGGATAGCCGACGTGCATTTCTGCAAAGGAGAAAGAGAATCTCGACCGAGTGCATCAGTGCTCATATGAAAGTAAATATCTTCACCTTGAACAGCCTCGACGATGCGAAAGAAGAGCTCCTTCTGCATGCGAAATCGACGCCGGAAAAAAGTAGGGCCATACGTTGGATTGTCGACGAAGTAGTCTTGCATAAGACGTACATGGGCCTCTTCACGATCACGGTGGACGTATGATCGGGGACGTTTCGCACGCGCCGGCTCCGGCGCCGGTTGGGGGTAGTATGATTGAAGCACTTGTTTCTGCAACTCAACCAACTCCATGAACTTTTCAGCGACTTCGTCGGAATCGGGCGAAGAATCATGTTCAGGTGACGACATTTTTGGAAGAAAAATTGTAGGAGGAAGAAGGAATGAGTCGTGATGAATGAAAGTGAGTTGTGATGAATGAATTGTAGGTGAATGAGTTGTAGGGAGAAGTATTATTTATAGAGAGAAAAGAAGATAAAAAAAAAAAGGAAAATGAAAGAATGCCGTTGAAAGAGCCGTTGGAAAACAAAAAAAAAAAAAATTGAAGAAACGGTCGAAAATCAAATATAAATAATATATATTTTTTTAATTATGGCGCGTGCAGAGCACGCGCCTACTCGAGGATACCCGATAACTCGGGTACTCCTCGAGGACCTCCACGCCGCATCGCCCTCCTCGAAGCCGGCCATCTCCTCGAGGACCTTATCGAGTACCCGCGATGCGGGTGCTCTCACAATCTGACACAACAAACTTGTTAAGACTCAACTTTGACCTCGTATTTATATTTTATACCACCTCCGCCCCTTATATAACATTCTAAAAAAATAAGCCACTCAAATTAATTAAATATAGGTAAAAATAAATAAAAATAAAGTAAATAATGAGAGAGATAAAAAGATTAATGAAAAAGTATATGAACCAGGGGGCTTAGCCCACTGGCCACCAGGTCCTCACTTAAGTGAAGTGACCCGGGTTCGATCCCTCTTGGGAGCGAATTGGAGATTGGAGATATAAGGTGGATTTGGTGAATGGAGAGATAAGGTGGTTCTTGGAGTGGATGAGGAACTAACTACTAACATCTAACATGACTTTGCCCGATCAAAAAAAAAAAATTAATGAAAAAGTATATGAAAATAAAATAAATAAGGAGAAAGATAATGAAATAGGTAAAGTAATTTATTTTCTTTTCTAAATTGAGACATTATAAATGAAATGTACCAAAAAGTAAATGGGATCGTTGTAAATGGGACGGAGGAAATATCTAATAGAATACCGCATATTTATATTTAATCGGGCACAATATCTTGCCAGAAATTAGTATGAATAAATTAAAATTCTACTCCTCGCGGATAATTTGGGGAGATGAGAGCACTCCCAGCAGATCACCTAAATGCATCACTAACTCTAAATTTAGGCTAAAACAATTGAAAATGAGATAAAAAAATGCATCCAGCAGATCCCCTAAATTGGATGGGGCCCACAAAAAAATTTACACCTACTTAAATTCAATCTTAAATTTACACCCACCCTAAATTTATTTTAAGCTTATAATTAGTAGAGCCCACACATAATTATTGTTTTTATGTAGAAAATAGGAGATCTGGTGTATGCATTTATAAAATCGAGATCCTAAATTTAAATAGGAAAGTTTTAGGGAGAAATATAGGAACATAATTTTGGGATTTCTGCTGGGAGTGCTCTGAGATGGGGATACGGAAATCCGATTGCTCGGAATTTAGGATATATTGCAATTTGTAGCTCATAAATAAATCAACTTAATTTACATTGCATTTCTTTTCTGCTCCACAAATAAGCCCAAGTTACCGAGCTAAAATTGGACTGCTGTCCTTTTTTTCTTTTGTCTTTTCGTTGCATGTAATATCATGACTTGAAAATATTTCTTACATAATAACGAAATTAGATCATGTCCAACCAAAACTAAATTCAAATAAAATTAACAATAAAGATTTTCGGACACTGCAGTGTCCGGACACTGCATGAAAAACCAGTTTTTTAAGGTTTTTTGACTGAGCCGGTTTTTTGCTAATTTATGGTTTTACTAAAATATCCTTTCCTTAAATTTCTCAACTATTTTTAATCTTTTCCTAAATATATTTTATTTACATTTTTATTTTCTGTAAATTTCGTTTTTTTTTGCCAGTTTTTTTTTCGAAAAATATTTTTTATTTTTAAATTGTTTTTTTATTTTTTTTATTTTTCTTTTAAAATATTCTTTCCTTAAATTTCTCAACTACTTTTAATCTTTTCCTAAATATATTTTATTTACATTTTTATTCTCTGTAAATTTCGTTTTTTATTTGCCAGTTTTTTTTCGAAAAATATTTTTTATTTTTAAATTGTTTTTTTTATTTTTTTATCGTTTTTTTATTTTTCTTTTAAAATATTCTTTCCTTAAATTTCTCAACTACTTTTAATCTTTTCCTAAATATATTTTATTTACATTTTTATTCTCTGTAAATTTCGTTTTTTATTTGCCAGTTTTTTTTCGAAAAATATTTTTTATTTTTAAATTGTTTTTTTTATTTTTTTATCGTTTTTTTATTTTTCTTTTAAAATATTCTTTCCTTAAATTTCTCAACTACTTTTAATGTTTTCCTAAATATATTTTATTTACATTTTTATTTTCTGTAAATTTCGTTTTTTTTTTTGCCAGTTTTTTTTTCGAAAAATATTTTTTATTTTTAAATTGTTTTTTTATTTTTTTATCATTTTTTTATTTTTCTTTTAAAATATTCTTTCCTTAAATTTCTCAACTACTTTTAATCTTTTCCTAAATATATTTTATTTACATTTTTATTTTACCTAAATTTTGTTTTTTTTGCCATTTTTTTTCGAAAAATATATTTTATTTTTAAATTGTTTTTTTATTTTTTTATCGTTTTATTATTTTTCGTTTAAAATATTATTTCCTTAAATTTCTCAACTACTTTTAAAATTTAAATTTTTTCGAAATTAATATTTTAGTTGTTTTAAGAGTAAATTTTTATTTTTTTCCAAAATTATGTTTTATTAATTTGTTTCCAGATTTATTATTATTATTATTATTATTATTATTATTATTATTATTATTATTATTATTTCGAAATTAAATATTTTTTTCAAAATTTATTTTTTTGGGAATTTAGTATTTTAGTTGTTTTAAGAGTAAATTATTTTTTTTCCAAAATTATGTTTTATTAATTTGTTTCCAGATATTTAGGGATTCTCTTAAAAATAATCATAGATTTGTTTCCAGATATTTTTATTATTATTATTATTATTTATTTTTCGAAATTACATTTTTTTTTCGATTTTTTTTTTGAAATTAATATTTTAGTTGTGTTAAGAGTAAATTGTTTTTTTTTTCCAAAATTATGTTTTATTAAGTTGTTTCCACATATTTAGAGATTATACTAAAATAATCCTAGATTTGATTCCACTAATTTAGAGATTTTCATTCTCCAAAGATTAATCCTATATTTGATTCTAGTAATTTAGATATTCTCCTAAAATAATCCTACATTTATTTCCACAAATAATTTATTTTGCGAATGTTATGTTAATTTTTTTATTTTTACTAATTTAGATATTCCTTTCAAAATAATTCTAGATTTGTTTTCATTTATATATTTTATTCGGATATTTTTAAAAAAATAACATATTGAAGATGATTTTTAAAAAAAAAACGAAATACAATAACAAAAAAAAATAAAATTGGAAGAAGTTTTTTTAAAAAAAAAATGAAATAAAAGCAAAAGTTACGAAATTTATGTTAATTATTTTTATTATTACTAATTTTAAAGACTCCCTTCAAAATAATCCTATATTTGTTTTCATTTATATATTGTTTTCGAATTTTTTTTTAAAAAAGAACATAAGGAAGATTATTTTTTTAAAAAAATGAAATATAATAATAAAAAAAGAACATTTGGAAGAAGAAACATTTGGAAGAAGATTTTTTTTTTAAAAAAAAACCGAAATAAAAAGAAAAAGGTGTGTTTGCGGGATTTTAACCTGAGACCTCAATAATATGTGAGTAATATTTTGTCACTTTGTCCGGTAGTGACAAACGCATTAGTTATGCGTTAGAAATAAACATAAAATGAATCATACTATGGGGCATCGATTGAAAAATTAAATAATATATACTTAGATTAAATATATTATAATAGTTGGAATAATACGAATAAAGTTTACTTAATTAATTGAAATAAATTAATGAACTTGAAAAAAAGAAATTGCGAATACGTTGGGATATTGGTCGGAAAAGTACATATCATTGAAGATAATGCATTGTAATATAGTATTGATGTCGATTTGATAATAACATAATGAACTACTATAGTGTAAATAATGATGTCGAAATAATTATACTAAATGAAATAATGTTGAACTAATTGATTGAATTAAATTAGTGAAGTCAATAACTATATGACATATATATGAAGACAATGTATTATATTTTACTATTAAACGCGATATAATTATAAGAAATAATTATACTCAACGTTCATCAATTTGAATTTATTAATTCAAATAAATTAGTGAAGTTGATAAAAATAAAAAATAAAACAATTAATCATACGATGGGATTTTGATCGGAAAAGTATGTAACATATACTTTATTTGATTATATTATAATAAAGTATTGTAATAGATATGACAATAACTAAATAAATCACTATTGTGTGATTAATGAAGTCGAAATAAGTGTATTCAATGAAATAAAGTTGAATTATTTGCATGGATGATAAGAAAAAAAATGAAATAAATTGAATTGTATAAGATATATATGTAATGAAGGAAATTTTATTAAAAATGAAAGAATATATATGTTGGCCAATTAAATGAAGACATATATAATATATATGCTCGGGAAACTATATAACATATACTTGAAAAAAATGTATCATAATATAGTATTGATGTCAATTTGATAATAAGAAAATGAACTACTATAGTTTAAATAATGATGCCGAAATAATTATACTCAATGAAATAAAGTTGAAGTAATTGATTAAACTAAATTAGTTACATTTTTAAAAATAAAATGAATCATATGATGGGAAATAGATCGAAAAAATAAATAACATATACTTTATTAAAGGTGATGTAATAATAAGAAAATGAACTACTACTGTGTGAGTGACGATAAGAAAATTAAAATAAATGAATCAAACGAATGGATTTTGTTTGGAAAACTATGTACCATATACCTTGTGAAGTCGAAAAGATTATATTCAATGAAATAAAGTTAATAAATTATTTAAAATTAATTAGTGAATTTGGAAATAAAATTAACATATAAAACTATTTAACATATACTTGAGGGAAATACAATGCTTTATTGAAAACAATTAAATGTGATATGCCAATAAAACAATGAACTGCTATACTATGGTTTAACGAAGTCGATATAACTATTTGTTATAAAATTATGAGTTATTAATTAATTTAAGTTAAATTTGTGAATATAATATATAAATAAATGAAATAAAGTGAAATGATTCATACAATTGGATTTCGGCCGCGACACTATTTAACATATTTTTGGATGAGAAAGAATGCATTATACGATGGCATTTTGCAATGTATTGAAATTAATTATTGAATTTGGAAAAAATAAAAAAAATTATACGATTGGATTTCGCTTGCAAGACCATTTAACATATACTCCCTCCGTCCCACGAATTTTGACACGTTTTTCTTTTTGGGCTGTCTCACGAATCTTGACACGTTTCCTTTTTGGGTAATAACTATTGCATTCTCTCTCCTACTTTATCACTTTTATTACATTTTCTCTCTTATTTTATCAATTTTATACTTTATTAATTACACACTTAAAACACTAATCAACAATATAGTTAAATTATATTAACAACTACTCCAATATTTTTATAATCAACATAAGAATTAAATTGAATGTATGAAAAAGCTAAACTGAGCTAAAATAAACATAAGTACACGACATTAGAAGGTAAGTTAATTTCCAACCATGACTTATTGTGGCTGCCATCGCTGGGCAAGGTGGCAAAGTATCATATACATTAGACGAAGGTCAAAGGCTCGATTCCCCCTTGTCCCTTAGAGCGATTCCCCCTTGTCCCTTAGAGGGGGCGATTTTTTTTTATGGCTAAACAAATCAGCCTTTTGATTTTTTTTCCCTTTATTTTAGCCTAAACAAATCAGCGTGGGATTTTATATTTCATTATTTCTACTAACAAACCCTAGTTTTTATAGGAAATATTGATATCTTCCTAAACAAATCAGAGTGGCCTTTTATTTTTGATTACTTCCTCATGATAGGGTTTCCTCACTATATATACTCCTTTGTTTGTGTTGATTAACATGTTATACGCATTCTTCTCATTGCTTATTTGCTATTCATCTTTCTTCCTATTTTCCATTATAATTCCTCTCGTTTTTTACTTGTAGTATCATGGCCATCGAAAAAAAGCAAACGCTGGAAAAACAGAAGAAGAAATCATCGAAAGGGAAGTCACCGAAACACACCAACCATAGCCCAAAACTTCCAAAAACCGGTTCTTCGAAAAATCTATTTCCAACCACACCATCCCCGTCAATGAAATCTTCCCCCAATGTCATTGTTATTGGTGATGATCCGTACGAAACTCTGTACAAGAACATGCGAGCCGCAAATCACAATCTAAAGGCTGAAAATTTTCAGCTATTTACTCGTATTATTCGCACGGGCGGGTCCGCGAATAAGTATCTGGAAACAAATTAATAAAACATATTTCGAAAAAAATATAAATTTTAAAAGTAGTTGAGAAATTTAAGGAAATAATATTTTAAAAGAAAAATAATAAAACGATAAAAAAATAAAAAAACAATTTAAAAATAAAATATATTTTTCGAAAAAAAATGGCAAAAAAAAAACAAAATTTAGGTAAAATAAAAATGTAAATAAAATATATTTAGGAAAAGATTAAAAGTAGTTGAGAAATTTAAGGAAGAATATTTTAAAAGAAAAATAATAAAACGATAAAAAAAAACAATTTAAAAATAAAATATATTTTTCGAAAAAAATGGCAAAAAAATACAAAATTTAGGTAAAATAAAAATGTAAATAAAATATATTTAGGAAAAGATTAAAAGTAGTTGAGAAATTTAAGGAAAGAATATTTTAAAAGAAAAATAAAAAAACGATAAAAAAATAAAAAAAACAATTTAAAAATAAAAAAAAAATCGAAAAAAAAAACTGGCAAAAAAAAAACGAAATTTACAGAGAATAAAAATGTAAATAAAATATATTTAGGAAAAGATTAAAAGTAGTTGAGAAATTTAAGGAAAGAATATTTTAAAAGAAAAATAAAAAAATGATAAAAAAACTAAAAAAACAATTTAAAAATAAAAAATATTTTTCGAAAAAAAACTGGCAAAAAAAAACGAAATTTACAGAAAATAAAAATGTAAATAAAATATATTTAGGAAAAGATTAAAAGTAGTTGAGAAATTTAAGGAAAGAATATTTTAAAAGAAAAATAAAAAAACAATAAAAAATAAAAAAAACAATTTTAAAATAAAAAATATTTTTCGAAAAAAAAACTGGCAAAAAAAAAATGAAATTTACAGAAAATAAAAATGTAAATAAAATATATTTAGGAAAAGATTAAAGATAGTTGAGAAATTTAAGGAAATGATATTTTAGTAAAACCATAAATTAGCAAAAAACCGGCTCAATCAAAAAACCTTAAAAAAACCAGTTTTTCATGCAGTGTCCGAAAATCACTACTCTAAAATTAAATCACAATTCACATTTAGGTAGATTTTAAATTCAATATCTCTTTGCAAAAAATAGTCTTTTATGTTATGGGCGTAAAACCCCTGTCCATGTACCACAAACCTGCACATATGATATGTATAGATATATATAGTATTTTTTGTTTTTTGTTTCTTGAATTGGTATATGTACGTATGGTTACTTATATTATATATTTGTTGACGTGTTGGTGTCATGTTAAAACTCATATAATATATATTACTATAGTATTTATCAACTTATATACTTTTTGTCTATAAAATTTAATTCAAGTGGTAAAATTTACCCAAAAACTCTCGTAAACTCTCCTTTGTGAGAGGTATTAGGTTTAATCTCGTCTACGTGTGGGATAGTTTTTCCACTTTTGTGTGGGTAGCGATCTCGTCTGCGTGTAAATAATTTTCTTATTTTTGTGTGGTGTAGAGGTCCCACCTGCATGCGAGGTATTTATTTGATTATATAACAAATATCTTATAATAAAAAAAATAAAAAAAAAAACAAAAAAAAAAAAAACTGAAATGCTTTTTGGATGGGATTCAAACTATGATGCACAGATTCTTCAAAAAATAGCACAGTGCAGTATCGGATACGCGCAGGGTGCGGGTGCGGGTGCGGGTGCGATTCGCGTGGGATTCGCACGGGATTCGCCTGGCGAATCCCCTCAAAAAAAAAAAAAAAAGGGATTCGCGAATCCGATTCGCGCACCCACAAATAGGGTGCGTTTAGGGTGCATTTTGGGCTATTTTCCAATTTTTTCAATTATTTTTGAAGTTTTTTGCAATTTTTTCAATTATTTTTTGGGCTTTTTTTGTAATTTTTGATTTATATTTACATGCAATTTATTGAAATTTTTACTTTACTTATATTTGCAATGCGATTTTTTTTTCATTATTTTTGGGCTCTTTTGCAATTTTTGAAGAACTTCATTATTCAAACTTTTACTTTAACTTATATTTGCAATGCAATATTTAATTTGTGAATGTTCTTTTCTTTTTTCAATTTGATTGGTCACATATAATAAAATATATATAAATATAACAGATGTATCCTTCACGAATCGTACCCTATAATTTTTGAAAATCCGTATCCTCGCATCCGAATCGTATCGCTCCCGCACCCGCCCCTCGCACCTGTGCAACATAGGATTCAAACTATAGATTAATTAACTGATAATACTCCTATTTTTCATTTTGGATGGGATTCAAACTACGCAGAATATTCTTCTTCTTTTTTCTTTTTATTACAAGTGAAAAAATCGAGAAAATGGTGAATAGATTTGGCACGAACAAAGTTATGGATTGTGTGAATAAGACAGAAAGGTGAAGCAAATAACAATAAAGACGACGTTGACCGTAGACTGTTAGAACTGGGCACGACCCACCATGCCCATGTGACCCACTGCAATCACTGGTCCCATTTCCTTTATTTACACTCCTAATTAACTCTTAATCATCTTTCATAATTAATTATCGGGATTTATTCTCAAATTTAAGACCATTTATACTTATTTTTAATGTTCAACTAACAAAACCATAGTTAATAAATTTATTATTATTCCTGATCACTACGTTAATCAAGCTTATAACTATTATCAACGTGTCTTATAATTGTGCATCAATTTTGTGGAATTTGATGAGTTTGCCTTTTACTGCATATATTAATGTATTGGGTCTTGTTATGAAAGCCCAATGCAATATTTATAAAATAGGCCCAAATTGACAGTGTTCGTGAAATGAGGGGAAGAAATACAAGTAACAAAACAATGATATCAGTTGTGTTTTGTCCATCTCCACCAACTATAGCCCAAAATCAAATCAGATAATTCGAGACTGAAATAATTTATAACCTGTTGTAAATATATCTTCTAGATATATCTTATGTGTGTTGACCAAGAAACCTAGAGGGAGAATAACACTTGACATCTTCAAGCCACCGGAGTTGACTGTCCTCCGTTCACACCGGACGTGTGTGAACGTTCACACCGGACGTGTGTGAACGTTCACACCGGACGTTCACACTTGGTTTAACACCTATAAATATGGGTGTGTTGTGAACTTCATAATAACTTCATTTGTATTCTCTACTATATTCTCTCGGAACTCTCTAGTTTATAACACGTTATCAGCACGATAGTTCTAGTCCTCTCATCTTCCTTCGATCGTAAAAGGATTGGAGGTATGCCCTAGGAAAGAATTGTGTCTTTCCAATAAGGTACGACTAATTTTCTTTTCATCTGAATTTCAATCCGTATAATTTTAGTAATCATCTAAATCCAGACGAAAGAAACTTTGAAGTATTAGAATATTATACTGTTTAATATGTTTATATCAATAAATTGGCTTGGAAATAACCAGAAAACGGAATCATGGTAACATATATGCTTTGCATAAAAGAGATTGTTATTAAAATTTGTGCAAATTCCCCTTATATTTGTGGTTTGATGCAAATATGTTATATTTGTTTATTACGAATGATATAATTTTCGTTATTCTTGAAGAAATACAAATAATCCTAAAAGTTATATTTTGATGCTATTAAAATAGCATTTGTTTGAGCATATTAAATTAGTGATGCATTTCGAATGATATTGATCTTAATCATTCCACCAAACAAAAGTGAATTTTGATTGGAATTTGGAGGATATAAAGTAAATTTTTGATCTGTACTTAGACGGAATATGTCATTTTATGTAAACTTGTATTTGATGTGGTATAAAAAGTCAATGTGAAATAGTAGATTTTAGAAAAATAATAAAGAAAAATATGAAAAGTTCACGCAAAATAGAAGACTATTTTGATAATTGGAGCATTAACTTATCTGGCTAATAATACTAGACCAGATATAGTTTTTTCTGTTAATCTTCTAGCAAGATTTAGCTCTGCACCCACTTTTGAGACATTGGAATGGTGTTAAGCACATTCTACGTTATCTAAAGGGTACCATTGACCTTGGATTATATTATCAAGAAAATTATGATAATACTCTAGTGGGGTATTCGGATGCAGGATTTTTATCCGATCCACATGAAGCTAAGTCACAAACTGGATATATTTTCACATGTGGTGGAACTGCTATATCATGGAAGTCTGTGAAACAAACCTTGACTGCAACATCCTCAAATCATTCTGAAATCATTGCAATCCACGAAACAAGTCGAGAATGTGTATGGTTGAGAAATGTGACGAGTCATATCCAAGAGTCGTGCGGGTTAGCTTCATCAAAGGCCAAACCAACTGTTTTATATGAAGATAATGCTGCTTGCATCGCGCAACTCAAGGAAGGATACATCAAAGGAGATAGGACGAAGCATATTTCTCCCAAGCTCTTCTACACACACGACCTTCAAAAGGGTGGCGATATCGACGTGCAACAAATTCGCTCAAGTGAAAATCTGGCGGACTTATTCACCAAGGCATTACCAACATCGACATTCAGAAAGTTGGTACACGAGATCGGCATACGTCGACTCAAAGATATTCAATGATCTCAAGTTCAGGGGAAGCAGTTGTACTCTTTTTCCTTCGACTAGGTTTTGTCCCATTGGGTTTTCCTAGCAAGGTTTTAATGAGGCAACATTTTTTAGGGATTGGTCAATCAAGGGGAAGTGTTGTAAATATATCTTCTAGATATATCTTATGTGTGTTGACCAAGAAACCTAGAGGGAGAATAACACTTGACATCTTCAAGCCACCGGAGTTGACTGTCCTCCGTTCACACCGGACGTGTGTGAACGTTCACACCGGACGTGTGTGAACGTTCACACCGGACGTTCACACTTGGTTTAACACCTATAAATATGGGTGTGTTGTGAACTTCATAATAACTTCATTTGTATTCTCTACTATATTCTCTCGGAACTCTCTAGTTTATAACATAACCAAACAAAAACAATTTTTGAAAAAATGATGTATAATATACACAAATACTCACACCGTTCTTCAATCTTATATCTCTTTTTATTTTTAATAAAATTACTCCATAAAATTTCGTAAAAGGTGAGTTTCTTACTTTACTTTGATTACTTTAATAATTTCGTAAAAAAAAAGGACTTTTATTTCACTATCAACACATTTAGTTATTTTTTTAAAACTCGTACACGTGATATTGGAGGAGGAAGAGATTTTATTTTACTTCAGTTTCTATATTTTAAGAAGTTTCGTTTTTTTTAAGTCATTTTTCCCCTAAAAAGACTTTTCCACGAGTGTATTTGCACATACTTTCCCATTTACTATTATTGTCATTTCTTGGAAATCTATTACTATTGATTAGGGCTGGTAAACCGGTCGGTTCGGTTTTAACCGAACCGATTTACCGGTTAACCAAAACCGATTAAGGGCCATTTTCCTAACCGATAACCGAACCGATTATTGGACCGGTTAACCGATTAACCAGGCCGGTTAACCGGACCGGTTAATCGGTTAACCGATCAAACCGATTAATCCACGATTTCTCAATTTGTCCGAATTTAACCAGTTAATTCGGTTAATCGGTCCGATTAACCGAATTAACCGGTTTTTATTTAAAAAAATTCAAATTTGTGGAATGTGTTCAATAGGATTTGAACTCTTAACCTTTGAAAGAAAGAATAAGGTCTTATCCACTGCACCAACTCATAACTTATAATAATTTAGAACAAAATTTTTGTTATAGATACTTGAAATATTAATGTATTATTTAAATTAAAATATTAAAATATAAATTAATTAATTTAATGTAAAATAAACCGATTAATCGGTTTAACCGGTTAACCGACCGGTTAAACCGATTAACCGATTAGTGATGAACACACTAACCGATAACCGAACCGAACCGGTAAAAACCGGTTATCGATTAACCGAAAACCGGTTTTTTTGGTTCGGTTACGGTGAAAACCGATTAACCGAAACCGTTTTACCACCCCTACTATTGATTCATTTCGATGAATTCCTAAATCAGCGAATCACCGACTGTTGGAACTTCATGCGTAATTTCTGTTTGAACCACTCTTTCAGTCACCAATTTATTTTCCACCGACCAAATTGGCAATTTCGTAGAGAATTTGTCCACATTCGCAATTTTATATATTATCTAAAATTAGTCGATTAATCTGTAAACGAACATTTTTTTATTCGAGTTTTTTTTTTTTTTGGAACTTTATTCGAGTACTTGGACATCTATGTACCCTACAAAATAATCTACGTATTTATGGGTGATTTATCATAGAAAAGAGTTAAAACGAATATTCAAAAGGACTTTACCTTTTTAAATTAATTAGTTAGGTTTTTCAAATTATTTACTAAATATTTTCTTGATAGCGCTACGCTAGAGTAGTGCCTAGTGGGGCACGCTTAAATTTAAATAGTTTCACGCTTAACTTTTGGCTTTAATTTTCGGAATTCCGTTGTTAGGCTTTTTTTTTTTTTTGAATTTTTTATTTTTAAAAAAATTTGTTACAACCAAAGAAATGAAAAAACCCACTCACACTCTAGCTCCTAAGGTGACTCGAACCCCCGACCTATTGGTTGGAGGGGAAGTGTCTTACCAACAGACTGCGCTTCATCGTCTTTTTGAATTAGTTAGCCTAATTATTCATGATTGTTTTCAATTTTATATTATGGTTAAAAAAATTTAAGTTTAAGTTTCTGATTAATAATTGTCAGGTCGATTACTTAACTGTTAGGATTTATAATGATATTTTAATTAAATTGTTGTCAATCTTTTTTAATTATTTGCTAACAATTTATTGGTTAAAGGTAACTATATCTTACAACTAAGTTTGAAGAAAAATAAGTGGGATTGCAAAAGCTCAAACATCCCATCAAAATTATAGTCCACATCTTGTCTTGCACCTAAGTCGGCCAACAGTACTCTCTTAAGTCTTAAATGATTTTGAGGAATTAAAATTTGTGATAATTTTATCCACATCCATCCAGACATAGTATCATCATTAATTTATACACCATGGGACGTTTGAAGAAAATCCCCAAAAAAGGGATGTTGATGTTTTAACCAAAAAAATAAAGTCGGCCTATGTATATATTCTTTTATTTTAACTATAATAATTATTGTGCATGTGAGGATAAATCGGGTTTAGTTAATCAGGATGAAAATCTCTTTGGATTTCACCGCTTAAACATCACAAACATTTACTGATGGAGAATAATATAATACGTAGTAATATTTTAGTTACTAGTTTATCTTAGCTACTTGTTAATTTATTATCAGGCTTTTATGCCTGTTTAGTTAGTCTACATATAAAAGTTTTCTTAGAGTTTATTTATCTTCTCTTGTATTACTCTGGTATTCTTTTGGGAATCAACAAAATTTCGTTTTAGTCGCATAAATTTTCGGTATTTTGTGAATCATAATCGATGAACTAGCTATTTTTCTGCATCAATTGGTATTCATATCCTATGTACAAACCACTCAAGATGATCATCGACAACAAATCGTTGACCTTAGTCAACGCAACACACAACATTGTGCTCCGTCCTAATTTACTCGATGGGATGATTCGGATGAAGACACAATCATGATGGATAATCCTTTTGCAATTTTGGACGATGGAGAATCCTTTTGAAAATCCGAACAACGATGATGCTCAATTTGATACGGTCGAGGATTATATGAGTATTCCAATTTATGATGATGACCCATCTTCTATTCTGATTTCTGCATGAGGATAACGTTGAATATAATAAGGATGTTCCAATTTATAATGATTACACGTCTGATGAGGAGTGAAATATGCATCAACGTTGATAATACCTTTCTAAAGACTAATTAGTTATTTTTCTTCTTATATACGTATTCATAGCGAAAGAGTTCGAAAGCAAACGATCCATGAAGAAGTTGAGGACAGTCGACGCTGACTGACCTCTAGGAGTTATGAAGGTCGACGCTGGCTGACCTCTAGGAGTTATATGAAGGTCGACGTCGACTGACCTTGTTGCTTAACATAGGAGACGCGAAGATCGGCGTTGACCTGACCATGATGTTGGAGCTCAACCTTCGGAAGACAATGACACCCGACAAAAGTTGATTCATTAGTTTATTATTAGTGCTCCTGAAGGATATAGTTAGTTAGACATCATGCAGTGTACATGAACACTCATAAAAATTATTATTTTACCCCTTTGTATCTGTCATATAAATAGGGCATTGCACTCATTTGTAGAGGAGGATCTTTTTCAATCATTATGGACTCTCTCTTTCTAGCAGCTGAAAGCTTGTGAATGTAAATGAACTCTCTCTTGAAAACATAGTGAAAACTCCGGCAATCTCCCGTGGACGTAGATCATTCGATCGAACCACGTAAAATCTTAGCGTTCTTTATTGTTTCATTTAAAGGTGTTGATACTTATTTCACCAATGTCTATTATGTTGCAGTAGGAAGTTTACCAAATGATGCTAGACAAGTTGTAGTAGCACAACATGAGTCTACGCGCACTATTAATGGTAAAAGATTTAATTTTATTGTGGATCCAAGTTATTATGCCAATGTTAGTATTACTGATGGTGGCATAACGTCATTAGTTAATGAATTGGGTTTATAAAAAGTAAGTGCAGAGAGAGTAGGGTGAGTGGACCCATGAATTTAATTAATTTCTTAATTATTTTTCGAAAAAAGAATGTGATATTTTTTTTTAATAAGACATTCCATTATAGAAACTAAGATATTTGTAATGGGACGGAGAGAGTATTAAATACTCCATCGTCCCTCAAACATTTTTCTTTCTTTTCATTTTGGCATGTCCCCAAAATATTGTGAAAATAATTTTGCTAATCATTATCCTTATGCGGGGCTCATTCTCCACTTAACAAATATACAACTAATTTTTATTAAAACTTATATCACCCTTCTATTAGGAAAATATTTGAAGCACGAAGAGAGTAAAATTACTTTTGATGTTCGTCATCATGATGTGCACTTTAAATTTTTATGTTTTTTTGTAAGGGGTAATTCTTTTGGAGGTGAAGCTGTTGTCGATCCGAGGACAAATTATTTTGATGCAAAAGAAAATGATATTCTCTTCGTCTCACTCTAATAGACTCACTTCTTTTGGATACAAAGATTAAAAAAATTACATTTTAGGAGGAAAGTGGTAAGGTTCACATCAATTAAGTACATGTTTTTTTTACTCAAAATGTAAAATGAACTTATTCTAGTGGGACGTTGCAAAAAGAAAAGCGAGCCTATTAGAATGGGACAAAAGGAGTATGGAGTATTTTATTTATTTATTATTTTTATTATTAGGCATTTTATTTAGGAGCTTGGTCTATTTATTTAGTTTATATATATGTGTGTGTGGGAGATTTCTTCATTTATTCTATAGTTGGATTTTGATAAAATAGATTTTTCCTTCCCTGCATTATTTAACTTAATTAATTTACAATTATAACACAAATTTCACAAAAACAACACTTTTTTATTATTTCAACCACAACTTTCTTTATTTTTTTTATTTATAAAATTTGTCAATGCGTATATTACTGAAATAATGTCATTTTATTGGGGGGAAACGGATAATATTAAAATTAATACATTTAAAAGTGTGTCTTAATTACCATATGTTTCATTTCAAAGTCGTGTTACAAGTTACAACTACCTAATCTTAAAATTACCAGTAAGACCATCCACAATGGTTACACGATAGCCATTACACGATAGGGCTATCGTGTAAATGAGCTATCGTGTAACCGTTGCGGGAGAGGTTTACACGAGGGCTACACGTTCTATCGTGTAGCCCTTTAAACCGTTTGATTTTTTTTTTTCAATTTTTCTTCTCTTTATAACTAATTCTATCATGTAAGCTATCATGTAACCCCACTGCAGCATCTTTACACCATGTGGTCCCCCATCATAAAGTAGGCTATCATGTAAGCTATCATGTAACCCCATTGCGGATGCTCTAATTGACATTTGAATTTTTTTTCCACATAAAGCTTCCAAAAACACCAACGAAAATACAAAGAACAGAAAGAAGATGGCAACATCTTGAGAAGGGGCAATAAAGTCAATTACACCAAAATCAATCACAACCTCGCTTACAATTCACAAATCACAATAAAAATATCCACTCCAATTTCCTAAATCCAATAATTTCTCCAAACCCCATTACGCCATTTATTGACAGCTTCATTCATTACAAAAGGAAGAATTTAATTTTTTAAAAAGAGAAAAGCTCCCAAGTCCCAACTCCCTCTTCAAACAACTTCAAACTCCTCCACCGCCACCGCCACCGCCACCGCCACCACCGCGATGAGAACGAGCAACCACCTAATCGGGTTCCTGAACTTCCTGACGTTCCTGCTGTCAATCCCGATTCTGGGCGGAGGCATCTGGCTGAGCACCCGCGCCAACAACACCGACTGCGTGAAGTTCCTGCAGTGGCCCATCATCATCATCGGCGTCGCCATCATGGTGGTCTCGCTCGCGGGTTTCGCCGGCTCCTGCTACCGCAACAACTTCCTCATGTACCTCTACCTCTGGGCCATGTTCTTCATCATCGCCGCCCTCATCGGCTTCATCGTCTTCGCCTACGCCGTCACCGGCAAGGGCTCCGGCCAGCCCGTCATGAACCGCGCCTACCTCGACTACTCCCTCCACGACTACTCCGGCACCTGGCTCGCCGACCGCGTCACCAGCCGCTCCTACTGGTCCAACATTCGCTCCTGCATCAGAGATTCCCATGTTTGCGGCAAGATGGCCAGGAACGTCAATGGAGTCCCTGAAACTGCCGACAACTTTTACCGCAGAAAACTTTCCCCTATTCAGGTCAAATTCCATTTTTTAACTTTTGGATTTTGCTCTTCATTTTCGATCTGGGTTTTTTATTTCTTCAAAAGGCTTTTATTTTTTTTTAACTACATTAAATAATTTATTAATTTCCAAGATGTGGTTTTATCTTTGGTGTTTGAGTTTTGATTTGAGCTCTTGTTGTTAGAGAAAGAGGGCTTTTTTGGTTCAGAGCCAATTAGTCCCTTTGTAGAGAGAGAGAGAGATGAGATTATGATGATGGGTACACCTGGGTTGGAGTGTGTTAGTTTACTATGCAAAATGGGGCTACTTTTATTTTCTTCCTCATTTTCAATCTTTTCTCATGGAATGAGACACCATAACCACCTATTTTTGTCGTTTAATAATTCAACTTGAGACTATTATGTGCTACTTTTGTTCCAACAAATTAGATATTTTTTGCACAACTACAAGAATCAATCCTTTACTGGAATCTTTAATTATCTGTGGATGTTTTGAACTTGTATGGAAATTCCCATTTGGCTTTTGTTAACCGATTATATTTTATATTTCGTGAATTTTTTTTTACGTCTTTTGGGCTTTTGTTTTATTTTTGCTTCTGCAGCTGCTGATAGTCTATTTGTATTTCCAGCTCAAAAATCTTTTGATTCAAATCGCGTCAATTCTCATGTTAATTTGTTTTCCTTTCCTTAAATATACTGTGATTCCTTCGTAAAATTTGGCTATACCAGATTGAGATTCCCTTTTCAATTTGGTGTCGTTTTGAGATCTCAAAAGCCAAAAGTTTATTTATTACTTTCTCAAATAAGCGTGGTCTTTTTACCATTTTTGTCCGTCCATAATAAGTGTGATTTTTCCATTTTAGGACATATAACTCATTAACTGGATGGATGGAATCCTTTCTCCAACTTATATATATATATATATATAGGGTAGGGTTAATATAAAAACCCCTCTTAAGATGAAAACTAGGAATCAATTTAAAACCATTGATTTAAATAAAATAGAGGGCTAAGATTAAACTACATATGCACAATTTCGATTGCATAGATGCACAGTTTCAATTGCATAGATGCACAATTTCGATTTGCTTGAGTATTTTGCATTGTTGGTTTCAATTGCATAAATTGCATATTTTTTAATTGCACAGTAAAATATAATAGATGTACAGTTTCTTTTGTTGACTAAATCCTAACCATTAGATCTAATATTTAAAAGGTCAAGATTAGGTTCCTAGTTCTCATTTTAACAGAGGTTTTTATTAGAACCTCTTCCTATATATATATATATACAATATTTTATTAAAACTAGTGTCCTCTCATCCACACCACGCAGCATATCGTGGACGGAGAGTATCATTATCTAAACTTCAAGATTTCTACTACAACTTTTTGTAAGGGAAATTTTCACGAAATTGGTATATTTTTATTCTTTTCCCTATTGAGCAACTGCCAATGACGTCCTCCATACTTCTTCACATGGTCCGAATAATAAGATATAGATGGGACCTTTAATTATTTGCTATGGTGATGGAAAAGCTATAAATCTTTTTTAATTCAATACTATTATTATTCTCTTAAATGTAGTGGTTGGAAACCTTTACTTCAGCTGAAAAGATGGTTTTTTAAGAAATACTTGTACTAAATAATAAATTTGGTACTAAAAAATACCGGAGGCTGCCAAATTTTCTGTGCTTGCTTGTTTTTATTGTGTTGGTGCATTTCTAGTATTGGGAGATTCATACTTTTATCTAAATATGATTTGGACGTCCTCTGATTTTCAATAAATAAGAGTCTGATAAGTCAAGCCCTTCTTTTTCGGTAGGTATAGCGTGTGCCGAGATTATTGGAAGTCCATAATATACACTAATGATTTGGCGTGTCATCTAAAATCATGCTATTAAGATATATTTAATGTAATACTTTTTTTTTTTGACGGAATATTTAATGTAATACTTAACAAAAGCATAGTGTCACACCTTTACGAAAAATATAGAAGACTTTGATGATAATATTGATAATTCTTGGAGATTTCTTGCATCATCATTGTCTCACTTTCTTGAGTTTTACAAGATTCATAGTTGATTTTGGTGAGCAAAGGAATCAAGGTAGAAAAAAGTATGCAACAAAACGTTTGCTTCCTTATATTCCTTTATTGGTGGTGAAAAAGCATTTCAAATCATTTTGGCTTATTTCATGTTTCCATGCACTTAAAATTTTCTTCTTTTGGAAGTTGGAACCTATACATTGAATATGAAATATTTGTTGTGATGTAACACACATCTCTTAGTGACATATGGTTTGTTGTAATGTAGTCTGGATGCTGCAAGCCTCCCACATCATGCGGCTACGTATACATGAACGAGACGTATTGGGCGCCCGGAGCAGGGCTCATGGGGACTGATCCCGACTGTTTGAGGTGGAACTACAACGATCAGGAGCAGCTCTGCTACGACTGCGACTCCTGCAAGGCGGGTGTGCTAGCGAGCTTGAAGAAGAGCTGGAGGAAGGTCTCCGTCATCAACATTGTCATACTCATCATCCTCGTCATAGTGTACTGCGTCGCCTGTGCGGCCTTCAGGCACAACAAACGTATCGACAACGACGAGCCCTATGGAGAGACCCGGATGGAGAAGTCGCAGCCGAGCAGGATACACTTCTGATTGAGGCACAAGGTGAATATCTAAGATTTTCAAGAAATTAAACAGTGTGGGATTTTCTGTTTCATTTTTCAGTGTTTAGTAGATGATGGGAAATGACTTGGTAGTTCTGTTTTGAAAGGAAATATCTTGTATATTTTTGTATTAGTTTGAATTTCATGGGTCTCTTGCGTCTTCTTCATGATATCGATTAAGAGAGAGTGCACATGGAGAAGTAGTGTCTAATACATATGTGGTGTTTTTGCTACTCCAAGAAAAGGTGGCATGTTTACGCAACTACATTGAGTTACTTATGTTGCTTTGGTAATTAAATTAGGTAATTCTGTTACACGAGAAAGCAATTGCATGTGCAGACATGGATCCGAGGAAGATGGGTCCGGCAGTTTGAGCCAAATAGTAGATCCGTTGAATTAGGCCACACCACACATGGAAATCATTTTATATACACTATAAAACTCATTTATTATACTATGTCCTTGCTATTTTCCGACATCAGATACAAAGTCAATTTGTTTCGTGAATCATAGTTGTGGTTTCAAACATTGATCAAATGTAACAAAATAAATTAAGAATTTATAATCATTTTTCATTTTATTTTGGTAGATAAGTATCAAATACTTTTAGTTTGTGCAATTGGGGTTTCTCCATTTTTTTCCTATGATAGAATAGATTAAAATGGACACACTAGCTTGGGGCCGGGCTAAAGCGACAATGTTCACTGTGTAACTACACATATACAGAGATATGGAAAATTTTATAGTCCAAACCCACACTAGGGAATGACACCGTTTTACTCCAACTTCATGTCATCTTTCTGATTATCCAAAAAAATGGTCAAATCCCAATTACAAAAACTAAAATTATTTTATTTTTATTTTCATTTTCAAAGGTTTGAAATTGAGATAGAAAATGCAAAATGAATATGGGTTGATGATTTATTTTGCAACTATCCAACTAAATACACATCTATACCTATGTTTGTGACTTCCTCTAAAGAGAGTATCAGTAAAAAAACTAGTAGCATGTAAACGGATCTGCTATACACACTACAAAAATTGAATCCTTTCTTACATAAATACAGGAAGATTGAACAAGCATCTTTGTCAAAGAAATTGCCATGTAAACAATAATAGCGTTTCACATGGTCATACAATTTACCTCTCTACTACATATACATCACTCATTCATTACATCATTTCTTCACTATCATAGTTTGATTCTCACGACTTACCTCAGGATTCCACCTCGTCACAATTCTTTCCTCGACGGAGTAATGCTCCAAACTGGAAAGAGAGACTGCGTCGTTACCGTTTTTGCTGATGTGAAGAACCAGCAAGGTTTTGGCAACACTACCACAGAGTCGAAGAGTGCAGTGAAAATCGGACCACGCCTTCAACCGGGTGTTCGCATCTGCATCCTCGTCGGACAAGGCAAGGACTGCATATTCAGAGTGCACCAGAGCTGGATGATAACGGTAGGCAACAAAGTCGACACCATATTGCGACCCCCGCCCTCACCACCCAGTTCTTCCTGCGAAGATGAGAATACGCTTTAAACAGAATGGGGAAACCAACCCTCTTGGCCGTCATGTAACGCCACAGCTCTTGATCATTTTTCGCGCACTTATTTTCACCAACAACCTTGATGCATTTCAAGACAAAGCACAAGTAGAGAGCTTCTTCGAAACTTAGTTGGTGCCACTGCTTATCCTTGTCCGCGGTTATAACAGGGCGCCCAAAACAAGCTCGGTTTAGTAGTTCAGTTTGGTGTGGGAGAGCTTCCAGAAGCACGGCACACCCGGAAAGCAGTCCTTGAGAATCAGATTCGAGCAGAGAGGATTGAAGCTGCGAGACTACTACCGACATTGGCTCTGCTAGAGCTTTTGCTTCGGCTGCTTTCCCTTTCCATCTCGGGGCCATAATCTGCTTCAAACAAAGTAAGAAAATTCAATGAGTTAGTCGATAACAAGAAATGTAAGAATGAATCACCAACAACCGTGATGGGCATAATTAGCATGTAAATTATAAATAAATGAAGTTTTGTGCTCTATATCAGTGGTTATACTATTAAGATTTCCTTTACTATTTTGAATTATAGAACCTTGAAGAAACTTAAAAGTTATCCTACCAAACTCATAGAATCACGCACAACAGCATCACTAAACTTCATCTATAATACCCCATACTTCACTATTAAGTTGTAGAATAACTTAGAAACTACCAAGTATAAAATGATTAGCGCTAAAGAAAGAAAATAAATTTTCTTTTAATTATAACAAAAATAATTTACAAACTCTTTTTGTACCACAGAACACATTCCTAAAGGTTTTACCTTTAAATTCCTTTAGTTGTTTCATTATATTCAACATCACAGTATGAACGAAGCACCCCATTTATGTTTTTGCAACTAACACACACATAGACTTAAATGGACTTAAACATCAGTAAAGGTGCAAGCAATTTTACATAAACGAGAAAAATAGAAACAAATATCTAAAATCTGAAATAGGAATAAAGTAGATGGATCTATGGACGATATACATGATTTAAACTGAGTAGGTGTGCTGTGTTTGTCGAACGAGCTCGGGTTCGGTTTGGGCTGTTGGTGTTGTTGTGTGAGTGTCCGGTCCAGGAGGAGAGATGAGGACTGTGAGTCGACGGACGGCGGTGGCTGCTGTCGCCGAAGGTTATTGGAAACGGCGCCGTCGCCGGAAAGGGAGGCAGCGGCGGCAGATTTGGGGATCTAGGGTGTCGAACGAGAGATGGAGACAGAACAGAGTGAGATGTCGGTTATGATGATGGTGGTTCAGCGAGCTGATCTTCGCCGGAATCAAGAGGAAGAGGGCGGCCGCTGCCGCCGAGGAAGAAGTGGGGGGGGAGGCGGCGTAGGTGTGCGACGGTGTGTGTGTGTGCGCGCGCGCGCGTGAAGATAAAGAAATGGGCTCAATTTTGGGGCCTTAGTTTTAGTTTAAAGTTGGGCTAAATTGAGTAAACAATTCGGCTGCCAATTAAAGTGAATTTGGAGATCAATGTTGGGCTTTGTCTAAATGATTTTGAAAGTTGGGCTGAAATGAAATCAAACTAAATGATTTTGAAATGGGTTTGTCTAATTAATTGATTAATAGGGCCGGAAACTGTAAGGGTGCGTTCACTTTGATAGATGGGAAAATGAGGAATAACAAAAATTTATGCTTTTAAAAGCACTCTCATCAGATCACCTAAATGCATCACTAACTCTAAATTTAGGCTAAAACAATTGAAAATGAGATAAAAAATGCATCCAGCAGATCCCCTAAATTGGATGGGGCCCACAAAAAAATTTACACCTACCTAAATTCAATCTTAAATTTACACCACCCTAAATTTATTTTAAGCTTATAATTAGTAGGGCCCACACATAATTATTATTTTTATGTAGAAAATATGAGATCTGGTATATGCATTTATAAAATCGAAATCCTAAAATTAAATAGGGAAGCTTTAGGGAGGAATATAGGAACATAATTTTGGGATTTCTGTTGGGAGTGCTCTAAATGTCTCCATTTTTATCCTATATTTTACACAAAAGAGAAGTTAATCATTTTTCCTTCCTTATTTTCACTTCAAGGAGGGATAATATTATCCCTCCATTTTGGTGTGATAATATTATCCCTCCTTGAAGTAAAAATAAAGAAGGAAAAATGGTGTTTATGTGAAATGTGGGATAAGAAAACAAACATTTTAAGACATAACTTTTTATTATCCCATTTAGAGGGATAAAAAGCAAACACACCCTAAACTTAATTTGATTAATAGTTGAGCTATCTAATTAATAAATTAAACTCTAAGTTGGATTTAATTAACTATTCTAGTCATTCAATAACATAATATATTATTATTATGTGCATACACAAATATAAATTACTTGTCCTATAATATAAAATGTATAAAATGAATTTGCATTAAGCATATTGTAAAAGATGTTTATGATTAATTTGGTTTTCTTGCATGAATTCAATTTTTAAGGAAAAGTCGAGCAAAGATATTGTTAGTGTCTTTAGCTGAATATTTTTGTTCTCAATATTTATAATCTTAATTTTGTATATCTGTGCATGATGACTCAAATATGTATTAATAGTCTTTTTCACTTTGACTTGAGGTTAGTATCACAAGACCTATTAAGAATCTAAGATTATATTATCTTTGTAAGTTTTGTTAACCAATCGGATTAGTGTTGCTTTTTCAAGTCATGTTTCCACAAATACGTCGTAAGACTCTGTCCTATCAATGTAAGCTTAATTTACAAAATTATTATTGAGTTATATATGCTCTAATGTTTAAATGTAATGCAAATGTGTTTATGCCTTCTATTATGTTAAAAGCTCGTAAGTTGTTGATTGAGGTTTTCTTTTGACCTAACACATTAATTGCGAAATGTGTACACCATGTAAGTGACTCGATAGGTTGATCTCCATCGTGCCTTAAGAAATTGTCCATTTCTCTATACACAATCAAATACATTTTCATGTTCAAATTTAATTTTCTCATACTTTTAGCAAATTTATTGTTGAGATTAAAACCCAACTTAACATTCTATGTCTTTTTTAAATATTTATAGTTTGGTTTTTTTTTTTTGAAGATTGGAGTTGTGCACCTTTACGGTTTGTATTTTATTTTAAGTGAATCGTAATTTTTTATAATTATGAATTTTAAAGAATAAAATTATTATTTATATTTGGACATTTTAAATATAATAATTTTTTTTAGATAAAAAAATAGTTTAAATAAAGTATAAATTTAAAATATTTTAATATGGTCTCATTGATGGAGGATAAAAATGATAAAATTGGATTGGATTATAAATTGTGTAGGTGAATGAGAAATAATTGAATATTATATATTATACTCCCCATGTTCTTCATTTTGATGCATACATTTCTTTTTTGGTACACCCCTTAAATTTATGCTTTATTTTTTACACTACCATACATATAATTTTTACAATTTTATCCTTATAACTTACACTATTTACTCATAATTTATTTAATAATATTTTTTAATGTGAAACTCTTTATGCATTATCAATACTGTAAATAATTTTTTATTAAAATTTGTGTCGTGATCAATCTATACTATATTAAAAAAAGAATTTCCAAATTGAAATCAATTTCAAATTAATTTTAAAATTGAGTGACAATTTTGTAGTTATAATAAAATTGAAGGTTTATGTTTAAATTATATATTTTTCTTTTTATTTTCATTTTCTTTAACTTCTTATTTGTTGTTACATTTCTTTTCAAAATTGTGAAATTAGATTAATTATAAAATATTTAATATGCATATCAAATTAAAGATCACGATAAGAGCTTTAATATATTTTATGAAAATATTTGATTTTAAATGTAAAAAATAAATTTGTTTAAATATTAAGATTTTATAAATTTCTCTCTCCTCTCTCATATTTTTTGAATAAATATATTTTTAATTAGTATTTTATTTTTAATTTTTTTAACTTATTTTTTTTGTTTTTGTTTTTTCATAATATCAAATTCTATAATTGTGAATTCTTTTTCATTTTTCAATATTCAATTCAAATATATTTAATTAAAATTAATTTTTTATTATATTTATAAGTATAATAATTGAATTAATATCAATTTTATATAAATATAAAAATTAAAAATATTTTTCCGTACAATACAAATGCTAGTTATGTATACTTATGGGTATGGAATAATATTAAAAGAAGGATTAGAATGGATGTAGTCCAATGTAAAAGTATAAGCATTTTTCCGTATTGAGTTGACAGTGTTTAGTATCAAATCAATCAATCAACTTAAATAGTGTTTTCTTAAAGAAAAATAACGCAAGAAAAATACTCCGTTTAAAGTTGTCTTAATGGGTAAACTAGTTTCTTGCCGCGTGGGCCTATTAACTGAAATGGGAAACAACTAAATTCTTACTTTGACCCAAAAACCTCGATTTGGCAGTCCAATTTTGTTCTTATATATTAATTTAATTTAATAATTTGCATTTTATTAACACATTTTATAAAACTTAATGATTAACAAAACCTCATATGTCAAAAAAAGAGCGCTCCATGGTCAATCTATGAATTATTTAGAAAAACTCAGTAGTTTTTTTAATGACGAAGATTCTGATATAATACCAGACTTAATCTATAATATATTTTTATAGAATTCGAATTTGAAATTTAAATTATGAGCTTCATTAGCAGTGAACAATTTTAAATGAATATTTTTTGTTTATTGTTTTACACGGCCTTTTGTTGTTATTTATTAGGCCTACATCGATCGCACTCAAATTTGTTTAAGAATTTATTGTATTTAATTTTGTAAAGCGTAGACATTTATGACCTTATTTATTTATTTTAAAATTAAAAACGTATCTCCAACTCAAAAAAACAAAAAGAAAAAAAAATGTACTTCTATTCTAGAAGTTCTCCTTTTTTATTTGTGAATACCGTACAATCGCTATTTGAGAATGCATACATATTATTTTTATTTTAAATTAGAAACTTGACAAGTTTGCTATTCGTTGTTAAACATATCACATTATTAGTCTTAAGTGTGTTTGATATTGGCTAATACACTGTATTAGCTAATTTAGTACATATCAGTCTAGTGTTTGGTATTATTTAGTAATAATGCGGATGATCCAGTTTAATCTCACGATCCAGTATTATTAATCCAGATTTCCATTCATCCAACAAAATGATATCTCTACCTTAAATTTTGATGATCGACAAGCTAAAAATGATTATTCGTTATCATTTTATATAATGGTTCTTATTTGAACCTCTCCATATATATGAAGAGGTTTAAATAAGATTTTTTTATTTAAAATAAGAACGAAGAGTCACTCTCAATCCTTAGATCATGAAAATCTATGATAGATGCATCATCGACAAACGTTCGAATCTTGGGGCGATTTTTATTTTTCTCCGAATGTTGTTAATTGTATAACAAATTAATGCAGTAACTTTACACGTCAGTACAATGTTTCCAGTTCTCACTTTAAATTACGATTTTCACTATAACCAAATCATATAACCATATATATATATATATATATATATATATATATATATATATATACACATATATATGGATGAGTTATACTAATAATGCTATCTTTCGTGATAAATGAGAATGATTGCATAAGCCAGTATATAGTGTTGCATAACCTGCAGTATAATACTATACAAAGTTTTTACCTGGATTTGAATCCTGGAGGGAGTGAAAATTTATATAATTAATTGAATTTCATTATGCAATCATTACAAGCAACTTATGCAATATATATACTGACTTATACAATCATTCTCTTTTTTTTGATGAAATTACATTATAAATAATACAAACCACACACACACCCCACCTAGTGATTATTGTGGCCGAGAGTATTCGAACCTGTGACCTCTTGGACAACAGACAACCACTAGGCCATCCCAAAGGGACAGACTTATACAATCATTCTCAATTCTCACCACATTTGTCCATTCTCATTTTAATATTCTATATATATAGGGTATACTTTATCAAATTGGATTGAGCCTACTTAGAGGGTGTTTGGCTGAGCTTATAAGCTCCTCAAAATAGCTTATAAGCTGTTTAAGAGCTTACAAGCTCCTTCAAAGTGTTTGGCAAAATAAGCTCCTCAACAGCTTATAAGCTCCAAAAATAAGCTCCAAGTGCTTATAAGCTCCCCAAAATATAAGTTCTTCTACCCCAACTTATTTTTTTATAATCTCATATGCAACAATCTTTTTACAAATATTTTTTAATTATAATTTATTATTTTCATCATATATCATTTAAATTCATTTTTCTTCGATTTTCTCTCTCTAAAAAAATATTTTCTCTCTCTAGCTAAAAAAATCCATCTCTAGCTTATAAGCTCAATTATCCAAACACTTTGACAACTTATAAGCTCTTAAAAATGACATCTTATAAGCTCTTAAAACATCTTATAAGTTCCAATAGCTTATAAGCTCTTTAAAATAAGCTTAGCAAGTCAAAATTTAAAAATTATAAACAAAAGTAACTTTAAATATTTGATTATGCTTAATTAATTCATCAAAGTAGCGTCATTCTTAATATAGGTGTAAACTCACAATCACGACCAATTAAGTTGGAGATATAATTAATGTACTAACAAACTGATCTAGAATTCGTACAGAACCGATCACCTACCCACCGTGGGCAAGCACAACGTGCTCACCATTGATGTGACAATTTTAATTAGGAAAGATAATTAATAAATCTTACTCTAATTAAAATTATCTTACTATAATTACAATTGCCACATCATAGTGGGCACGTTATGCATGCCACGGTGGGCAGATAATCGGTTATGAGAATTCGTATTTTATTAATGTCTAAAAAACACATTAATTGGGCTCACAATTCAGGTCGAGACGTTCATTTTCTATTTTGAACGATATGATGTGTGTGTGTGTGCGCGTGTATATGGAATGTCATTAATTAGGTATACAACTTAGGTATATTTCATTGGCAATGAAAACGAAGTGTTAATTGGTCAAGAATGTTCGGCCAATTAATTTGTCGTTCGTACACAATATAATGTTTTTCAGTATGCAATATAGAGTTACTTATTGAAAGGATTAATCTTTTCGGACCAAATTGATCCGGATCAATAGGGGTACAAAAGTCATAATTTTATTATTGAAAATGTGTTTTATCTTAAATGCCCCTAATAAATGTTTATAATTTTAAAAATACATCCTTGAATATTATGAATATAAATTTAATGTCATTTCATTTTTCTAGGTCATTAATTAAATTCATGAACTTAAAATTAAAAGGTTTAGTCTCCTTAAATTTATGCACTTAAATAAATTTATGAAGTACATACGTATTAATTCAATTCTATTGTATTTACTTTGATATCTATATTTTTACACATTCAATCAAAAATTCAACTATATATATATAAGTAAATAATTAGAGTCAAACAAACACGTTTCTACTGCTTCTTAACAGTTTTGAATTAAGTAAATAATTAGTTTGGTAAGTATAAATATTTTTTTTTAATATCTTTTATGTTGTGTTTGACATTTTGTTTTTGTAACATTTTTTTTAAACACCCCAATCACTATAAAACACATTTCAATTTATAAATTAAAATACTTATAATTATTAATATGATATCGAATATTATTTATAAAATAAAATTCTTTATATAAATCATTACGAGTTATGTATTTATCAAGTATTGTGTACTTTTCAACATCATCTTGATTTTATCATTTTCATGAGATCGTAATAATTCGAAACACAACCCAACAATATAAAATGTCATAAAATGTAATATAATTTATATTGTAATTTAGTATTATATATATATATATATATATTACATACTAAATTAAATTTGAATATTTACTTTAAGTAAAGCATTTTTAATATGACAAAATTTGTGTGAGATTGAGCGTATTTAATCTCCAATCAAATTATGAATAATTACGAAGAATTTGAGTTTACTAATTTTAATTATAGTTGTTAAGTGCTAATTATATTTTGTGCACTCTCAATCATAAAATATTTTTACTCTATTTGATTAATTATTTGGTGAATATATTTGGAAGATGATTATTTATATACAATTTATAAATTTGTCTACGAAAAAATAATAGTTTAAAAGTATACACCATTTATATATCTATAATAAAGCGCAATTCAATTGGTAAAACAGTTTGTGTCTTACTTTAATTGATGGATCGGGTAATATGTGTTTGTGTTGTGAAATCCAAAACTCGTTTATATATTCAAGGACGGTCTTTGCAACTTCAAAAATTGTGACACTTTATTAGAAGTTAAAAAAATAGAATTAATTAATTTTAAATAAAGTATAGTTTATTTTCGACAAATTACATAAATTTAAAATATAAAAACTAAGACAATCACTATATATATATATATATATATATATATATATATATATATATATTTCTTTGAAAAAATTGTATATAAATGATAATGAAACGCAGTTCAATTGATAAGACGCTTCCCATCCAATCTTAAATTTAGTTGATCCACTCATGTGTGCATGTGTTTTGAAATATTTAAAAATGTATATATATGCAAGGACGATCTACGATAACTTAAGGCCTTTGTCCTTGACAAAAAAATGAACTCTTTGTTTATAGTTATTAGTAAAAATTATGAATTAATTATATTTAACAAAGTATAGTTTATTTTCGTCAAGTTACAACATTAAAGAATACAAAACTAATACAATCACTATAGAATTATAAACAAATGACTTTCAACAAAATTAATTGAAGACAAATATAAACAAAAAAATAGTGGTGTTTTCTAAATGAAAATTTTACAAGAGTTAAGAAAAGAGCTTCGTGTTTTTGTTCGAAGGCTTCAGTCGTTTCGGGCCCTTATTAAATTTTGACACTTTATTTGTAGTTTAAATTTTTTTAATGCATTAAGAAATCCAAAAAAAGGTATCAAAATTATACAATACATTTCAAAATTATCAAAATTCATATATATTAGTGACGAAACTATATATACTTCAATTGTAGCAATTGGACAAGAAGTGACAATTCGATTTCATGTTTTTATATATATTAAAGTAAGCTCAATTTTTTTGACAAATATAAAAAATTAAGTATTAGTTAATAATTGAAAAAATATGAATTAATTGTATTTAATACAATATAATTTATTTTCGACAAATTACATAAGTAAAAAACATAATCATGAAATTGTTTATATTTATCGATCAAATGCCAATGAAATAATTGGTTATTCAATTATGATTCGTTTCCTCTAAATTTTGGTCAACAAGAAAATACAATATTTTTTGGCTTTAAAATTAAAGTAAGTAAAAGGTGTGTTTACAAAAAGAAAATCATGTTAACAAAAATAAAAGAAAATCATGTTAACAAAAAAAAAAAAAAACGTCACATGTCATGAAAATAAAAAGATTCATGTTTGTTTACAAAATACATTATAAATTAGTCAAAATTTTCATTGAAAATACAAAAATATTTAATGAAATTAATGTTCCCAATATACACACACATATATAATTAATACATTAAATTATAAAATATAAAATACATAAAGAGTAAAAATGTCTTTTTATATTGAAATGTAATAAATTTTTTGATTTGATCCGGATCAAATTGATCCAAATAGCAAGGTCCTTATTGAAAATAAGGTATTCATATATGCACAAAATACAAATTGATTAATATGAATAATGGACGTGGCGTGGCCATAAATTATTTGATTTATCGACTGCGATTTTTCATGAATGTACATTGCGTTAAGATTAAAGTCCAGTCAAACCGAAGCATTGACTATATATGTTTGTAACTAAAATTAAATGTTGGGGTATAATATGATAGGTTCTTTCTTAAAAATAAAAAGGTAAAGGATATAAGACACTATATATATTTTGGCCTTTAAATATAATGTAATTCCATCAATACTACTAATATTTCGTATGCTTTAATAATTCACCTATACTTTTTTTTAGGTGAGAAACACCCTGATGTTATTCTATAAAGAGATGATCTTGGGTACAACAAAGTGTAGCGTATAATCGGGTTGTACTCTCACTTAGATCCTAACTCGCATCCTAATTCGAACTCGTATCTTGATCCAAATCTTATAAATAACACTATTTTAGGTGCGAGTCAATTCGATTGTAGGGTACACCCGATTATACCCAAGTTTTTGTGTTCTATAAAGAACCTGTGCACCTCAAAGAAGTAATAAAGATTGATGACTCAGTCCACAAATAAGAACTATCGAACGTCCTAGTAAAACAGGTGAAAAGATGAACAACAAAACTAACATCTCTACTAACATATTTGAACTTGATTATTCCTATAGGTCGAGCAATAGACAAGCAGCCATTGATATATATCACCTATACTTGAAGTATTGTTGGGAAATTATATAAATGTTTTTGATATTTAAACATTGAAAATCCTTCTTTATAAATAAAGACGTTTAAGATTCAAACTTCACTATTTTTTTTGATAAATTTATAATATTAAATAAAAAAATTAAAAGGCCGTGCCACAAGAGACTCGAACTCAAGACCTTTGACCTTAGAAACTCCACTATTTTTATTCTTGATTTTTATTTTTATTAAAAAAAATTAAAAATAAAAAAGCAAAAAAAAATTAAAAAATAAGTACAATATAGAGAATATAATAAAATAACTAAATCCTATTTTTATTTAAAAAAATAAATTAAATAAATCAAAATTATTCTTATTATATTAGTGTGTGGGTAGCACATTGTGGCTGCATAGATTTATTGAATTATATAACTAGCTACGTACTAGCTAGGTTGAATTAGTGATAGCTAAGCTGTCGAATACTGTATTAATTGAGAGGAGTGGTAGAATTTGACCAATTAATTGCGCCATAATTATTCCCAGTCTTTCACGATAGTTATTGACACATTATACCCGTAGCTTTCGATTGTGCTCGAACACCATCATTTTCCAAAAACAAATACTATACGAATTTATTTGTTCAACTCTCTCTCTCTCTACATATATTGGTACAAATTGTCCTTTTTGTCCTTGTTGACTGCTGAGAATTTTTAGACAGACTAATACAAACTAAGTGCCGAGTATCTTCTAGAATTAAATTTTTATATCATAATTTTATCAAAAAAAAATTATATCATGATTTATTTTCCAAGTGGGATTTTTATGCTTTATTTTATATCTCAATGAGATTTAGAACATAGCTCATTGAGTAGTAATATGCAATTATCAATGATAGTATTCTTATTAGATCCCCACTACTCTATATAGTATTTGACAAATTGTTGTGTGTATGAACGTTTAAAAATTTCTACGTATACATATGCATTTATCACAACTGAAAACGACATTCTTTAATATGCTCAACCTAAAAATTAGGAGTCGGAAGTTTCTTTTCCATCAAGACACAAGTCAAAGTGTCAAATTAATTCCACGATAGAGTCGAAATTATATTTATATTTATATTTTTTCTTGCTAAGTTTCTCTGACAACCCAGATAAAACGAGTGACACATTTGGAATTATACACTATTTCCAACTCGGGATGGTAGAAAATTCGAAAAACTTTGAAATTTTGCATAGTGTATTTGGTCCTAAGTGGAAACTTCTCAAGAAAAATTAATAATCACCGATTCACCATGGCCGTAATACCAACAGAAAAACTTTGAAATTTTGCATAATGTATTTTGATATTATTTAGGAAATGTAACAGAACAATTCAATATTAATTTGATTTCTTTGTCTGTGTAGTATATTAGTATATATTCACAAAAACTCTGGTGCATATGTCCCACACCATATATCTGCTATTAATATTAATTGTTAAGTAATTCAACTAAGATTCAGTACTTTCGATTGAAATCTAATAATCCCAAAGTTGATTTCATAATATATTTAATTGAAAACAATTAAATTAATTAATTAAAAAAGGTTACACGATCGAACCATGTGAGCGTATGCACGTGCAATCATACAAAGAAATTAAGAAAACCTAAATATATACTATTATTTTTCATAATAAAAGATACCAAACGATCACACTACTGAAGGAATTACAAAACAAAGTCTTTCCTTTCCTGAAACATAATTGAATATGTAAGCTGCTCTAACTATGTGAATGACCTATCAGTTTCAAAAGCGGTCATTGTTAGAGATGAGCAGAATATATATCTAAAAATCAAATAATCAATTAATTGATCCAAATTGAAATATAAAAATTATGTTTCATTACTTTTTTTTTTGATTCATTTTTTTTAAAAAAAAGAAAATTAATTTATCCGTTTGATTTCATTCGATTTGTTTTAAAAAAATCAAAACTAAATTATATATTCGTTATTTATGTTTTTATGAAGACTAGATTAATTGTTATATAAGTTTTGCATGTTCTTAAAAAGCGAGATGAACGATGGAATAAAAGTTACACGTTGGTTTTTTTTTTCTCGGATTTCCGACTTTGTTCCATTTTTCAGTATTTTGGTTTGATCTTATATATATTTTAATTTTAAAATTTCAGATAATTCGATTTAGATTAATAGAGTAATTCGATTTTGGGGTTTTTTTTAATGCAAATACAATTTTATTCTATTTTAACAAAAAATCGGACCTAAAACTGAAAGCTCACTTCCTTGTCTAGCTTATATCTTTCAAAAATTTCTCAAAATCAAAAATACAATATTAAGGTAAGGTATTTCCTATTATGCATCCTTTTTTTTATCATTTTATGAAATAAATAAAATCTTCGTGCATGTGCCAAACGAGCTGAGTTATAACATGTTCCACGCCTGAGTTATATTCCAATAATATATGACACGTAGTGAAATGGTAGTTACGGATATTTTGCATTTGTCTCGATTTAGGTAGCACTGTGATTATTTATTGGTTGTCATTTGTACTTTTAATTTGCTTTACATTTTTATCAATAATTATGCATCTTAACTAGGTATTTAAGATTTACTATTTATTAAAATAAGATACACTATATTTTAAAGATAAAAAAGATACACTATTAAAACCAAATAAGTGGTGTAGCTTTCCTCTACTTAATCCTAGCTTGCTCGTGGATTTCAAAGGTTCTCATTTTTCATAATAATGCGATATTGCACAACGTATATTAATTTTGTTGGACCGTGTAAGTAAAGGAAAATAAAGTTGTACTGCTTCACAAGTGTGTTATGAGAAATAGGGTATGCAGAAAATAGTTTGAGAGAGCTAAAATCATTAATCTTAGATAAAAATAAAAAAAAATTGGATGTACCTGAAATACGTCTTAGGCTAGTAACACCGTTATTTTTCGGAATAGTCTACCCTACACTAAGCTTTTTACACTCCTATACTAAGATTATGACACTTGGACACTCTATTTTTCCAAAATTTTGCCATCTTGATTTTGACCCCTTCAAAAATCTTTATTTACATTATTAACCCCTAAATTTGCCAAAGAGAATGCAGAAAATCCTGATTTTACTCTGAAAATGTTTCTATAATTTATAAATCTAATGCATCCCCGCGCTTCGCATAAAATGGTATCAGAGCGGGTTTTAATTGAGGAATTATATAATATTTATTTTATTTTATGATTTTACCTATGGGATTAACCTATGTGGGAGGAGACTCCATTAGAATTGGAATGGATCCGGACGAATGTCCGAGATCTCTTGTATACAGGATATCTTTCCAAATTTTGGAAAGAGAAGATAGTCACCTAATGAGTGAATTACGATGGTATTGGAGAGCACTCATGCTCAACATTACCGAGGACGAGGAGACTGTTCGTGAGATCATTACGAACATTCAGGAGCATCTTGATGCCCTATTGGAGAATGCCGTGGCCAAATCGGCAAACCGACAAGCAAGGGACAACCTCCATCAACAATATCATATTTGATGGAACCAAAGGACAAGGCGGGAGTAGCTTATCCAAGCTACCACAAGATCGAGCCAAACTCTTCCGACAACGTCAACTTGCGGGAGATCCAAAGAACGGTGGAATATTTTGGCGTTAAGCTGTATGATCTACCGATGGAGTTAAGCCGAATATCACTCAAACAAGAGGAAATACTAACCCTCTTGCGTGATATCCAGAAAAGAGTGGAGGACATCGAAAGGCGAAAACCATGTTCCGGAAAAATTCGGAATAAATGGTCCAAAGACCCGACTTATCCATTACCACTCGATGCAGCACCCAAGGAGTTGCAACCGGAGGACATAATCCGAATCATGAAAGGCAAATGAATAACCTTGATCGAATCGGATTAGAAGATCTACAAGAGTTAGCAGAATCTTTTGCTAACCTAAATATGGTTGATCTAAAGATGAACCAAGGAGAAGAGGTGCCCAAAACTGAGCATCAAGAAGGAGGGTCGTCAAAGAAAGGTGGGGCTCAAGAAAATGAGAGCCAGTTTCAACGAACCAGACGACGAAGGCCTCAGATGCGGGATACTCCTGTAGAAAAGGCCACATTAGAACTAATCCATCCATACGGATTGATTCTCAACCTCGATGAAGCCAGTTTCAAAGATTGGGAGAATCTCATTGATGAATGGGCTTCATCATTAAAGATCGTGATCGCCACGATAGATTATGACAAAGAAGAATTTGTCAAGATCTTCGAAGCAAGTTTTGCAGGCATGGTAAAACAGTTCTGGGATAGAGCCGATGCCCAGGGAAAGAATGATTTGTTTGGCCACCCGACAATTTCTCAAATCCTCGAGTTGGCTACTAAACAAATTAAAATTCATTTTCTTGGAATGGGTTTTTTCGAAGGATCTGCAGAGGAGAAGTGCAAGAAATATCTACAGGCACTTTACAATCTAAGATTGGTAGTGCTAGAGCCAAAAGCTCTTGATGAATTCTTGCGCCTATACACCCTATATGCCCATATGGGGGTTGTTGATGATCAGGTCTCCAAGGACCTCTTTTTCACAAAATTTCCGAGCCCATGGAGGGAGATGCTCATCAACGAGTACGTATCACCAGGAGAATATCCTCTTGACAGCGCGTCAAGGAGGATGTCATATGTTTACAGGAAGCTGTCCGAATGGTACCAGAAGGCGGCGAACCAGAGGAATCTCAAAAGATTGAGAAAACTCAACAAGAAATCTCCATTGATGTGCGATAACATTGATATTCCCACAGAGATTGGTGCTGAGTTGCTGTATCAACGGAAGAGCAGAAAGAAACATAGGTACCAACCCTATGAAAAGAGTTCAAGGAGAAGTTCTTGGAAGCCAAGAACTATGTGGACCAGACAGAAGGCACGCTCCTACAAATCAGGCCAACGGAGCGGATCATCCAGGAACCGATTCTCATCTCAAAAGAGAATCCCGGCGAGGAAAACTTTCAGGCGTACTCAAGCCAAAGCAAATGAAAGTTTCAAAGATTGCAACTGCTGGACATGCGGTGCAAAATGGCATATCTCTACCAATTGCCCAGACAACGAGAGAAGAGGGATAAAGAAATTTGAATCCACACAGGATATTGAAGATGCCCTCTACTACCAGAAATTGATACCCGTGTATCAATTTGAAGATATATCCTCTGATGAGAGTATATACGAACAAGAATAAGTCTTTAGCTCTGAAGATTCAGGTTCAGATTGGACCAATGGATCAACCGAGAACGAGTCAGACTAAAGAAGAAAACGAGGTTTTCCACACTCAGAAGGAGGATCAGAATGGGTTTACCAGTCATTTTCTGATCCCACAAGAAGAGGTGGTAAAGAAGCTCGTGAAAAAACTCAAGAAGGAAACCGAGGAAGTACAAACATACCAAGGGTTTTCTAGTGGAAGACTGAATCAAGTTTTTCACAGCTTGAGTCCATTCAAAAGGAGGCATCATGTTTATTTCGGCGTTACCAGCCGAGAAATGGCGCTTCCAATCGAGATTACAAGTAACCAGGTGGAGATCCAACTTGTTCCAGCCGAAGATATACGGCGGGATCTCAAAAGAATGAAACCAGTAGTCACCAGTACGATGAAATGGATTCATATTGGAGCAATTCAGTTGGTAATCAAATCTGCCCTCTTCCCCGGGACAGATCAACCAATTGATGTTGCACTCTGCGACAAGAGAATTAGAGATGCCAAAGAAGCAGTTCTTGGAGCTTTTTCAGGCAATCTTTATGCCAAAAAGATTATAACCGAGATGTATCCACAAATCGCTTATAATCTACAGGATTCATCCTTCAGCCGAGCCCTGACATTATATCAGGACTACAAGAGGAAGGATCTCATGACGGGAGGAAATAGGCCATACTCGCTTACTTATCAAGTATCGTATGCCTTATCGAATTCCCACCACACAGAATTATTTCTGGGAAAGGAATTTATTGAAATTCCAGAAATATTCAAGGAGGTAGCCAAGACAGTCAATCCAAACCGAGTGGAGATTTCCCAGATCAGGGAAATCGACATCGATGTAGAAGACAAGCAGGTGCTAAGCCATGACCAGAGTATCAGATTGGGAGAACCAAGGCTATCATTCTAGGGAAATAGGCTAACTTCAGGGCCTATAACAAGAAGTTTCTCTCTATCTTATGAGAGAAGGGCGATTCAGGAAACACCAGTTCCAGACATGAGGATTAAGCTCAAATGTCCCGAAGGATGGAAATGGGTTTCCACAAGATTTAATACAACTGAAAAGGAAAATAAGTTTCCTTGCAACATGTTGTATTATTTGGCGAATCCAGATAGCAACCGATATATCGGAATTCTAGAGGTCGGAGGCTTTGAAATCCAAATCGAAGGCCAAGCCGGACAAGAAACTGACGTTCTGATCTTAGGACGCAATTTCCTCGACAAATATCAACCATGGTCGTGGAAAGCAAGTGGAATGGAGATTACGATCGGTAGACAGAGGTTGCTGATCTGATGACAAGTCCATTCTCGATATACATCTCTATTGGGATGATATATGAGAAGTTCAAAGCAGAATATTTTGCTGCTTATGTAGATTCAGGAGCAGGAATCTGTACAGCAAAACGAAAAGTCTTTCCAGCAGAAGTTGAAGAAGAACTACCTCGAATTGCGGGAAGGGATTTCTCCAAGAAGGTTTTGCTCTTATCAAAGGGAGTAAAACAGACGGAAATATTGATCGGCGGTGCAGGACAGACACCTTGGTACAAGGTCAAGACCCCACCGATATACTTCCATGATACCGGAGCAGATATATTATTTGAAAATAATTTTCTGCAAACCTTCAAGCGGTATACACAGGACAATGAGGCCAGGAGGCTAGTGTTCACAACCAATTGTGACCACAAGATCATTGTGCAAAGGCTCGAAAGAGCTTTTAATCGCTAGATGACAATCAAATTCCGCAGCAAGCGTGGTGATGATGGCAGACTCCGACGACCACAAATGAAGGATCAACGGAGATTCAGAGATGTTCTGCTTAAATGCAGAATCGAGGGATTCCCAGATCTCTCCGAGGAAGAAACTCAAATCCTCAAAGTCTCCCTGATATCACACAAAGATATCAAGGAAGAAGAACAGGTGTCCATAGTCGACGTCAAAAGGAGGATTCAGAAGTGTTACCATGAGAATCCTTTGGCATGGTGGGACAAGAACCAGCTCGAAGCTACTTTGAAAGTTAAAACTGGAAAGGAGCATGAGTTCGTAAGATTCAGACCTATCCTGATGAACCCTCAAGATCAACAGGATATGATGAGTATAATCAAGGAACACCTTGATTTGAAGCTGATCGAAGAAGGAAGATCACCCTACAGCAGTCCTGGATTTCTGGTGATAAATCATGGGGAGATCAAGCGAGGAAAGCCAAGATTGATCATTAATTATAAAGGGATTAATGATATTCTTGAGTTTGACGGATATTTCATCCCGAACAGAGAACACCTTATCAACTGCATCAGAAGTGCAAGGGTATTCTCAAAGTTCGACTGCAAGTCAGGTTTCTACCAGATTCGCATGGAGGAAGGGAGTAAGAAGTTCACAGCCTTCTCAACTCCACAAGGACATTATGTCTGGAATGTCATGCCAATGAGGTTAGCCAACGCGCCTCAGATATTCCAAAGAAAGATGGATAATCTCTTCAAGGATTATTCTTCGTTTATGTTTGTTTATGTTGATGACATTCTTATTGCATCAAAGAACATTCATGAACATGTCAGGCATCTGGAGATTTTTGCGGATGTTTGTCAACAAGAAGGACTAGTGCTGTCTGAAAAGAAGGCAGTCATTGCCACCCAGAAGATGGAGTTTCTGGGAATTGAGATCGATGAATCTGGTATAATTCTACAAGACCATATTGTGGAAAAAGTCCAGAATTTCCCGGAGGATCTCAAGAAAAAGAAGCAGCTCCAAAGTTTTCTCGGAGTTGTCAATTTTGCAGGGATGTTTATTAAAAACCTTGCAGAACAGAGAAAAGTTTTCAGTCCACTACTGAAGAAAGATGTTCCATTCATATGGAAGGATGAGCATCGAGAGGGTATGAAGAAGTTGAAAGAGATTTGCAAAAATCTCCCGAAACTTTCAATACCACAAGATGAGGATGGCTTGGTCCTTTACACTGACGCGAGTGATTTCTGGTGGGCGGCAGTACTCACAAAGATCACCCCATACGGAGAAGAACCTTGCAGATACTGTAGCGGTCTCTTTTCCGACAGTGAAGCTGTGCGCTGGCACATAAACGAGAAAGAATTTTATGCAGTCAGAAAGGCATTCAAAAAATGGCCGCTTTTCTTACTTGCTAAGAAATTCGTTTTGAAAGTTGACAACACTAATGTTAAAGCTTTCTTAACAAAAAAGATAGAATCTAAACCTGAAAAGGCTAGATTGATTAGATGGCAAGCAGAATGCCAATATTATGATTATGATATTGTAATCCTGAAATCTGATCAAAATGTTCTTGCAGATTTCTTAACAAGGGATGGAGCCAACTGAGGTTGACTCTATCATGGAGAACCAGAGGCAGCTCCTGGACAACCTGGAGATGCTACAACAAGAATGGCAAGAGTGTTTACTCCATGCCAAACAAGCGGGAAGGATACAAATGGATGACGAATCCAAAGTAACCCACTGTATACGAGAATGTATCAAAAAGATGTTAAATCTTAATGATGCAACCCACAAGCCGCTCCTACGCGGGATCATGGCTCCCATGATTGAAGCAGGCATTACCGTACATGCCGGATTACCTGTAGCAGGGGATTCAAATATCCCTAGCACGAGTCCTAAGGCTAAGGTGTCAAAACCGGATCCTGAAGGAAAAGTTGTTGCTAAGGCTTCATAGCCCGAACCAACAAGTCAACCCTCCACCTCTGGGGTAAAAGAGGGAGAGATCAATCTTAGGCCGCTGACAGGAAAATCTAAGATTGATACTAATATTATTGAAATTTCTCCTATTTGGCAGTTGTACCAGTCCAGATGGGAAAAACTCAATACCAGAAAAGGGCTCAATCCGAACTATTGCCGGGTTGATATTGCGGGAAAATATCCTCGCATTTGGATAACCACCGGAGCTAATCCTCAGGAGGTCAAAGAGTGGTATGAATTCGGGGCATTAGCCTCGGTTTATATGACAACGCCAACATTTAGCGAAATCAAGGGTCTACCAAGGTGGATCCAAGAGACGGTCTTTGATGCTTGGGCGAACAACCAGTCCCTTAACCGGGGAGATGTCCTGGAGTTATATTTTCTTAGTGCAGCTCCAGAACCAGCATGCAAAGGGAATCATGAAGCTTTTCATTTTATTAAGCTTCGGAGACCCGACACAGGGGCCTTGAACAGAATCAAGGCACCAGATCACGAGATCTCCATCGTCACAACTTTTACGGAGGATCAAATCTCCACAAGACGTGCATGGGGACTATGGGTCTGTCTCACGGAGATGGACAAAGTAAAGTACCAGTTCAAGTTCTCTCATAATGCAGGACTTGGATCTTTCTTGTTAAATTCAATGACAGGAAAAACTACAAGCTTCGCAGAGAAAGCCTTCGAAGAAAAAAGGCAGACACTCTGGCGAAACAAGGTGGCGGGAAGCAAAGAAACTCGTCACAAGTTCTGCAACATGGCTCATCTTGGCCATTGGGTAGATCATATCTGCACGGAGTGTCCGACGCAGAAAGAACCGGAGTTCGGCAAAGGCTTCTTTCCAAAGCCTAACAAGAAGAAGTTCCTGTCAGACGAGTATGAGGAGCACAAGACTCCACATGGACGAGCACCTCGGGCACCAAAAAAGTAAGATGCCCGACAAAGAAAAGGGAGTCATGTGACTCAAGACAGGAGGACCACCCACTAAAAGAGAAACGACGAAAGTGGGTGGATAATAATGCAGGCCAACTACCCACTGACCGAAGTGGGTAATTCTACAGGAGCTCCACTCATCAGAAGAAGACAAAGGATGGTGGAAAAGTTGCAGGCTGGCCCCTCATATCATTATCAATGAAATAATGGAAAATGGGATCAGAAAAGGACCACTCACCGAAAGCAGGAGACAAGGCTGGGTGGAAGATAAAGTAGCTGGACCTAACCAACCATTATCACAAAAGGATAAAGGAATGTTCAACTCCATGTGAAGGCACTAACTAGTGTCGGCAATAATAACCGACAAAAGAAGGTGGATGTCACAATCCGAGCTAGCTGGCCACGAGGAAGGAATCCAAGGCCAACTACCAAGCAATTATAGAGGGGATCAAACCTCTATATAAACCAATGCTCTGAAGAGAAGAAATCATCGAAAATTTTCACAACCTTACTCACACAACACACTCTCTCTTCAGAAAAACTATCTTTGTATTTTAAATTTTTGTTTTCAAAGTTTTTTCAATTCTAGTTTTAGTTTCTTTTATTTTATGTATACAAGAATTAGCTACTATGAGTAGCTAAACAAGTTAGTCTCCTCCCCTAGGGAGATTATTATGAAATAAAATAAGTATTTTATAATTCCTCTTTTAACGCTTTATTTTAGCCCAATTTCCGATTGAGTAAAAATATTTTCTTTCCATTTATCAACAAAAGTATTTGACGTCGAGACATAGTGAAGGAGGGAAACTGATTCCTGAAGGTGACCATTCGGCGAAAGCCGAAACACAGTGAAGGAAGAAGGTTGCAACCATCTCTTGCGAGCGCGTGGTTGGACGAAGGCTGAGGAGGCAAGAAGTTCGTAAAACGCGACAAAAGCTCCTGAAGGTGACCAAGTCGACGAAAGGTATACTGTTGATTTATGTTTTGAATTATTTTGAAGTGTTACGGAAGCATGTTGGGCCATATCCTGTTAATTGCATGTTTTATAATTATAGAAAATGTTGTTGGTTTTTCTGTCTATTTTGAAACTTGAAGAAGGGCTGTTGGTGTAGATAATTATTGATGAGGGGTCAATTTAAAATTTCATGAATTTTGGGAATAGGAATGTCCACTTGTCATCATCTTATGATGGGAAGTGTAAAAAACTTGGTGTAGCATAGACACTCCCGTTATTTTCCATGCTTTTTAGGGGTGTTTTCTATAAAATTTAGGTAGATGAAATTTAAATAATTGAAATTTCATCTGAAAAGCAATAAATCCAAAATATTTGGAGCTAAGCTTTGACTTTTTGCGACACCGTGCATAAATCCAAAATATTTGGGGCTTTACTTGAAATTAATTATCTCGTGCGAAGAAAAGAAAACTAGTCTTATGTAAGCTATACTTTTGTCTTTGTACAGAAAATTATATATATACATGTATATGGAATTGCAATAGAAAGTTAAAGGAATTTTATTTTATTAAAAAAAAGATCTTTCCGAAGCAGTAGTTTTTTTTTTTTTAGGGTCTGAAGCTGTAGTTGATCGTTTGGCATAAGCATTCCATGTGCAATCTTTATATTAATTTCCACACATCTTTATCCAATAAGTGACTGATTTAGGAAAAATTCTAAACGCTTTCATACAATACACAAAACCCATCTTGTTTTTTCGTATACTTTATATTTTGAAGACCAAACAGTTCCTTTTCCAAGTCTAAAACCATAAAAGCCCATCTATAATCTATTCATGACTTTTTTTTTTGATTAATTCTCCATCCACTCCAAGAACCACTTTATCTCTGCATTCACCAAAATCCACTTAAGTGAGGACCTGGTGGCCAGTGGGCTAAGCCCCCTGGTTATAATCTATTCATGACTAACACATTTAAAAATATAATAACGACATCTCTAGTGACTCACTACATCCCTATCGGTGACCAAACACAAGTTATGAAGCCCCTTTCATACACAAGGCGACTATGCTATATAGTTTCATAAAAGGTGGGAGTAATAAATAGAAGGCAAGGCAAGGCGTGTAGTTTTTCAAAGAAAGCAACTCTCCTCTGGCCTCTGCCTATATATATCCCACCTCTGCCCCAACACAACCAACTCCTCTGTTTTGAGATATGGAGGGCAGCGACAGTACTAGCTCTCAATCTCCATCCCCATCCGTGGTGATGAGCCCTTGCGCCGCCTGCAAGATCCTGCGGCGGCGCTGCATCGAGAAATGCGTGCTGGCGCCTTACTTCCCGCCGCACGACCCGCTGAAATTCACGACCGCTCACCGCGTGTTCGGCGCCAGCAACATAATCAAGTTCCTGCAGGAAGTCCCCGAGGCGCAGCGGGAGGACGCGGTGAGCAGCATGGTGTACGAGGCCAACGCGAGGCTGCGGGACCCCGTCTACGGCTGCGCCGGGGCCATATGCCACCTGCAGAAGCAGGTCGCCGACCTGCAGGAGCAACTGGCCAAGGCGCAAGCCCAGATTGTCAACATGCAATGCCACCACTCCAATCTCATGGCTCTCATCTGCATGGACATGGACATGGACGACTTCTCCTGTAGCCCCCACACAGACACCAACAATCTCTTGGACCCACTCTGGATCATCTAATTTCTGACCTAGGATTCTTCAATTCGGAGCAAATCTCACCTACTAATACTGTTATGGGATAAATAATTAATCTTGTGACATATATAGGTAATTAATTGAGTGAGTATTTGTGTCTGTCATGATTGTATTCAACCTCTTGTTCCTACCATGTTATCTTATCATATCAATTATCAGGAGGGGAGATGTCACTGTCTAATTCTCCATTGTCAACTTGACACAACTTTCTGCTTACCTAATGCTTTTCTTCTGTTTATTCAACGTTCATCCATTTTTTCAACTCAAATCATCCCTTTTATTGATTATACAAGAGTATTTTGTATAATAATTTCGTATTTTCGTTACAGATTAGGTGATTAATTACTGTTTCTGTATGTAAAGGGTGACTGACATATAACAGTGAGAGTATATTGGGCAAAATCATGTTGGATGATTTAATACATGTTTTCTAAGAAAAATACCATTTTGCTAGCGAAATGAACTGAAGATGTTAACTGCCATTTGCCATTTTGAGGGGTAAAATTATGATTTTGAAAGAGAGATTGTACCAACTCAGTTTTGCATCGAAAGTTTCAGCATAAAATTTGATTCCTAGAAACAAGTTAGACATAAGTGTAGTCTGCATAACTTCAATTTATTGTTTAAGGCATTCCATCAACACTTGGAAATATCTTATAGTATGGATTTTTGATCAATAAATTAATCAATTAAGGCATTTTAATTTAGATTAGTGGAGTGTAATGATAAAGTATAAATTAGTTATATAGCATGTGTTGGTGTTGATTAATTATAATAGCCCAAATTGTGGATTGGGGCAAGGGTTCATGATTAAAGATGTACTATGAAATATGAGTATTATTATGTCAGTTAACATGGATTGTCTGTTCAGTATATGTTCATTAAGCTTTAACCCGACTTTGTTGATGTTATGTTTCACCTGTTTGGAAACTATGATTGTTGCCCCATCACTTATTCACTTTAGTAAAATGAGACATACTAATTGATGGTATTGAATTAAAAGCCTAATTATCTATAACAGAAAGCAAGTTATCTTAGCTTCTATATATACTGTGTGTTCTTCATAAAGTATGATTACAAGAATCTATTTAGATTTGTGAATTTTATAAGCTGTCGGCAAATGGAATAAATGATATGGGACATGCTTACTATAGTTCCTACCTACACCTAAACTTGCCTAATTACATTAATATATCATGTTCTCTTTACTAAGTAAGCATCATGATCCTCTCCAAAAAAATAAAAAAATAAAAAATAATAAGCATCATGGCATTCGCCTATATCTATGTGTTTGATTTTGTACCATTTTTATTCTACTTTGGGTATAACTATCATCATCGGCTACCTCCATTAGAGGAGATTGCGTCTTCACGACTATCTTAGATTCAATCAGTACGAATTTCATTTCACAAAAATAAAATCAATGTGTGTGTAATATTATTTTATTCGGAGAGTAAGGAATTAAGTTTCGTACTACTAGATGTCAATTTGAACCATTTTTTTTTTTCCGGTTGTTAGAGTATTTCTATACTCTAATTTAAGCTGTCATTGTGTAGATCAAAGAAAGTGTCCTCAGGAGTTTCACAGTCTGTTTCTTGTTGAGTTGCTTCTGTAGTTGCAAGTTCCTGAAGCCTTTCCTTGCGGATTTTTGGTGGAGATTCTCTTAGTTCTATTTATGGACAGATATCTACCGGATCTTTTGCTGACTTGGGAGTCCGATTTGTTAAGGCCTCTTTGAACCCTAGTATGCGCCGCCTTATGTAAACCTCTTGGGCCCTTGCTTCTCTTTCTGGCAGGCCATGGGCTTAACCCATCTTTTTAAGGGTTTACGTATTTATTGAGTTCATGAAGATCAGAGGCAGCTGCTGCGATTATTGTTACTATTGTGAGAGTATTTTCGTGCATATTGAGAGCATACAGTTTGTGAGGGTGTGCTACTATATTACGCTTTATCTCTGCGTAAGCGTGAGTTCGTTTTCTGTTGCTGCATATTTCTCCAGCATGTTGGAGTGATATATTGTGTTGGTGTTGTGCGTGGATTGTGTAACAATCAAGCCTAGGAGGTAAGTTTTATCTTGCTCTCGTTTGTTCACGTAGGTGACGGTTAGAGAAGATATAGAGGCTAGGAAGATTGGTTCTTCGCATATCTTATCATCACTAGTGAATATTTATACTGGGCATGGCTCCCCAAACATAGGTGTGTTATCACCGAATTGTGTAATCATTGTTGGTGTTCTTGTGTGCTTTATATTTTCTGCACGATTTTAATTAAGTGTCTACTTGATCTGACTTTGTGTGTGCACGAGACGTATGAATATTGGATAGGTATTTTTTCAATGGGCACAAAGGAGATAAATATTACTACTAGATGTCAATTTGAACGATTTCATCCCTCAAAGTTCATATTCAGAAAAGATTTACAAAAATCAAAGAAAGAAAGAACAAAAGTCTTGAAATTCGAACGTATTATTGGATTATAAAAACAATTGTTTCCCATTTTTTGAAAACACGGGAACTCAGTTGGGCCATGTAACAATTTTATTTCGGTAAATGATGAAACGTTTGAGCCGTTCAAATGTAACAAAATTGTGAACTATCATATCATATCACTTGATCTCCAACATTAGTTAGGGATGATAGCAAGTCAGATTTAAATGAATATTGATGCGTCCAAGATTGGAGGTTGGGAAAATAATTCAAATTGAGCTTCTCTTCAGTTATTTTTTAATTTGGTCTAAAAGATCTAAAACGAAAATTAATTATAGTTTGCTTGCGATTGCTAATTTTTTGGTTTCATAATGTTTCATGTCCCGAACTTTCAGCGTTTCTCATAAAATATCCCAATTTTCATTTTCTCCTAAAAAATCTTGAACTTTTAGTCTTTTCTATAAAATGTCCCGCTATAATAAATCCGATGACATAACGAAGAACCCCGAACTTTCAGCATTTTCCAGCAATGGAAGTTCCCTACACTACAAAAAAAGTTTCTAGTAGTGATATGAGGCTTGGTAGCTAATATTCATGTCATAAAAATTAGTGGCGTTTGAAAGTGTAACTATTAATGATTAGCTACATCATCAAATGTCACTATTTTTTATGACACACATAATAAACTACCAAGCCTCGTTAGTGGTTTTTTTTTTTTTTTTTTTTTTTGTGTAGTGCTGATATGATTTTCCAACAATGACAGTCTCCAAAATATTTCATTCGGCGAGAGAAGTCATCTTTTTGTCATCGGATTTTGTAAAGCGGGATATTTTATGGAAAAAATTGAAAGTTTGGGGCTTTTTAGGGAAAAGTAAAAATTCAAAAAAATTAATGTAAAAATTGAAAGTTTGGGACATAAAACATTATTAACCCTATTTTTTTTAACATATTTTGTTTTAGTTGAGAAAACAGGGAAAGGGGGACGGTTTTAAAAGATTTTTTAAAAATAATTGGGTTTTTTTTCGTTTGGTACACAATAATAGAACCAGGAAAATACTATTATTTACATTTTAAAAGAATGGTTCAGCTGGGTTCAGAGTTTTTAAAAATTGAATTAAACAATATTCAGTTTGAAACATAGTTTGATTCTGTTCGATTAGTAACTATCATAAACGGTAATTCTATTAGTAGCCTCCGTTTCACATAATAAATAGTTATAAATTTATTATTTAACCTTATACTAGATCATAACCCCTAAATTAAATACTTTGAGTAAAAAAATATGATGAGCAACATCTCTCTTTCATTCTCGTTTACTTTGCCTTTTTTTTTATATGATTTTTCTCACGCTCATTTTCTTTTTGATAAATTAAACAACTAAATAAATAAATAAAAATTAAAGATCTCGCAATAGTGACTTGAACCCTTCCTATTTCTGCATGTTAAAGGTAATAATTTAATTTTCCGATTTCGATTTGGGTTCCTCCAATTTAAGTTCTCTTCTTTTGCCGGCCCACTTTAGAGGGTGTTTGGCTGAGCTAATAAGCTCCTCAAAACAGTTTATAAGATGTTTAAGAGCTTATAAGAGCATCCACATTGGGGTTACATGATAACCTACATGATAGCTTACTTGATGAGGGAGGACCACATTGTGTAAAGAGGCTGCATTGGGATTACATGATAGTCTACATGATTTTTTTTAGTTTTGATTTTTATGTTTTTCACTTAAATTTAATTGCTCAAATTTAAATAACACATTTTACTAATAATTAAAATTCCATTAAAATAAAAAACCTAAAAATTACATAAAAAAATTAAAAACATAATTAAAATTACATAAATTAAAATCCTAGTCTAGATAAGTCCACGACGTTTGAGCATTTCTTGGACCATGTGGTTGTGGGCCATCATTTGTGCATCGGCGCATCGCTCATATGCGTCGTATCCAAACTGAGGAGCTGCATATCGAGCTCCCTCTCCTTGAGCTCGTTCTTCTTGGCATACTTGGCGGTGATTTTTTTCAAGTTCTGGTCGGACCACTCCAATGTCTCTTTGTACTCCGATGATTGCTCGGAGCTTGCCGCCTTCCCCTTCCCCTTCGCTTTTGCCGCTCTCGCCGCCGCCTTCTCTGCCTTGTTCCCAATCGGCCGGGCAGACGAGATCTCCTCGCCCGACGCCGAGGTGGTGAAGGCGCCCTCCTCTGTAGTCTTTGTCCTCTTGGAGGAATGCACGTCTCCCTCGAGGTACATCAACTTGAACTTGTGGTTGTGCCGGAGAATTTTTCACGCGTTTCAGTAGTTGAAGGAGGCCTTATTTGCGGTCCAACTTTTGAAGAGGATTTGGGCCTTGTCCCGGAGCATATCGTCAGAATGGCCGGAAGGCCACCGTGTGCGCGTCTCCATCCAAATACTCTCCCAGAGCCGTACATCTTGGGTCACTCGGGTCCAGTGCCCTTGAATCTGGCGGTGCTTGAGGTTGGCGCCGATGAGGGGGTTGACACGAGCGACAATCCTCTTCCAGTATTCGTGCCCCTTTTGATTTGTCCCACAGATGGCGTCGTTTGTCTCTTCCGTTCAAATTCGGATGATGAGGTCCGTCTCCTCAGGGGTGTAGGTATGACGAACAGTCTTTCCTCCGTCATCCTCCTCCGCCACCGGCGCCTGCCTGTCATGCCGGATCTTGTGAGCGATTTCCTTCCTCCGGCTGCCTTTCTTCGATTTGGCGGCACTATGGGCTGCCGAAGGCATCTCCTCGCCGGTTGGAGGAGCATCCCCCAAGTTACATCCCGACAAATCGGGATGATAGTCGTCGGATAGATCGGGGCACCAATTTAGGTCATAATAATTTGGGTTGTGTGGATCCATGGAAATTGTAGAGAGAGGAAGAAAGAAAGAAAGTGAGGAAGATGAAGAAGGTGAAGGAAAAAAGTGAGGAAGAAGAAGAAGAAGAAAAAGAGAAGATAAATAAGAGAAAAAAAGGTAAAAAATTGCACAGAAATCGAGGCAGTCAAAGCTGCATATTCAAATTCGATTTTTTTTAATGGCGCGTGTGAAACACGCGCCTAAATTAAAGGGTCGAGCGGGCTACATGTTAGAACATCTGAACGTGTAGCCCTCGTGTAAGGGAGGGCTGCATCGCTTTACACGATGCGAGCTCTACACGAGTAGCCACCATCGTGTAAGCGATGCGGATGCTCTAAGCTCCTTCAAAGTGTTTGGCAAAATAAGCTTCTCAACAACTTATAAGCTCAAAAAATAAGCTCCCCAAAAAATAAGTTCCTCTACCCCAACTTATTTTTTTATAATCTCATATGCAACAATCTTTTTACAAATATTTTTCAACTATAATTTATTATTTTCATCATATATCATTTAAGTTCATTTTTCTTCATTTTTCTCTCTCTAGCAAAAAAATTCCTTCTCTCTAGCAAAAAAATTCTCTCTCTAGCTTATAAGCTCAATTATCCAAACACTTTGACAGCTTATAAGTTCTTAAAAATGACATTTTATAAGCTTTTGAAACATCTTATAAATTTCAAGAGCTTATAAACTCTTTAAAATAAGCTTAGCCAACACCCTCTAGTTTCAATTACTTCCAATCTAAGTTAATGCAAAAGTTCCACCTCAAAAAAAAAGTTAATGCAAAACGTTTTTTTTTTTTTTTTGTACAATTTCGTTTTCTCGTTACTGTTTTAACGTAAAGCCGCACATAGTTCTTCCACAAAATCTTGGGTACACCTGGGTGTACCGTACAACCGGGTTGACCCGTATCCATAATAGTATTATTTATATGGATTGGGTTAGGATATGGATTTAAATCAGGGTATGGGTCAAAATTTTAGTGAAAGTATAACCCGGGTGTACCCAAGATCACCTCTAGTTCTTCTCCTGAGATTTTATTTGTGCGCGCATAAAAGGTCTGATCCAATCTGCTTGAGCCCTCTCCATTCTATTCGTGGAGCTGTGCCTTCAATGTTATTGGATGTTACTCTTCTTTTTTGCATTCATTATTTTGTAATATGTGTATTTAGGGTTATGATTTTTAAGATTAAATAATAGATTCATAATTATTATTTTAAATGGACGTTATATTAAATAAAATATGGGCTATGATAGAATTACCCTGCCATGAATTTCATATTTGTTTTGGGTAAATTTTAGCTAGGAACCCATCTAGATAGCAGGCCTGCAATTAATAAGATTGGGCTAACACTGAATGGTCCATTTAAAAAAGTATGAAGCTCATAATAAAAATGAGAAAAAATGAGGAATGTTGTGGTGCTAGGCACCAGGCAGCAGTAGGAATATCAGTTCAGCCCCCAAATTCGTAGGCAGATTCGATTAATCCGCTAATTCGAGAGGATTATAGTTAAAAAAAATTTAGCCCAATAAAAATTACAACCTAAATAGCTCGTAACCGAATAGATTGACATCCGATAGGATCGGCCCAAAATTAACTCAAAATCCTATAGAGCTGACCCGAAAATAATGTGTTCGCTTAATTATATAATTTTTTTTTGTTATTCGATTTTCAACTTCATTACTTTGCTTATGAAAATTAGTATAATAAGATATTTTTTTCAAAAATTTGTGAAATATATTTTGATTCAATATTAGAAAGTTATACTCATCTTTTCACTTCTCTATATGTTTAATCTAACACTTAACACAAAATATTTAGATTTAAAATTAAAAAAATGATATTTATTTAATAAAAAGGTTGCATCTTTATACCTCTAAGACTTGCATATTAGTTATTATGTAAGTCAATGTTGAAATGTTACTTATTTATGCGTGTATTTATTTAGTACAAATATAATATTGTCAAAAGAAATATAGTAGTATTAGTTATTTTTTTAAATAAACTTTCGAGCTCGATGGGCTAGCCCGAAACCCGAACATTTAGGGTTAAGGTTGAAAATTTCTAACCCAATTTTTTTTTCAACCCGATTAACAGCACCCAAATAACCCGTAACCGGATAGAGCTAGTGTAAAACCTGATGGCTTGATCCGATTAACATTCCTAGGTAGTAGGTAGTACATGTCGAGTACATATATTGTATTCTTTCTCTATGACCACCAAATGCATCTTCATTTAATAATGATACATATTTTAATAAATTTATTGAATGTATCAAAAGTATATTCAATGGAATAAGGGTCTTTTTTTATTGTGAATATACTGTATGGAATATACTCACTAGAACTAGAAATAAGAATATATTTGGTGGACAAATCGAAATGAAAATATGTGAATATATTTAGCGAGCAGAGAGAATGTTATCTTTAGCATAATTTTGGTACGATTATCTTATTTTAGGATTCAGGTTCTAGCTGCTATAAGAGAATTATAATGGATTTGAATCTATTTTCGATTCTGGATATTCACGTGTTTTCGTTGTATATGGTTGCGCGACGCAAACAAAGCTGCACATAAATTAATTAGATTGATTAACAATTTTTAAGATGTAATAAAACTAATTAAATTGATTAACAATTTTTAAGATGGAGTAATAATTTGAAAGCATGACTTTCCATAACTTCTCGATATTGTCCATATATTACTTTCTTTGTAAAAAGAAAAGAAAACTAGTCAATTCTCTCAAAAAAAGAAAAAGAAAACTAGTACATATACTTTATAATTAAGCAAAATAATTCGATATTAATATTATGATATCCGCATACTCTGGAGAGAGAAAAAACACCTAGGAAGCAAACGTCCAATAATTTGAACATTCAAAGGACCCGAATTTTCTCTTGTCTATCTTCTTCTCTGTACAAATTTATGAGACCTCGAACTCGAACAACATTTCACAACAGAGGTTCCAGCAAACCATAATTCGAAACAACAAATAGGGGGTAAAAACGGCCGATTCCGAGCAGCGAAGAATCGGCGATGGATTGCGCAACCGTTCCGTCTCTCATCTCCGACTTCGTCAACACATTCGTCGATTTCTCCGTCAGCGGCGGCATTTTCCTGCCTCCGGAACCGAAATCGGTTAAAAACTCCACCGATTCCCTGCGAACCGTGTTCCCTCAGCCCGCCCGCCTCATCGCCGTCGGGGACATCCACGGCGATCTCCCCAAGGCTAAATCGGCCCTAAGACTAGCCGGCTTGATCGGACCGGACGACCGATGGTCTGGCGAGTCCGCCACCGTCGTCCAAGTAGGCGATATATTCGACCGCGGCGGCGACGAGATTAAGCTGCTGTATTTCTTCGAGAGATTGAAGAGGGAGGCGGCGAAGGCCGGCGGCACGGTCATCACGATGAACGGGAACCACGAAATCATGAACGTGGATGCGGATTTCCGGTTCGTGGCGCGACTGGGGGTTAAGGAGTTCGAAGATTGGGGGTTTTGGCAATGTGTTGGCAACGGTATGAAGCGAATGTGTTTAGGGATTGATAGCGATCTCGTGTTTAAGGATTTGTTCGATGGCGTGCCGGATGAGATCCCGGGGATTCCGCCGCAGTTTTTGAACGGAATTAGGGCTCGGATTGCCGCCCTGCGCCCTAATGGATTGATCTCGAATAGGTTCTTGTCGAAGAACCAGACGGTGGTGGTGGTAGGGGACTCCGTCTTCGCTCACGGCGGCTTGTTGGAGAAGCACGTCGTTTATGGATTGGAGCGGATGAATGAGGAGGTGAGGGATTGGATTCGTGGATTGAGCGAGAAGGTGGATAGCCGATTGGTGAGGGGGGCGGACTCCGTTGTTTGGTTGAGGAGCTTCTCGAACAAGCTGGTGAAGGACGGCGATTGTTCGATTCTGGAGCATGTGCTGGAGACTATCCCGGGGGCAAGAAGGATGATCATGGGGCACACGATTCAGGAAGATGGTATTAACGTTGCCTGTGGCGGCCGCGCCGTAAGAGTTGACGTTGGAATGTCTAAGCTGTGTGGCGATCGTTTTCCTGAGGTTTTGGAGATTGATGAGAATTCGGAGCTCAAAGTTTTGACATCCAATCCTCTGTATATGAAACGCCATTATGAAACTTCCAATAAGAAAGACGGGTTAGGTTCGTTGATCCCTGATCAAAGACCAAGACAGGTTGAAGTGAATGCTTGAACTTTCTTGGTTTCTTGACTTCCTATCACATTTGGGGCTTGGTAGATTTATGATTGCTAGTTGCTAGCAAATGTAGGTGATTGTGTAAGACTTTAGAGTATTGCTGATTCCAAACCCTTTAGAATTGTAGAATTCTTGAAGCTGCAGATTGTTTGGGTTGGGTTACCAAATTGCTATCAGCATACATTAGTGTTAATTTCTATGGCACTTACGCTTTACTATATAACAAGTATCCCTATTTCTGCAATCTGCATATTAGTTTTTGTGGTTTTATGTTAAAATGTCATCTCACATTATTGAACTGATTCTGCGAGCAAGTTATTTTTGTTGTGTTGTTGCATTTCACTGCTAACTGCATTGATTGAGGTGGTTCGCTTGAGGCAGATGCTTCCTGTTAACTCTCCTGGTTCTGGACCTCCCTTTCTGAGATTTGGATTTTGAACTATTATTCTCATAAGATAAGATGTGAATTTTGACTATAGTAAATATATATTTGATCACCTCTGTCCACGAGAAATTTCAAGAGTCAAATGGCAGTATAACAAGTTTAAACTGGAGGTCTGGTGTCGTGTCACTGTGGCATTTCAATTACGATCACTTTCTTTGGTAGATTAATGAAATTGAATTCGACATCTTTGACATGCACGCAAATATTTTTGTGTGCCTTAAATTAACAATTGAGTATGATGGACTCTCCTAATAATTTGGATTTTACGCATTTTGGTAGTCTGAGACCGTATGCCTAGTTGTTAGTACTCATCTAATGATATTTAGGCTTAGCGTTTTTTCAATACGATGATGTATGTTAAATTGATGGAGTACAAACTTTTGATAGCTATTTCAAGTTGACTCATTATTGAAGTTGAAGTTTTGTTACGAATTAGGATTGTGAAGTTATTGATGCAATATTTCATTTTAAGTTTTCAGACTTTTATATTTATTTAATAGAGATTCACTATTGCCGAAAATATAAGATGGACAACTTGAATTTAGGGGTGTTTATTCGGATTTCAGGTTGAATTTTTGCATAATTCAATCCAATTTGAATATCCAAAGTTTTCTTAAACGAGAAAATCTTGAACGAAAATAAGACAAAACAAAACAAATATGTCACTCCAAGAGATCCCTAGACTGCTAGACATACCAATAGATAAATTGTAATTCCTCTCTCCATTAAAGTTATGACAATTCAGTTTAGCAAGTAAGATCTATGTAATTGAATTATGTGTGGGCTATGTGTATATTTTTTTGTAAAGAAAGTATTTATAAATAAAAAATAAAAAATATAAGATTATATCCTAAAAATAATAAGGGTTAATTGCCCCTAAATACACCACCTTTCCTTGAATTCTACAATTGCACATCACCTTTAAAATCCGCCCCTAAATACACTACATTTCTTTGAATTCTACAATTGCACATCACCTTTAAATCCGCCCCAAAATACATCACCTTTATATTTTTTTCTGTTTTTGCACATGACCAAAAATCCTCAAGAAATAAATTAAAGTGTTAATTTATAAATTTAAATATCTTTTTAGCAGCGGAAATATAATAAAATAAAATTATTTATTTATTTTTATAAAGAATTTTATTTTATTATATTTCCGCTGCTAAAAAGATATTTAAATTTATATTTAACACTTTAGTTAGATTAGGGTGTTACCACTTTAAATGACGTGGCTTCCAGATTGGCAAAACTGTGTCGTTTTGAATGTTATGATCGTATGTGTTACTATTTTATTAACGTGGACAATAATTGCATGTTCCCACACTAAGTATACTATGTATGCTTATCCCATATTTAATATTTCAGGTAAATGACATTGGTAGCGCGTGGAGAGTCGAATGGGCGCGTCGAACCTCTTTAAAAAAAATATATATATATTTCTTTCAAACTGATTATATTATTTATGTGGTTCTTTTTATTATTGTAACTCTAAATTCCAAATTATATCGAATTCGTGTGAAATTTATTAAAATAAAAGTTTCATTTTATTTTCTTAATGTCATGTCTTGTTTATTTTTATAATTCAAGTTCTTTCTAAAAATTTATTAGAGAATTTATTTCTTTACGAAAATACTTATATATATATATATATATATATATATATATATATAATTTTAAACTTTATAAAGAATTTTATTTTATTATATTTTCGCTGCTAAAAAGATATTTAAATTTATAAATTAACACTTTAATTTATTTCTTGAGGATTTTTTAGTCATGTGCAAAAACAGAAAAAATATAAAGGTGATGTATTTTGGAGCGGATTTAAAGGTGATGTGCAATTGTAGAATTAAAGAAAATGTGGTGTATTTAGGGGCGGATTTTAAAAGTAGTGTGCAATTGTAGAATTCAAGGAAAGGTGGTGTATTTAGGGGCAATTAACCCAAATAATAATAATAATGCTATAATTTTAAAAAGAAAAGTACCATACTTTTTACGGATATAAAAAATGATATAAATGAGTATTTTAGGCGTTCCCTCCGTCCCTCAAATGGCTTCCTCTTTGGGGACGGCACAGGTTTTAATGAAAAGTTGTAAAGTGTATTGATAGTGGAGAAAAAGTGATATAATAATTATTGGAAGTTGTGAAAAGTGTTATAATTAGTATTGAGAGTGGTGAAAAGTGAAAAGTAAGAATAAATAAAGTATTATTAGTGGTGGGGTAGGTATCCAAAAATGGAAAGAAAGAAAGAGGAAGTTATTTGGGGACGTCCCAAAAGGGAAAAAGAGAAAGTTATTTTAGGGACGGAAGGAGTATAAATTATCTAAAACTCATGGGCTAAAAGAATAAATCTGGTGTTAGGAAGGTAAAAAAAGAAATCCAAAATCATAACCCTTGTATTCAAAGCCACCGCACTGCTTGGTCACAAATCCGCACACTGCCGTTCACTCAGTTCATCGATCAATCAGCCGATCAAATCTAGCCAGGAAAAATGAGCGGAGCGGGGAAGAAGGTCGCTGACGTCGCATTCAAGGCCGGGAAGACTATCGATTGGGAGGGGATGGCGAAGCTGCTGGTCTCCGACGAGGCTCGCCGCGAGTTCGCCACTCTCCGCCGCGCCTTCGACGAGGTCAACACCCAGCTCCAGACCAAGTTCAGCCAGGTCCGTTATTTATTTTTCATCATTTTCTTCCAATTTAATTATCACCGTCCTTGTGTTTACGATTCAGTTATATAGCGTTTGAGCTTCGATAACATATATGTATTCGCAATTATTTTATTTTTTTAATCTTTAATAGTGGTTGCGGGACAGATCTATTGACATCTCTGTTCTGGTTTGAAGTTTGTTCCAGTATATATGTCATTTTCCTCTTTGGTGTTAGTACGGAGAGACAGAGAATAAAATAGCGTGCATTCATCGAGAGATTGAGTTTATTGTCTGTGTTGATTAGCTTAAATGGTTCTGTAAGAATTTTCATAGCAATCATGTAATTCTATGTTCCTTTTGTTTATCTTGTTTATTTGATCCTTTTCCGAATTCCAAATATCAAATAGGATGTAGCTTGTTTTGGCTGGTTAGATTGCAAACTACAATCTTCTCATAAAACATTTTTTTTAAAATAAAAAATTTAATGTTAAATTTGGGCACAATCATTTCTCTTACTGGAGGGATCGTAGTGTTATGCTATGTATGTGGCATTTATTTTCTGTTTTCTAAACAGTGATATACACAGTTTGAAATTGAAGATTATACAACCTTATCTAACATTGAACATAAGTAGTGTATTACTTATATTCAGGTTATCACATTACCCTCTAGTTATCATGTAAGAGGAAAATACATCTCCTCAACTTAATGTGGTTTCACTAACTTAGCCGTCCAGTTTGATGTGGCTGGAGGAAGGGATTATCTTACAAAATCACATTAGTGTGATGTTTATAACTCATTTCGATGAATATGTCAACTTCCATTATATGCATTTCTTCAAGGTACTGTCAGAATTTGTTTGAAATAGTTATGTGTTGGCCTCATAACCTAAGAACGTTATGGTCCATCAAGGGAACATCATGCGCCCAATGGTTTATGAAACATCAGTTTTCTTCTTTTTGACCAGTAATACAACCTCTTTTCCCCTCCTTTGGATCTTTGTAAATATGTATCCTTTGCTACTTTTACTTTGAATAGCTAATTAGCTATATTGGTTGCAAGGTTGGCAGTAATGGTGTTTACGGATGTGTCTTACTTTTGGTGGATATATATTGCTATCGAGTAAAAGTTTGAGAAGAAATTTTGATATTTTGGGTATTTCATTGATACTTTTCAGTTTTTACTTTGTTTCAACTTTGTTCAAATAGTATTACACACTAACCTATATTGACTGATATTGATCTTTACCTAAATTTGGGTGCAAGTTTCCTTACACCTTATTATTCATATCAGTGACCAAGAATCAGAAATATTGGCGATACAATGTAGCTTTTTCCTGGTTTTAGGACTTAATATGTACAAATATGTAGGAACCAGAACCCATTGACTGGGAGTACTACAGAAAAGGGATTGGATCTCGCTTGGTCGATATGTATAAGCAAGCCTATGATGGTATGCATTCTGTTGCTTTTGTTTTTTTGTTTTACATTACCGAGTTCCAGTACCAGTGCTGCACTAAATTCTTGTGATGTGTCGCTTCCTGTTTGAAGCTGTGTTTCAAAGTCTTTATATAAATGTTCTGAAGTTTATTACTCATGAATATGCAATGATACAAAGCAATACATGAAGTATCTTTCAAGTTAGGTAATTCTATACCAATAAGCATATTGAACTTCAAGCCAAACAAAAAAATATCTGAAGCTGTGGCACTATTAATTACAGCATAATATTTTTAAGAAGCATATTTTGGTCCATAGTGAGAGAGATGTTCGTACATCATCTATATGTTTTTGTGCCATGTGCATGAACATATTCATCATAAATATCCAACTCACAGATGCCAGCAGATAACGCTAATGTTCATCTCTCCTTTGACGTTCAACTTGCTGATCTTATTTCATCTATTGCTTGCAGAAGTTAAAATTCCGCAGTATGTCGACAATGTCACTCCTCAGTACAAACCTAAGTTCGATGCTCTGGTTAGAAAATCATAAATCTTTTATTTACTGCTAATTTTTTCTGAAGGATATTGGCATCTTTATGTATTTTCTGTTGCCTAATAACTGGAGAACTTTCTTTTTTTAAGAGGATATCTTTGGAGTTAGAAAATTCAAATGCTACTCAAATCATGGCTTCTTTAGCATTATAATGCTTAGTTACTACGATCACTTTATAAATAAGTAGAGCTAAAGAGGCTTTCGTGTAATTGGACGTTTTATAGCATCTTATGAATTGCATTTCTGGAGGTATTTGATAGATATTGCCTTCCACACTGAGGGGGTATTTGGCTGAGCTTATAAGCTCCTTAAAACAACTTACAAGCTGTTTAGAAGCTTATAAGCTCTTGAGAAAAGTTTGGCAAAATAAGCTCCTAAACAACTTCTAAGTTGTTAAAATTAGTTACAACAACTTATAAGCCTACCAAAAAATAAGTTCCTATACCCTAACTTATTTTTTCATAATTTTATAACCAAAAACCAGTTTTACAAAAATTACCCTACTCTAGTTTTTATTTTCAACATATACCCTTTCAATTTCAATTTTCAACCCTACTCTAGTTTTTATTTTCAACATATACCCTTTCAATTTCATCTCTCTAACCAGGTTTTTCTCTCTATAACTCACAATTCTCTCTCTAGCTTATGAGATCAATTTTCCAATCACTTTGGTAACTTATTAAGTTGTTAAGGCATTACATCTTTAAGCTGTTGGAACTTATAAGCTCTCTAAAATAAGTTTTAGCCAAACACCCTCCCAATACAGTCCAGGTTCACAAGACCTTGTTTTGCTCACATGTCAAGTTAGAAGTTGTGTGATGATGGTACACTTTGTGAAAACACCAATGTAGTTTTTATTATAAAAAAATGCAGAATTACACACATCTGGTGTATATCGTGTGCTAGTCAATGGCACAATTGCATAGTGTCCTTTGAACAAGAAGAATCTTATACTGAAATTTCTTGAGTTGCAGTTGGTAGAACTGAAAGAAGCTGAGCAGATGTCACTGAAGGAGTCTGAAAGATTAGAAAAAGAAGTGGCAGACGTCCAAGATTTGAAGGTGATAAATGCATCTTTTTATCCCATGCCAATCTCTCTTCTTCTCTCTCACTCAAATCACCACAATGAAATGCCTATACACGAAAACATGTAGACTCGTGTGTTTCTTATACCTTGTTTCTTTCTTTTTGGTGAAACAGAAACGTCTTAGCACCATGACAGCGGATGAATACTTTGAGAAGCATCCCGAACTCAGAAAGAAGTTTGATGATGAGATTCGGAACGATTACTGGGGCTATTAGATTTGATTTAATGTGACCGTTCTGAGGTGATCTTGTTGAGTTTTAACTGCAATTCAGAAATAAAGAGAAGGATGAAGTTGTCAATTTATTCCGTCGGTTCGTAATGACCGTGGACATGAACTCTTAGGCTCGGAGGTGCTTTTTACACTTTCCGTTGATGATGGTGAAAATGAATCATACCATTTCCAATTATGTGCATTTTGTGTTTATCTGCCCTTTTCCATCTTATATAAAGGCAGTTTTCTTGCTCAGAGTGTCATGTGGCATAATGTTATTAATGTATCTCATTTATTTACCATTTTGGTGTCTGAGAGAGAACATATGAGATATGTTTATAAATGCGTGAAGATGAGAAATATGGTGGTATCAGGTATGGTGTTTTATGGTTACATGAGGGATTTCTTTGAAATATTCATTTTTGGGTCCACTACACAATTACTCTCCAGTGATCAGCACCGCGCACTTTTCTCTCACCTAAATCCTAATTATACTTTTCTATAAAAATTTCAAAATAAAATAATACCATCATAAGTTTCAAGTGGTAGAGCCATTGTATTTCGATGTTCAGGTTGATTAGGGAAGGGGAAAAGCAAAACCAAGTGCAGCCAGCAATTGATGCCAGTGCAGGACGAATCCCGGCGGGGCCCACCACTACGCAACCTGCTGACATGTCGAAATCCAGGCCACTGTTTCTGGCATCATCATCTACCGCCCTTCACCTCCAAAAGCCACCCGTATCCATCAATGGCGAGCTCACCTTTTTAGCGATCCATGCACACACACACACAAATTACATGACAAAAACCACTCTCTTAAAATTCGATAAGTATGATCTATGTGTTTGGAACTGGAATCATACACTAGAATATATGCACAAACAATACGTATATACGCGCAAGCGCAATTTCGCATGCGGATATAAAATTTCCAGAGATAGCTTCAGACTTACGCCGCTATAGGATTTTGTCCGTCCAAATTCTGTTCATGTCTACGGGTGTGCTCGATGGCAGTTACAGCTCCGCCACTATGGGGGGTGGCAGCGCTCCGGCGACGGCGGACTGGAGGGCTCAGGTGGCGGAGTTCGCTAAGGGAGCGGCGGAGATGAGCGTGGAGTTCGGGAAAGGGGTGCGGGACGTGGTGAAGCAGAGTGTAGTCAAGGACGATTCCGAAATTGTGAGGAAGCTGAAGGGCTCATATGCAAATATCTCTCGGAAATTGAGCTTTCTGAATGACTATCTGCCCGAGGATCGCGATCCACGTCACGCCTGGACTGTCATCGCCTGTGTTTGGGTTTTCGCTTTGGCAGGTGAATTTTATTAATTATGAATTTATGATAATGTTTCGTATATATCAGTCATTTTCAAAGGCATATAAATAAGTGTGTTGTACTTAAATTGTTAGTTTATAATTAGAAATTCGATTTTTTCAGTTGTTTGAGCTGGCTTGCTATTTATCATCTGTTCTCTGTAAATTACAGTTCCTGGAAACTAATGCAATTTTTAATTTGAGGAATTCTAAGGAATGTAGGCAGTAGTTTCAATTTACTCAAATACAGTTTTTTCAAATGTTTCTATGGAATCTATGTGTAAAGTCATTAATTTAGGTATATATGCTTCGATTGAGGTAGGTAGATTAGTTCGAAATATGAGGTTAATCCTTTAGCATAATCGAGGTTTTATTGCTCAGCCTCAGTTATTCTCCATTTAATTTTCCCCTCATATCAAACTATAACACAAGTTGAGAATATGAAGATTCGAGTATTGAATTTGTGATGAAAATATTGTGATTCTGTTAGCAATGACTTGTTTGTCTCGGTCCTGTCTAATTGTTGCTGACAGTGTGAAGAATTCTGCAGCTCTGATTGCTAATGCTAATCAAACTACGACTCCTTCGTTTAAGAAGATGAAAACGCATCCTGCTAGTGCTAATCTAATACTGCTTCCCGATGGTAGACACTTAGCATATCAGGAGAAAGGTGTTTCTGCTTATCAGGCTAGATACACCATGATTATTCCCCATTCTTTTCTTTCATCGAGGCTGGCAGGTAATAGCAGATACTAAGCATGTGATCAAGAATTGATGAACTATAAACTGGAGTAGTAAATATGACACCTCATTGCTTTTTCTTGTTCATGTGTTTCTGTACTACTAGGGATCCCCGGTGTCAAGGACTCCTTGCTGCACGAGTTTGGTGTTAGGCTCGTGACATACGATCTACCTGGATTTGGTGAAAGTGATCCTCATCCTGGAAGGAACCTCGAGTCATCAGCTTTGGACATGTTGCATTTGTCATATGCTGTGAATGTTTCTGGAAAGTTCTGGATAGTTGGGTATTCTGGTGGAAGCATTCACGCTTGGTCTGCCCTCCGTTACATCCCTGACAAGGTCGAAGGTATTTCAGTCTGCACACTGCAGCTGCCACTCATTTGGACTGTTGCTAGTTTGTTTCGTTTATATTATTATATAAACGTCTTTAGAAGCATTCTGCCTACCTTTGAGTTCACTCTGTTGAATTTATAAGGTGCTATCATGGTTGCTCCTATGATTAACCCGTATGAACTGAGACTGAGCAAAGACGAGAGACGGATGATTTGGGGAAAATGGGCAACAAGGAAAAGAATTATGTACCTTGTAGCTCGGAAATTTCCTAGATTACTTGTATACTTCTATCGCAGAAGTTTTCTCTCTGGAGACCATGGTCGTTTGGACAAGTGGCTTTTGTTGTCACTTGGAAAGAAGGTGAGTTCTCGAGTAAAAACTCGATATCCCAGTAGAAAATTTGGTGCTTAATTAAAGAACTTGTTCATGTGGTAACGATAGTGAATTACTTTAGTGGAAGCATAGACCAAAGAAACATCATAAAAGAACTTGTGTAAGACCGTCTGACGGGTCAAATATCCTGATGCAAACCTATATCCAATTATACAATTGTAATTTTTGTTGTTGTTCCATAATACTTGGATCCGGAATATTACACGTTTGACAGTCCTACAGAATTTTTCTCCTAGAATCGTATTATGAAGAATATTGAAGTGTTTTGGATTTTTCTCTGAGTATTCTTAGTTAAATTTAAAGAATTCTCATTGAAGATGATCAATTACTAGGATAGAGCTCGTGTAGAGGACCCAGTTTTTGAAGAATTCTGGGAGAGGGATGTTGAGGAATCAGTTCGACAGGGAAATGCAAAACCGTTTGTCGAGGAAGCTTCCTTGCAGGTTTCAGATTGGGGTTTCACCATTTCAGACCTCAAACTGCACAACAAGCAGCGGGGTAAAGGGATTCTCATTTGGCTCAAATCAGTCTACAATTTAGTAGAAGAAAGAGCCAATGGATTCCTCGGCCCGATATACATATGGCAGGTCAGTGAATTCTTTACACGAACCTAATTCTGTTTGATTTTGTTTAAAATGCGAGCAGGTATCTTTGTTGTGACACATGATTTTCATGGACTCGTGTTTGCTAACTATGATGTACGAAATCGGTTCTGAGATATGAAGAGTGTTGATGGCATAACTATCGCCTTGCATCATACGTCTAAATTATCTAACTTTGTGTTTGAGATTGTGAATTATGTTTCTTTATTTGTGATGTGCAATAGGGAGGTGAAGATAGAGTCGTCCCTCCAGCAATGAGCAACTTTGTGCGTCGGGTTTTACCCGACGTGATGCTGCAAAAGCTCCCGTACGAAGGCCATTTCAGCTATTTCTATTTCTGTGATGAATGTCATCGGCAGATGTTCATTACAGTGTACGGAAATCCGCAAGGCCCTCTTCTCCCCGCCGGAGATGGTGAAGAGAAGTTGGAAGTATTGTTCAGCGACGTGTCAACGGACAAAGACAATGTTTCTTGTTTAGCTTGACAGCCTAGCCTAGATGCAGCAACGCTGTCCTGGTTTTTTGGACATCAGCAGAGGCCTTAATGCGTATGTTGATTGAGATGAGGATATTTGTAACTGTGTAGTTCTTCTCTTACATAAACTCTAGCAGAATTTGCTGGGCTGAAAAAATTATAATCTTCTATCCCTTTGTCCATAGCATCAAGCTCCTGGCTCTATGATGTAGTAATATGTTTCTAATTGATTCGATATGGTGTCAACTCACTATTTATTATTGTTAGTATTAGTGTTTGTTGTGTAGGATTCTTAAATAAGTAGATTAACAAACAAAATACTTGAGATTCAAAAATTAAGAAAATGTTGTGTTGCGTTGCCAATTACAGTACAATATGAAGTGTTGTGTTGCAAATATTAATATGCATTGATTCAACATCTCCAACGGATCCAATTTCTTGTTGAGTTAGTCTTGTTGAAGTAGTAGAAAAGGAACGAAGCAGGCCATCCACACACTCATATTTCGCTGCAACTCATTTCATATGCCTTACCAGATAATTAACTAATCTATTATTGTAGATATACATTTGAAAAGATTCTATACTCTGTAATTGAGTTGCAATACATTTTGTAAAATATTCATGATTTTTTTTTTCATCTATTTTTATCATATGTTTACAAGAGATAAAAATATTAAAAAATATTTTTACATCACCACTTAAGATAATATTATCCAAAGAGGAAAATGATTTTTTTTATTATAATAAATATGTAAAAATGAATTTATAAAAATGTAAATATTCTCTCCGTCAAAGTAAACGGACACTTAGGGTAAATAATTTCATTTGTTAAAGATATAAAAAGCTCATGCGGAAGGAAAACAGCGAAAAAGCCCATAAGCCCAAGAAAGCTAGAGCTTAGCTGAAGGAAGGCTGAAGATGGCGCAAAAGGCATATCAATCAGAGAAGAGGTTTGCCAAAAAAGGAAAAACCTTATGAATGCGAGCGGAGCCACGACCTGAATCTCCGCGGCTTCCATTTTCCCATAGTTTCTCAGCCACCGCTGCCGTTTTTCTTCTTCAATATTCATGTGGAACGACGATATCTCTCAATAACATTTTTATTTTTCTTTCCACGTGGCTGAGTCTGAACAAGCAAACAAATCTCTAAACCTCTAAAACCCCTATAAAAAACAACAAATTGTTGAATGCTATTGACTTGATCAATTCCCCGTAGAGGCCTCGCTGTCTTTGCCGTTTTTGTTCTTCTTCATCATACCATCTGTTTCTATATATAGACACCATACGCCATTCTTCTCTTTCCCGTGAATGTCTGCTTCGCACAGATTTTTTGGCGGTTTATCCAATTCCTTTTATTCTCGCTCGCCCTTCTCATCTACAACCTTATTCCCCTTTCGCCCTTTCTCCCCCACTCTCTCACGCTCATCCTTCTCCCCGCTCACCATGCCTCGCAAGCAGGTATGTCGTGGATCGTCTGTGTGCTTGCATCTGCATGGACTCGTGTTTTTGTGGCTGTCAAATTCTACGTATGGTTTTTTAAATTTGTAGTGGTAATTATTTGTTGGTGCTTGATTTTCGTGTGTTGCGGCGGTGGAAGATTTCTTAATCGGTGTTGGGAGTACTGCTCTCGATAATTAATTCGCGTTTTTGTATTGTGTTGGAGTTTGGCAGCTAAAATTGTGGATTGTCTGATTATCAGTGGTTGAACTGTTAATGTGGTGTGAAAATTAGCATTCCTAGATGCAGATTGAACTAAAATTAATCATATGGTGATGTGAAACATTTCTTTCCCTTTTAATGGTATTTCCGATTCTGCTTTCGGAACTTGTACAATCTATGAACGTTTGATGGTGTTTTCTATTCTTGTCTGAATTCGGGATTACCATTTTTGTTACTCTTGCTAGTCATTTAGCATACTTGCTTTTAAGATTGTTATACCTGGTTGTGTATTTTGCTAGTGGCATTAATTGAATATTTATTGCGAAACAACTCAGCGGCAAGGAGTCAGTAAAGATCACAGATGGGTGGAGAAGTCAAAAGTCAATGAGTTGTCTGCCTCATTGGCAGCTTCATCATTGTCAGCTTCAGGGAGTTCCTCTAATGCAGGCAAGGAAGCTGCAACGGATAGGGTCACTTCACTGCCTGTTACAGAAGAGCCTGTTCTGTCAGTACCATCGTTACAGTTTGAGAGCATTGGGCTAACGAACCATGTACCTGCTCGTGATCAAAAAGCTGTATGGAAGCCCAAGTCATATGGAACAGTAAGTGGCACCACAGCAGGAGGACTGAATTCAGCTCCAGTCGATCAAATTACAGTACCCAACAATGGAAACCAAACGGAATCTGCTGGGACACCTGCTGCTGTTTCGAGTAAGCTGTTTAGTGGTAAATTACTGGAAAGCTTCACCACTGACAGCTCGACATACTCGCTCGCACAAGTTAGAGCAACTTTTTACCCTAAATTTGAAAATGAGAAGTCTGATCAAGAGGTAAGCAATCTCATATATGCTTTTTGTCCAGATCGAATAAGATTATAGCAGTATGATTATATAATCTAATTAAACTGATAATTTTTAATTGTTTCAAGTGAACGTTATGATATTGTTAAAAAACTATAAGTCATAATTGTTTCAGATACTTTGGAGAGTGCGATCTACATGCTCGACTTTTCTTAATGTGATTCTTGCAGGTTAGGACAAGGATGATAGAGATGGTTTCCAAAGGTTTAGCTACAATGGAGGTAGGGCAATGAACTTTTCAGTGTTTCTCTTGCTTCTTACTAATACAAGAACCTTTTTCTTCTCAAAAAGAAAAATACAAGAACCTTTTATCTTCTCGTTCTCCTTTGTTTTATCTCAAGTTATAGCCTTACTGATTGCATCTGTTCTGGTAACTTTGACTTTTACAGGTTTCACTCAAGCACTCTGGTTCACTTTTCATGTATGCCGGACATGAGGGAGGAGCATATGCCAAGAATAGCTATGGGAATATGTAAGTCTATAATTGGCAGTCCTTTTATCCTGCACTTCCTCGTTTGCTATTTCTGGCATCCATTTTCTCATGTATTGATTTCAGTGAAACCGCCGTGTCTAGAGGTCAAAATTAAAATGTGTTATTTTTTACTTGGATGAATTATGTAAGCATTTTAATTTACATATAAACACATGCTACTTATAACCAATTAATTTTTCTGGATCTACCATATAGAAGGGAAGAAACATGACCCAGTTAGTAGCAATTATTAGCTTTTAGCCCACATTGGTCATGGCTTGCGCTGTTTGCTTAAACAGTATCAAGCATCTTTCAAGCATTGTATATTCGAGCATTTGAAGAGCTTAGGGTATGTTCATCATACATGCAATATGGTCTGGAAATAAGAAAAGACATTGGAAATTTTTGACTGCCAAATTGGTCTATATTGGTGACAACGAAGTGCGTCTCAGTTGGTAAGACGCTTCCCCTCCAATTATTAAGTTGGGGGTTCGAGTCATCATTTGGGGGGGGGGGGGATGGGGAACCATTATTGATCCTCTTTTTTTTTTTTTTTAAACAAATAAATAATTTGTCTCTATTGGTCTTGTTGCTTTGCTGCTTTTCATTTATTGTTTTTTATGAAGGACTTTGTAATTCAATGTGTATACTACAGTTACACTGCAGTTGGTGTTTTTGTACTTGGGCGCATGTTTCGCGAAGCTTGGGGTTCACAAGCCAGCAAAAAGCAAGCCGAGTTCAATGAGTTTCTTGAGGTAAATCTGGAATGAGACAGTTTTGCTTTAGACTAAGTCAAAAAGATGAAATTAATGGTTCTTGTGTTAGTTAAAAAGTTGATATCTAAAATTTTCTACTTGCCTTGAATTTTTAGATTGAATTAAGCAAATAAGACTTGTTACCATTTAAGATTCAGTAATCATATGGTTTATAGAATTTTCATCATTTTCCTTCCTAAATTTTAATGAAGATATGCTGTCATCCGCACGCATTGCTATATTTAGAATGAACACTTGATAAGTTTTACTTAATAGTATATGAGCATGTGGTAAAAATTTTGTATGTCTCTTAATGTTCTTCTTTACTGGCTTTTCCTTGTCATCTAAAATATAGAACCACTTATTTGTTCTACTCTAGAGGAATCGCATGTGTGTGTCAATGGAGCTGGTTACTGCTGTATTAGGAGACCATGGACAGCGTCCTCGCGAAGATTATGGTGAGTGAACCAGGAAATATTCTCATTGATTCCTTGATATTGATTATGAGGATAGCCATGAACTACATTTTTGAAATAGACTTACTAAACTTATTGTTCTTCAGTTCAAAAGAATCACCTTACGAAAAATGCCAATGTGCTTAATTTGCAGTTTGCTATATTCCTTTCCTTGCTTCTCGTTTTTTCACAAGTTTAAAAAGTTAAAGGTTTATTCCATATAGTAATATACTTCATAATTTGTATTCCACGTTAGTTGCATCAAAACTTGTTGTCCCTCATAAATGGAAACTTCATGTTTCTACTTTCATACATATATCGTTAAAGTGGATATGAGATTGGATTAAAGATGTGAGTCACTTGTATATCAAGCAGTTGATTTAGTCATGTGCTTTGGAGCAAACATGGTTGGATAATTTCTTCATTTGTAATGCTTTTCGGTATGCAGATGATTTTTTAATTTTAGTCATCTTGTTGAAGAGCAGAATAACATTAATTCCTGTTTGGTTTTGTACTGCTTTTACATTAGTTCCTGTTTGGTTTTGAAGTATTCATGAATGTTTCTCATCTTTATTCAATTTTAATTTTCATCCAAAAAATTAAGGTTCGTGTTCCCCCATTTTGCTGATACTCTTTTCCATATTTTCACAGTTGTTGTGACTGCAGTGACGGAGTTGGGTAACGGAAAACCAAAATTCTACTCAACCCCTAATCTTATCGCTTTTTGTAGGAACTGGCGGCTACCTACTAATCATGTGTGGTTATTCTCAACAAGGTGAGTTTTGATCTATCATTGTATGAGTGTCGAAGAAATTCAGTTTCTAGATTCATGGAAACTTTACTTTGATTTTGTATAAAAATAACAAGCCAAAAATTTACTTGAATTGATCTATTTGATGGATAAATTGGTCTGATATAATTCTTTTTTCGTTGTGAACATTTGATTGGTTTGATCACTGCCCTTATATACATGTGTGTGTGGCAAAAGAGATTCAAAAGGTGATGAAGAAAGACAATTTCTGGTTCAGTTCTCCGACCTTGTTAAGTTGGTGAAAGTAAAAAATGAAGACCAGGAACTTCTTTTTATGCAATTGTTTACTGTCTCTCTATTTCAGGAAATCTGCAATGTCATTTTTTGCGGCTTATGATGCACTCAGTGAGGAAGGAACAGCCACCACTGTATGCAAAGCACTTGATGAAGTTGCAGATATATCAGTGCCTGGTAAAGTTAGATCTAGATTGAGAATGCAACCTTTACTAAATGTTTGTTGTGATTTTTGTTGTGGTTATCATGTTATCATGCTTCGACATTAGCTGTTGACAGATGATTGTGGTTTTGTTATTGCTTTGCCTGACCTTCTGAATCTGAGTAGATTGTTGGCTTCCTAGATCTACATATACTCTGATGACTTCATCCTTCCCGAGATAGGTTACAAACTAGTCATATCATGTTCTACGCCAGTAGCACATGATCTTTTATCAATTATAAAAGGCTTTCTTTCATGAATCTTGATGATTCATCTGGTTTGGTTATTAATCTTGTATGTTGGGCCTTGTCACATGAATTCAATGTTCCTTATGCAAAGTTATGAAGTTAATATTCATTATGTATTAAACTGCATACAAACTATAATTATGCTGGTCTCTTCCTTTTCCTTATCCCCTTTTCTTTATTCCCTCTCTCTTTCTGTTTCCTCATAATTCTACTTCTCTACTTTTTTTTGCATGATTTTTGCTCTAACTCTTGACCACGCCTGTGCCTTTGTGTTATAGGTTCTTCCAGATTCACACTTTATTTACTATACAACTTTTTAAATGTAAATCCTGCATTCTGATAGTTATTTTCATAGGGCATGTGTATTGTTCAATATTGTGTGATTTTGAAATTTGAAAGCCATAATCGGATAAACCAGAAATGAGGCTGAGAACATCTTGGTTTGTATTGTTATTTGAGTTTGTTTTGTATAGTTTCTTGCATGCAGCCAATCCCATCCTCGACATTCACAATATTCATAGCTATAATTATTAGATTAGTTCATTGAAAGCTGATCTGTATTCGATCCCCTTATCTGCAGGATCAAAAGATCATATAATGGTGCAGGGTGAGATCTTGGAAGGTCTAGTGGCTCGGATAGTAAGCCAGAGGAGCTCAGAACATATGAAGCAGGTTTTGAGAGACTATCCTCCACCACCAATTGAAGGAGGTAATCTGCTTTTATCCAATTTAAATCTTCTTTCATGAAGAAAAGTCAGGTACACCGCCATCCTATATATGCTAGCTTTCTGGGTTCACTGTCAAAGCCATTAATCCTAAAGAAGTGTAGTAACAAGAACCTATGATGAGTTAGAATTATCTATATTCATGGCATATTTAATTGTCAGGAAACCTCATGGCCCATAAGTAGCATTAAAATTAGCTTTTAAAGAACAAAGAAAAGAACTGTGTTACTGTCCTACACTGACCTATTCCTAAACCTTAATTGAGGGATAAGTTCTTGTTGTGGTTACAGTACCATGGCATATAATTTGAAAAGTTGTACATTGAGTCTCAAACTTATTTGCTTGTTATGTTTGCTCTGATGCTAATTGCAAGAAATCTTTTGTTGTTGATGGTGTGTATTTGCCATGGTACTATCAATGTATGTATTTGCTAGTCACGTTTTACATGGACAAGTGAATTTAACAACTTAAATATTTTTGAAGGTGGCTATATTTACCAGGCAAGAACCTTTTCCAGGGTTCCTAGTTACACGGCAAAATAGTAGTCTATTGTCAATTTCTTATTTCATATATTTCACGATTGGGCAAGAATCTTGCTGCTAATTCCAAATTCTATGGCTGATGTATGATTTTAGTTTATGTCGTGTCTTCCTTCTACCTGTATTGTGCAGAACTTGCTTCACTACTCTTGACTTGATTTTGTGTTGATTTGTGCACTTCTATCTAAAAATTGCACACCAGTTGACCTGGGATCCAGTCTGCGTGAAATATGCGCTGCAAACAGAGCCAAAGAAAAGCAGGTTATCTGATGGTTCTTCTATCAAGATGCTTAATTTACTACACTGTCTATATAGTATACTTGGAATGTTCATTTTCTTTATGTTATTTGGTTCTGCAGCAAATAATGGCACTTCTTAAGAGTGCTGGTACATCATTCTGCCCAAACTATATGGACTGGTTTGGAACTGAAGGTTCTGATAGTCATTCAAGAAATGCAGATCGATCTGTTCTGTCAAAGTTTCTGCAAACCCGCCCAGCAGATTTTTCTACTACCAAATTACAGGTTTCTCTTGCAACTAATTCTTGAGCATGAAAACTGACAGAAATTGTGAAAAATGATTGTTCTATTGTTCTTGGTGGACAGGTGGATGGAGAGTAATAGTTTTTCGACTCTTTATTTTCATTCTCTTAATCATGGCAACACTCTAGTATCCTAATAGGTATTAGTTCAATGTCATCAACTTTATTCACCTTTGCATCAGGAAATGGTTCGTCTGATGAGAGAAAAGCGCTACCATGCTGCTTTTAAGTTTTATCACAACTTTCATAAAGTTGATTCTGCCACAAATGACAGTCTTCATTTTAAGATGGTTATCCATGTCCAGAGCGACTCAGCTTTTAGAAAGTACCAGAAAGAGATGAGGTCTGATGAAGTCCGTGAATCTCTTGTTGCTATATACATTAGCTGTAAACCTATTATGCTTCTTCCTATAGAACTACTTTAGGTGTTATGCATACAGTTAGTTCTTCCAGTAATCTGTTTAAATTTATGAACAAATGTGTCTTACTGCAGGTTTAATCCTGGTTTGTGGCCACTATATCGAGGTATATACTTTTCTCATTCGAGCATTTTATCTTTGTTTTCATTTACTTTTTGTTCCTGAAATTATGTATTTAGAGTTATGCGAGCACTTCTTATCTCATGAACATAGACAAGGCTCCTGTTATCCAAACTTGCATTTCATTGTAAAGGCTTCTTGTCTGATGCATTGGTTTGTGGTAATATTTTACTGCTTGGTAGTTTTATTTTTTACTTCTTTATAGTCAGGGCGTTCATGCTCCTCTCTCTCTCTCTTTTCTGTGTTGTTCCCTTTGATATTCCTTGCCTGGTTCTTTAGGTGATTCTTCTTTGTGATTTTGTTGCTGATGCTGACAATTCTAGAAATTATATTATTATCTGTTGTTTCCCCAGGTTTTTTTGTCGATCTGAACTTATTCAAGGTTAATAAGGGAAGAGCTGTGGAGTTCCCCACAGAAGCTAGTACTGGGAGTGACTCAAATGGTGAATCAGCAAAAGATGATTTAGCAGATGAAGATGCAAACCTGATGATCAAGTTGAAGTTTCTTACATATAAGGTGCAAGATGTTTTGCCCTGAATTCATCAATTACTCGTATTACTTTAGGTTGTAGGATTACATTTCACATAATTCTCTTCAGTATTTTGAAATGATGTCTGAAATTGTCCCAATCATCATTATTCATAGTACTTTATTAGTTATAATCACCGTGGACTTATCTAGATGTGGCTAATGGGGCCCTTACCCTGCCCTTGAGCATATCATGTTTTATACTCCCTCTGTCCAAGCCCAATAGGCTCATTTCTTTTCGGCACGGAGATTAAGAAACTTACTTTTTAGGAGTAAAGTGGTGCGGTCCACACCAATTAAGTACATTTTCTTTACTCAAAATGGAAAACGAGCCTATTGGAGTGAGACGTCTCAAATAGGAAAACGAGCCTATTAGAGTGGGACAGAGGGAGTACAAGATAAGGAAAAATCTTTCTGCATTTAAACCCCAATTAGTTCTGCATCCGTAAGTTAATTGATATCATGTTAAAAAAGTGTTCAATTTCTTTTACAGTTTTACTTCTATTAATGCTTGATATTTTCAGGGATTGCTCAATATTCTTTCTTTGTTGAGTTTTCTCTACTGATACTTTAGATTTTTTATTTACACCGGCTCCTTTGTTGTAGATGCAAGGTGCTATTGGGAGCTGTTAACCCCATTGTTTGTTAATCTATTGGGTTGGATAGAAATATGTGATTTTTTAATGGCAATGAAGAACCTTTGATGGAGTCCGGATATAATCAAGTTTAGATTGGTCTCTATGGACTCAAAAGCATAACGAACTTAGGCACTTATTATGTTGTGAACTTGGATATTGAGGATTAACTACTTGATTAGTTTTGACGGAGCGCAAGTCCCACTGGCTGCCTTTTATCTAATAAAGTGTTTTGTTCTTTTATCAAGGAAAAGAACAAAGAAAACATAGAGAAAACTTGGTGCTATTGAGTATCTTTGTCTAGCACACTTCTTGTACTATTGCACTTGCTCTTATTGTGCGCCAGATGATGTTTCTGGGTCCATTGCTCTATATGGTGTTGATTCAGTAAGTAATGGATGAATTATTTCTTATTTTCTTTTTTGAACATACAGATACGGACCTTTCTGATTCGGAATGGCTTGTCTATTCTTTTTAAGCAAGGTGAAGCTGCATACAGAACCTACTACACGAGGTATGTTTCCTTAAAACCTCACTTACTTGATTGTAAGAGTGAATTGAAAAATAAGAGTTAAAATGGATTCCCTTACTGAACGAACCTATTGTATGAGTATGCCATTTGGTTGGGTTTCAGAACTTTGGCCCCTGTTCTAAGAATCACACTGGCTCTTATTGTCATAAAATAGTTTAGAAGACACTTATGATTTTGTGGAGTGAATTAGTTTTTGTAGTTTCATTTTTACTTTTCAAGTGGATACCCTATTAAACCTTGGAAAACATGACAAGGGCCTATTATGGACTACTTTTTGGGATATAAAAGACGCTTGCATCTTCTGCAGTAATTGGACCCTTATTGATGTCAATGGAGGTCTTTTCTAGGACTCAATTCCTCTTATGAATTGTTTTTTGCTGGCTTTCTAATTTATAAGATTTTCCTGAAATTTATTAGACTATCAAGGTCCTCTAAACAAATATATTGGCATGCCCGATTCCTAATAAATATATTGTGCATTTCCGTTGTGTCTATAACTATTATTTGGTCAATCTAGGCAAATGAAGATATGGAATACTTCACCTGCAAAGCAAAGGCAGCTCAGCAAGATGCTGGATGAATGGTATATATTGATAACTATCTACATTCTTTGAAAAATTGTATTCCAGTATGTGATTTGTTTTTTTTGCTCCTATTAAGGGCTGTATATATTCGTAGAAAATATGGACACAAACAACTGTCATCGTCCATATATCTTAGTGAAGCAGAGCCATTCCTTGAGCAATATGCAAAGCGCAGTTCCGAAAATCAAGCTTTGATTGGATCTGCTGGTAGTTTTGTTAGAGTTGAAGATTTCATGGCCATTATTGAGGGAGGTCAAGATGAGGAGGGTGACCTTGAACCGGAGAGAGATATAATACCTTCAAGTACAACTCCCATAGTCGAGGAAACCGTTGCTAAGGATCGCGGACTTATTGTTTTTTTTCCAGGTAGAAATTATTTTTAGTGTTATGGATGTTCTGTGTATCACTACAGATTATATAGGTAGGCTAATGCATGGCATACTGCTTCTTATATATCATGAAGCGATATCCATGTCCTTACAAACTGTTTCTGGACTAATATTTTTGCTTCATAAATATTTCTCCAGGATAGTATCCATGTCCTTGGATCTCATTCTGGAATAATATATTATTCTAGTATGAAGCAAATTCAGCCTCAATCTTAATTTTGGAAACTTTTCTACCACATTGTGCATCAGGATTACTAAAACTAAGGAATTACACAAATAAAAAGTTTGAACATAATGTATTTCCATTGATTTCTGTGTGTGTGCGAGTGCCTTTTTGCATCTGGTAAAGGATCTCCTACCTGATATTTGACCTGTCCTATAAGTTCCTAATAATTTGTTTTCTGAACTGCACTGTCAATTTCCAATTTAGGAATCCCTGGTTGTGCTAAGTCGGCACTCTGTAAAGAGATAATGAGTTCCCCTGAAAGGCTAGGTGATGATCGTCCAGTGCATAGTTTGATGGGTGATCTTATCAAAGGTATATTGCTTAATCTCATTTTACCTGCAATTTCTTGATTGTAGTATCTGTCAAATTATATCTACAAGCTGACTTAGCAGCTGTTATATTAAGTCAATTAACATATGCTGTCAAAGTTTAATCTGGTTATTATTTTGATCAAAATGTGGCTATTATCTTGTTTGGTCACTAAGTATTATTTTCTCATCAGTCATCAGATCTATGTAAATGTACATATATATCCATCTCTACAGGACCATGCTTTCTACGCTTCTGATGAACTTTCTTTCTTAAATATTTGAACTGTACAAGTCAATTGTATTCTTTTTAAGCTTACAGTAACCAGTTTCCTGATAAAATAAAATGGAATGCATTTGATCATAATAGGATTTTTTATTTGGAGTGCTTTAAATGGCACATTACTTGCACAGCCATGATGACATGTTCAGGAATTGTGTATGTATATATTGTATGATTATTTTGGCCATTATTGTTCTTTAGGTTAAGCTGTTCAGGTGAGGCCCCTAGTTGGTATTATTACTTTGATTCTGGATCATCTTGTTGTTTACCTATATCTCGATTAACCTATTGCAACATAATTAGCGAGGTATTGGGCGAAGGTTGATCAAGAGTATCGCAAGAAACCGAACTCTATTATGCTTGCTGACAAAAATGCTCCTAATGAAGAAGTTTGGAAAAAGGTCATAAACCTTTTCTTTCCATCTGAAGCTTCGCTATTTCCTCCAGCAGTATGTTAGTAGTGCTTTTAAGTTTGTCAAATGGTATTTTCCATATAAAAGGATCTGTTAGTTTCTCGTCCGCTGCAAAATGTTAATGGTAATGAGCTATAGCTTATAGTGAGCAAAAAAGACAGCCTACTTTGTGATGTTTAAAAGTACTGATGGTGTTCTTTTCTCTGTCATGAGAACATAAATTGGGCCTTTTACACACTTTTTAATCTCTCAGATTGGCTTCTCCTATGGAAGACACTTTTTATTTATTTTTCCCCTTTTTCCTCCAATCTTCTTCGTCTTTTCTTTTTTGGGCCTAGCGGGACTAATTGGTGGTAGGTAAGATTTTGTTGAGTTGTTTAACTTAATTTGTATGTTATTCAAATCTTTGCAGATTGAGGGCATGTGTCGCAGTACAAGGGCATCTGGGATTCCGGTCATACCTGATTCAGAAGGTCAAATTTCTTCCCTGGATTCTTATCATTTTCTCATGAAACTGATTATTTTTTCCGTTTGAACTTGCTTCTGCTCTTTTGAAACGATGATTCTTTTCTCCAATGCTGCACTCTTAACAATTTTTTCTGTCTGATAAAGCATAATGTATGTAAAGAATATCCGGTCATCATCAGTAAGCTATGAGTGTAGTACCTTCGAACATTCTTCTGCTATCTAGTTCAGTTCTTACACACCTCCAGAAACTGGAAAGGTTATACTTATAGATTTTATGTAGGGAAAATGGCTTGCTTGAAATTCATCACTGAGTAGTTTTGCTGAGTATCATTATTGAACATGAGTTCATTAATCTGATCTCATTTACTTATATAAGCGTTATTGGCTTACAGTATTCTCAATATACATATCATGGTTTATATACTGCAACCTGGTTTGTAGGATTAAGGCACTATATTTGATAGCAAAATTGTAGTTTTAAATTCAAGACATCCTCTCCAGAGATGAGTTTGACTCATCCTCAAGGCCATCTGATGGCACAGAGGTCAAGCATCCTCTACAGCAGGTCGAAATATGAGAGTTAATTTGCCAGTATACTAAAAGCCAAAGCTGATAACAACAGTGAAACTCAATTTTCTGAATTGTACAGAGTTTGAAGTGCCACTATCTTCCACCCTTAGGGGGGCTACTTGGTTGTGTGCTGATTGCATGCTATTATCTAGTTCTTTCTTAAAGGTTCTAATTATTTTTCTATTGTTTATCCTTTCTTTCATATTTCCGCTTATTGGTTTGTTCATCTACTTTCTCCCCTGAAACTGTGCAGGGACTGAATCAAATCCGTTCTCACTCGATGCTCTTGCTGTTTTCATATTTCGAGTGCTTCACCGTGTCAATCATCCGGTAATAATGATATTAGCTGTTTTCAGGTTGGATAGTCCATGCCTTCCATTCTTGAAAAAGTTAAACCTGATAACTAGTTTCTTATTTGCATCCTCTAGGGAAATCTTGACAATTCATCCACGAATGTTGGTTATGTGTTGTTGATGTTCTACAATCTTTATGAGGGCAAGGTAGAGTTATTTCAATCTGTTACGGCTAAATTATTACATCTATCTGAAAATTCAAAAAGAAAAAATCTTTATATGATGCCATGTCTTACGATCTTCAGGACCGCAAGGAGTTTGAAACGGAGCTAATAGAACGTTTTGGCTCAATTGTGAAGTTACCTTTATTGGAACCTGAGAGGTCAGTGATTCATTTATATGACTAATTAGCAAGACACAGTTTTCTGCGGTTCTATTACTAGATCCTTTTGTTTCTATTGAATTTTATATTTTCCTATTGATTGTTATAGAATAATAGACTTATGTTTGAAGTATTCTTTATCTTGTATGGGTGCGTTCTCTTTGGTTGCAAATTTATCATAAGAAAAACAGGGATAAGAAAAGATAGGAAATTTTATCGCATTTTAGCGATCCGCACCTTTTTTATCCCATGTTTTCTAGGGTGGAAAAAATTTATCCCACATTTTAGATTGGAATTATTATCACATCAATACCCCTTGATAATATTATCATAAATTGGAGTGAAAAGGATGAAAATATATAAATTTCCACCCTTTCCCATCACCTATGAGTATATTCAGAAATTCAGTTTTGATGTGGACATGCTTTATAGAATGCATCAAAGAGTATCAAGTAGCATATGATAGTCGCAACGAGCACAAAATTTTGACCACCGTAGAGGTACAGTATCTAACACAACATGACTTCCTAGGGCATGAAATCGATGACTGACATTATATTCTGGTTTTACATAACTACACGATGCCTCTAATCGTTTATCCCAAGTCATGATTTGGTGGCCTATTTTTGATACTGTTCTCTTTCATTTGGTTTAATAACTTTTATTCGGCAGTTGGATGACTGATCAACACTAGGCATAAATACTTGAACTATATATCTTGTCTATATCTAACGTCTCATCCTTGATTGTGTTCAGTTGATCACATGAAATCTGGCACAGGCATATGATGTAAATTTCTCCCTAATATGAGTGAATCAACTTCTGCCTACTATGAGTAATTTTCTGACTAATATGAGCGAGATCAATTCCTGAAAAATGTACCGTGCTATCTAGCCTGTATTTTCTTTGGGGCATGTTCAAGGTATGGAATGTTGAAAAAAGTTGTAGGAGATGGTTATTCACTTATAGTTAATAACAAAAATAAACGTATGGATGTCATTGTTATGTTTCATGTTTCATGTTTTATGTATAGATCAAGAAAGGATTGCTTTTTAACTATTTTGGTTATACTAGCAGAAAGAACGTACGTTGTACGTGTAATTAATGTTATTTTAATTGGTAATCTATTATTTACAAAAATCTATTAATTCATTACTTTTATTAGATAATTTATTGGATGGATATATTTATTTATAAGCCTTATCAATAGCTATAGATATAAAGTATTCTTAATAGATTTGGGTGAAATAAATGTATATCAAAATAGATTTATATTTTATGAATATAATAATAAATATATAACAGGGGTAAAATAGGCAATCCACAAGTTGTGCCTTAGACTGCCTTAGGCTCTTTTTCTATTAGTATAGATTGATTGGTTTAAATCATATGTCTGCTCTATTTTCCTCCTTGACCATCTCTCTCTCTCTCTGTGATTTGCTTTGGACTCAGTCTTTTTTATATAACTTTGCATGTGAAAAAAGACCTCCTCTACCTGAAAGTGTGAGGTCTACCTTGGAGGAAGGATTAAGTTTATACAACCTTCATAGCCGACAACATGGAAAGTAAGGTCCCTGCTCCGATCTGTGTATTTATCTTTTAAGCTATGTAAATCTTGTCTTGTTGTTGGTTCTGTTGCAGTGTATGCGAGCCTCGTCGTCCATGTTGATGGTGGTCTCTTGTCTGCTTCTAGTTGATTTAATTTTTCAATGCTTTTTATTCGCTAGATTGGATTCCACAAAAGGTCAATATGCAAAGGAATGGACTAAATGGGAGAAGCAATTACGTGATACATTGTCCGCAAATGCTGAATATCTCAATTCTATTCAGGTCAGTATTATCACTCTCATTAAAAACGAGAATCTCATTTTCATTGGTGCATATAGTGAATCATGTGCTCTTACTCATAGGTCCCATTTGGTGTTGCTGTTGAGAAAGTTATCGGCCAGCTGAAAGCAATTGCAAATGGAGATTACAGCCCACCTAGTACTGAAAAACGGAATCTTGGAGCCATTGTCTTTGCTGCTATCACTCTGCCTGTTTCAGAAATCACTGATCTCCTTCATAATGTAAGTGAGTACTAAAATCTACAATATGAAATTATTTAAATGGCTGCTAGAGTATTCACACCGTGATCCGTCTCATCCGAACGCCCCCCTATTATTTTGGAGAAGCATATAACTGTTTTTCTAGTTTTGTCATCTAGAAACAAGCTTCTGAGGGATTGCAGACGGGTTGGGTTGATCAATTGTTATCATGTAACAGTTAGGTACGAAGGATCCTAGAGTTGAAGGTTTCCTCAAGGACAAGGATTTGAAGAGCAGCCTCACAAAAGCACACGTAACTCTGGCTCATAAGAGAAGCCACGGTGTAACTGCTGTAGCCAGTTTTGCCCAGCATCTCAACCATAACGTTCCTGTTGCTGTCACTTCATTACTATTCTCCGACAAGTTGGCAGCGTTGGAAGCTGAGCCTGGAGTAGTCGATGGGGAGAAAATAGATTCAAAAAACAAATGGCCACATGTGACATTATGGACTGCTCAAGGTGTTGCAGCGAAAGAAGCAAATGATCTGCCTCAGTTGCTCGCACAAGGAAAGGCAACTCGTGTCGAGATCAATCCACCCACCACGGTCACAGGAGTTCTTGAGTTCTTCTGAGTGTTTTTATTTGTCTTCTTTCCCAATTTTGTTCTCGAGAGCCATCATATGTATGACCTGCTGCAAGGTGAGATTATATTTTTGCAGCATGGGATCTATAGGATACTGCTGATGAAGGTAAATAAATTGATAACCCTAGTTGGATGTGTAAATTTCTGAGCTAAAAAGCAGAAATAAAAATTTGATGTTCTGCTGTCTGTCCAACTTCATCTATGATTGCAAAGAATTGCAACCAGCTGAATTTTTTGACCGACTTACAGTTTAATGCCCGGACTATTCAACTGTGCATAATTACAGTTAAATAACAGACTTATTGATTTTTTTAACAAAAGTGTCTGAATATAAATAATTATATTTATGTTAAAATTCTGGATGCCCCTTTTTAAGTAATAGGGTTAATTAGAATTTATGGTTCGACGACGTTAAGGTCGAATTGCAAAAATAGTCTGATTTTTGGACGCAAGCTAAATAAAGTTTGAGGCTACATTTTTTAATTAAACTTTCTTATATAAAAGGCCTGAATTCGACATGAATATTCTGATTTGTTTATGTGGAAGTATATTGGTTTAAGTGACTTCAACATCAAATTTAATTTGCGTATACACAAGTTGTAAATATATTTCACATAATTTACAAAATAAATCAGAATATCTATATCATATTTGAACTTTCGACATCAGAATTTCCAGTGCCAAAATGTAAATTATAGATCAGGTTAAACTATTTTTACAGCCCCGGTTTATAGATCAGGCCATAAATTATAATTAACCTTAAGTTATAGTAATACATAATCTTATGAATTCTACCAAAAAATTAATAAGTAAATAAAGAAAATAAAAAACTGCATCATGATGAACTCGAATCTAGAACCTTTTATCTTTGACATTAATCACACCACCGCCAGACCAACACACACCCGAACACACAGAGAATCTTATTAATTCTACCCTCTTGTTTTAACTATTGGTTGGCAAGGCAATAAGAAGAAATAGATTACACAATTTTCAAATGAAAATCGCTTAAAACATCTGTAATTTTACAAACTGATTATTTCGTTGATCTTCAAATCGTAATATAATTTCTGTAGCCAACTCATATGAATTCATCAATGCAATACGGTTGAAATTTGAATGGGAATTCGAGTTTGGTTGAAAATAGTAAACCCACAGACACACCATTCTGCAGTGTGTGTAATCTATTCATAGCCTAAAAAATAAAAACAGCTATAGATTGATTCAAATCTGCAAAACACACTGCAGAAAATAGGCATCCATCCCCTCCCACTAGTAAATTTGTAACAACTAAATTACAAAGAACAGCAAGGCAAATATGCAGAACGCAGTTGTACATTTCCAAGATCATTGCGAAAAATCAAGGTAATGAGCTCCAGTTTGTAACCCAATCAGTCAGAGTGGAAATATTTCTATCTATATCTTCGACGCAGTCACTCCTAAGTGCCACCACAATGTTTTCTGGATAGCTGTCTTTGGCCTCCTCCAACATAACCTGAAAGATCTCGCACTCAACGTTGTTTGAGAGCTTTTTTCCCGTATAACCCCTACCGTAAACAGACAATCCAAATTAAGAGTTTAGCACACAATCACAGATGAATAATGAGAAAAAAATGAATTCACATACACAGAGAAGCAAATCACCTCTTAGCTAGTCGATCATACAATACGGAATTATCAGTTTGGAGCACCACTACATGATCAAACCAACGTTCAGGAAAGAAGTCGCAACCATGGTGATCTACAATGTTTCCACCTTGTTCCATCACATCTTCAAGCTCATCGCATACCTGCCAACACATGCATTGCATTAATCTTGAAATGTTCGTGAAGAAAAATCCATGAATTTTTTGGGGATATAAACTCTTTATCAGACACTATTAGAGTAGCAAACAGAATTCGAGCATCTAACAGCTCGTCTAACTCCTCGTATGTTTGAAAATCTCTGTGTAAATTCTAAGGAAACAAAATGAATAGTAATTTTCTTGGTGCAAATGAATGGGAAAAACATTATGGTAATAAAAGCACAATCGACCATTAATTACACAGAACATACATGCTGCGAATCAACAAATAGGCATGTGTTCATGAAATCAAATAAGAAGAAACACAAAACTGCAGGAGTAAAAACATTGTGATTTAATCAAGTGATGAATAGAATTTACCACTCATCACGCCTACATATCTTTCGAGCAATTAACATTGATTGAACATATCCGTAGACTTGTTCCGAAAAGCTTCAATCCACAGCTTGGAATGATAATTTTCTAAGAAAATATTATGCTAATAAATTTCTACACAAACATCGATTCAATCACCAAGATATTCCGCACGCAGAGATAAGTAAGTTTACGAGGTCTTCGTTGATGACATAACAGTCGAACTCGTCGTCCCAGCCGTCGTGGAGACTCTTCTCCTTCACCAAATCACCTACGTTGATGTGGCGGAGATTGGCGGCCTCCGCCAGGGCCGCGGACGTCGTCGTTTTGCCTGTCCCCGGCGTGCCAGTTATAAGTATGTTTGGCCTCTCTCGCTTCGTCCTCCCGCCGCCATTCTGCGCCATTTGTGCTTGTGTTGGAGGTCGAGATTCAGGATTTGTTTCCACAACACCTCGGCTGCTGGTGGGATGATGAATTGAGGGTTTACAGGAAATTGAGGTTTTTCGCTTTATGTTTGAGTTCGCGTTTTACAGCTTACAGTAGCGACTCCATACTCACACGCTTCTTCTCTCTCTCCATATTTGAATAAACAATTTAACAGCACATATTATTCAACAAATACCCTTTTTTTTCTATATAGTTGTGGCGATTACGCATTTAATAACCTATAATATATTAAAAAGGTAAGTTTTAATTTTAAATTAATTTTAAAATTGAACGACAATTTTGTGATTATAATAAAACTAGGAGTATTTATTTATAAACTATCTTTTTCTTTTTCTTTTTTTGCTTCTTAGTTTTATATTTTATTTTATTTTCAAAATTGTGAAATTCGGATAATTATAAAACACTTTGATATGTATATCAAATTAATGATCAGGACAAGACATGAGCTTTAATTTGATATAGTTTATGTAAATCTTTGATATAAAATATGAAAATTATATTTGTTTAAAGATTAAAACTTAAGAAAATTATCTCTTCTCTCTCATCTTTTTTTTATAATAAATCTATGTAATTGCCACTCAATTTTAATCAAATTCTCAAATTATGCAAAATAACAAGTGAGAGTTTCCTTTGGAAAAAAAATCATAAAATAGCGCAAACTGAAGCATAAATTGAAGTATCTTTGGATTTTGGTACCAAGCCTGGTAAAATAATTAATTACTTTCATACTCAACCTGTGGAAAAGTTACATTTTATCATACTCCACACTTCTGAAATGGGCAATACATAATTATAACTTAACACAAGAACAAAACGAAAGAGAGTATGTAAATTTCCATTTCAATTATCGGACACTTCAAACAATACATAAATAAGTTATAAACTGAACTTTTACAATGCATCATAAATGCCATACAATTTCACAATTTTCTATTTGACATTTGATCCTATGTTATAACAATTAACAACAATAATGAACTATACAACAATATTAAACTGATCAACAAATTAAACCACATAGTAAATCCTCCTAATGGGAGAGATCCACAGCAACAACCCCAGCAAGAATCAAGGAGATTCAATAAATCCAACTGCTCCTTTTCTTTGAGGAGAAACTGAGTATCAAGAATGGCTTACTTAGGAGTCAGGTCAGGCGAAGGAATATCTTCACTTTTCGGTTTGCCTGGAGAATCATCTGGGTCCGAGTTAATTGGACATACAGAGGCAAACTTGCAGAACTTGCATTTCCAAAGCTCCTCCATTGGAGGGTAACTGGCTTCTCTCTTGCCCAGCCAAAACTCGAGACATGACTTAATTTGAACCTTGACCAGATCAGGGTCATATGTGAATTCATCTTCCCCTAATAAGGAATGATCTTCCTGTAACTCATATCTGTTTTAAAAAAAAACCCGTCTTATAACAGCTTATGCGATGGAAATTCTAAACTGAAATACAGGCAACAGAATTATGCATGAAGAAAATGTTGAAAGCAAATTTAACAGGGCATGCACCCATAATAAGAATATGGGAAAAATTTATAACGAATGAGAGACTTCCATTTTCATCTCATGCTTCATTTCACCAAGAACTGACATCATATACGAACTCCAAAGAACCCAGCTTATCAATTTATTTTGATGTAAACGACAGTATGTTTTGGAATAAGAAAATCAAGCCCAGCCCATCGACACTGTAGAAAGACGAATAACTCCAAAGCTACTGCAAGCGCACCTCAACAATAGCTGGTCATGAGCCATAGGCAGTGAGCAACAACTATTTCCAAAATACCGTACCACGTCGCTCAGAGTCTGCATAAACAACCACATGAATGTGAAATTAAAGTAAGCAAATTTATTTTATGTTTTGTTTTATTTTAATTTTGTAAATTTTGTAATCAGTAAGTATTTTTAATTAAGATTATAGTGTAAGCCCTGTGTTGGCATCTTTCTCTCTCTCACACACACACGAGCGCATGCACATGTTAGGAAGTGCTGGAAAGAAGCACAGTGACTGCACAAAGACAGTTTAAGGAAAACCCATGTGGAGACATTTTTCAGATGGATGGTTTTTGTTGGTTTCTCAGAAAAGTTCTTACAAATTCCAAACATCAACATTTAGAAACCTTTTCAAAAAAGAACAAATATGGGGACAAGTTTAGAAACCTTTTTGTTGGTTTCTCAGAAAAGTTCTTACAAATTCCAAACATCCACATTTAGAAACCTTTTCAAAAAAGAACAAATATCGGGACAAGTTTAACCCTAATAACTTAATCTCATACGCCACTGTTTTTCAAAGATATAAACACATTAAGATACTTTTCAAAAGTTAAGGAACATCAAATCTACTACCCAATAAATTTCACCTGTAATTTGCAAACACATCAAAATTCAATGTTCTTTCTATTAAAAACAACTTTTCAGTAATTTTCTTCACTCGTCATCACTATATTTTCCTGAGCAATCAATATATCTTAGAATTGGATTCGAGCAATATAATCAGTTATTGTCCAATTATGATGTAATTGGAATCTTATGCTACATAGTATCTGTTATTTTCATTTGTTAAATTATCCTATGCGTGAATGCTACAAGCCTATAATTGGGAAGAAACCATTTACCTGTGAAGGAAAACCTGATTTTGCTGTATTATCTCTAATTTCTGGAGATAAAATATGATTGGGATTCAATGTGAAAAAATCATAGAACTTTCGGGTGGGAAATTTGTCCGCAACTAAAGTGTCCCACATATACTTGTAGCACATTAGCTGAAACCTGCCACAAAGATTTTGACTAAATGGCTCAGAGGAGAAGGAGAAAGTAAAAGAGAGATGTTTAATCAATTGAGTGAGTAATCTATACCTTCCGTTTCTTTTTTGTGGTTCACCTGGAAGGGTCGCCCGTACACGAGTTTTGGTGTCAACTAATACTGGAAATCTAGTGGAATCAGATACAGGCATCCGAATTTCATCAATTATCCCCACCATCCACACACCTTCTACAAAGCCTACTCTGAAGGACATCAAGTACAAATGCACAAGATAGTCAACATAAACAACTCATATTCTCTATATAATCAGCATTTTAAATATGAAGGACACATATGCACATGAACATGCCTGTAGATAACAGTCGCAAATATTTCCGCTAAACATTCGTCTAACCAATTGCATAAAGAATTAAAAAGTTATTGCTAAAATACGCTGCACATGACAGGGGATTCAGCTTGGGCTGATAATTTCTCACATCTTCCATAGCAAAAAATTTAATAGAATACATGCCGTCAGCAATACAACTTTGCTCAGGTAGTCAGGTTAGTCTAAAGAGGAGGTGTTTCTCAATTTTTCTTGACATAAGGTAGTGAGTGCTAAAGATGAAGTCAAGCAAGTAAAGCTGTTTTTGCTAACTAAGAACTATTGCATAGCTCTGCTATTGGTACTCCTGCAGTGTCTCAAACTATTGGTCAACTATGGACATTACGCTTTAGCAGATATTCCCATGAAGTAAATAAGTTCTTTCTCAATTGGTAAAACACTACCCTATCTTTTATGCAGATAAGAAAAACACTGGATCTTGAAGACGGTAATTTTCTGATTGAAATGAGACAAACTCAGGCCAAGGACATTCAGCTACATCATCGAACACAATAACAGTTACTTAATCACATAAGAAATTAAGAAATACAAAAACTTACAAAGGTAACTCGCGCGTTAATCCATCAAACAATAGTTGGTTTGTACCGACAATGAAATTGATAAATTTAAGAGCCCACACATCTTCAGCACTTTCAACCTGAACTTTTACCCTTTTAATTACCTGTCCACATTCAAAACAAAGTTCATATATACTACCAGAAAATCATACGAGAGAAGTTGCATGACTACCTGATATTTGCAAAAATAATTGTCAAAACTCATATCAAAATTAAGGATCGAACAAACAGTGAAGCACTTCGCCCCCACAGAAAAGAAAATACAAGGTGCATACTGTTTCCCTGAGAGAAAAATCATTTGAAAGTACTAAAAATATCTCACATTTCACATTAATTTTAAAATTCGAAGCATTTGAAACATACCTCTTCTTCAAGTACTACATGCCGCGCACTACCTGCTTTCATAGCTTTCGTCTTTTTCGGTTTACCAAAGAGTAGAATAAACTCCGTCTGTTTTTCACACCATTCCTAAATAAAACAGAAAAAATATATATATAAAGTGGTAAACATGACAAAGATTTACACATGTAGATGTGCTATGCTTGTGATTTTTTATATGTTAATCAGTGAACCTTAGCTACTGTAATTTACGAAGTCAGCACTCACAAAACCCTTCGAACAATTCTTGAAAATTTAAATCAATTTTAGGCAAAAAAAAACATACTGCTAACAGAAGGGGAAAAGTTACGATACCGTGCCAGTAAGGTCGGTGACGGACAAGCCTCTTCCCTTTCGGAATCGATGCAAAAAGGGCTCGAGCATTCTGTTCCTCTTATTCTTCTGAGAGCTCGGGCTATTCGACCCGCAGGCCCGACCCGAATCCTCTATATCGGGCGGGCCAGTGGACGTGCAAGCGGATAGCCCGCGCTTAGACAGGAGAGAGAAGGAGCGGATTGATTTAGAATTCCTGTGGAGGTGAGAAGCAGGCATAGCGGCGGCGGCGAGGGCAGCTTCGATGAGAGCCATTTCCTCTTCGCTGACGATCTCGATGGGGATTTCGGCGGTTTTTTCACCTGAATCGGTGGAGGTGGTGGTGGGAGAGGAAGAGGAGTTGGTGGTCATTGTGGCTTATGCGGGAGGGTGGCCGTTAGAGCAGCGGCTCCGACGACGGAGGGTTCGGGGGCAACTTTGTAAATGCCGGGATGGTGTGATGTGTAAGATTTTGTGAGCAACGGTATTTTCTTTACCAACTCACATAACGATTTTATTTTATTTTTTGGAATGGCGTGTTATATACTCACATTTTCTTCAGGTAAGGGGAGGCATTTTAATGAAAGTCGTGTGCTCGATCGATTCCAATTTTTAGTAGTCATATTTTTGTTTTAATTTATCTCACGTGTTAATGAGTATTTATTTTTATTTTTTAATAAAGGTATATAAAATTTTTGCTTCATTTTAATTACTTCAATACTCACATAAAAAAAAAATTATATTCCACTCATAACACACTCAATCACTTTATTAAATTTATGTCACTCTTAATGAATACTAAAAATTAGGATGAATGAGTATTTGATAAATGGAGAATAAGTCTCACAAATAAGAAAAAGTTATGATAGGATTAATGGACCAATTAAAATGAAAAGAGGTGTGTCTATTACTGATAATGTGCGTGAATACGTGGAAATCGTAAGAATATGTTTTGAAGACGAACGATAAAGAAAGATATTTTAGAGATGGGGGAGTGTAATTTTTTTTTTAAATACTAACATTTGCACGTGTGCAACGCATGACAAACATTTTTATACTTATATTATATTATATTGTATTATATTGCACACGTCAAATATTTTTATATTATATTATATATATATATATATATATATAAAGTTGATAACAATTTAATATATGGCGAAGGTGGTTCCGGCCAACGTTAAAATATATAATAGAGGGAAGAGATACTAACATGTATAACCTAAGGCTTTTTGCTTCCAATTAAATAAAGGTCAGAATTCGACGAATTAAGGAAACAGTTAGATTGTGTTTGAATTTGAAAGTGAAGCGGATTTTTAAGCTTTCACCGAAATGGGAGTAATTTTATTGCTAGAAAATGTCATCCATTTACAATCATAAGTTCTCACTATTTATAGACTATTACAATCAGGGGCACAACAATAATTTCAATTCTTGATACGGAAGGGGCACTTCCGTCTTTCCAGAGCTCTGCTTATTCTCAACCATGGGTACCTCCGTCTTTTCCTCATTGGCATCTTCCACGTGGGCCGACAATCAGACTTTCCTTCGTTCCTGTAATTTTCAAAAGGTGATAAAAAAGACCACCTGCCAAACGGTTACAACAACCCTTCCTAGGTGCACTCATTTTCCTCGGCTAGAAAGGTCTTATTGTCTTTCTTCTTAGATCAGCGTCCCCTCAGAGTTTCCATGCCTTAGCTCATCGAACGGTTGTCTCCTCTGAGTTCTTCAACTCTGGTCGTTATCTGGGAGTTCTTCTATGTTAACTCCTGAGTTGCCTCCTCTTATAGCTTGACTCTGTATTGGTGAACCTAGATTCGTCCATTACTAATTAACACAACGAGGTCTGGTCTTGTTTCGTGGAATCGGGTATTTGGGTCAAACTTCTTTGCTTAGAGCAGAGGCACAAATACCATCCTCATCAACCACTTCCCATAGTCTCGTGGAACTGAGGCAGTCAATTCTAAAAAGACGATTCCTTCCTATCACTCCAACTGTCATTTCTCCGATCATCTTTTACCCTTGTTTTTTCGACAATTTTTCTGACAACGATTCGCCGAAAACTCGTGTTCAACGTGTCTGGAAACAAACCAGGTACTTCCGTGTCTTCCTTATCTTCTAGCGATCAAGTGTGGGTTTATTGCCTTTAGTAATTAGTTATTCCTCTCGTTTTTTCGTCCTTGTGTTTCTTCGATTTCTCAGCCTCATTCTCCTTACTTTCCGATCATCATGGTGAGAACTTGTATGATGTTTAACCACAAACTCACATCCGTTCTTCTTCCCAACGAACTCAAGGAACCAAATGGTTCGTCTCCGAGATCCCGAGGACTTTTCAATCTGATACCTTTATTACGATGATAATAAAATACTCGAGGCACCCCATAGTCTGAATACTATCCCAATCTGGAAAAACTAGATAGACGCTAGGTTACATATTCCTCCACCCTTCTTCCAACGAATCTATAATTTTTATCGCATTACGTTTTTTCAACTAGCTCCCTCTGCTATCTGCAGAGCTGTGACATGACACATTCCCCTCATTGTTCAAGGGGTAAGAGACACTACCCTACTCTTTACCCAAACTCAGTCGTTAAAATGTGTCCATAATTTTTACAGCTTTTCGTCTCGTCCTTTTTTTAAATAAAGTTATTAAACAAGCCCCCCCCCATCTATTGATAAAGACTTTACCGACAAATTCTTCTTCATTGTGTCCTATGAAAAACTATGGGAAGAATTTAACCTCTCTCAAGTCTCTTGACATCCGAAAAGGATCTTTACTCAGAGATATGCGGGGGAGGATCTCTAGAAAATAAAAAAGAAAATAAAAACTTTTTTTTAAAAGGATAGAGGAAGGAGATTTTTTTTTAAGTTTTAATCTTTAAATAAAATATAATTTTTATATTTTAATCTAATATTTATATAACATATATCAATTTAAAACTCTAATCCTGATATTTAATTTGATATGTATATCAAATAAGTATTTTATAATCAGTTGAATTTCACAATTTTATAAAATGAGCCTTCAATTATATTATAATCACAAATTTGACATTCTATTATGAAATTAATTATAGATTATAAATTTATTAAATTTAGATTTTTGGAAATTAAGAATACTAGTCCCCATTTTAAACTTCTAAACCAGAATTAATCATATTTGTGTCTCCAATTTTAAATATTTTTCACATTAAAAATTAATAGGAGTACTAGTTATTATAATTATAATTTGTATGACGTATATACTTATGTAATAATGTACATAACCACTCAAATCAGTGCAGTTAAATTTTTAATTAATATGAATTTGTACTATACTTTTTATCGAAGTATTATAACTTCATAATCAATCTTTACAAAAGGTAGCGACAAAAGTTAAGTTTCTTAAGAAAATATAGAAATACTACTATGTTAAAAAAGGAACTGCAAATCATCTCCGAGTTCACACCTAAAATCAACACCAAGAATTTAGGGCTCTTCTTCGGCAGCTCTCTGAGTCATCGTGGTTCCTACCGGCGAGTTTCCCGAGTCCGCGGTCAGCTACACGTATTCAGCTCAATCGCGATGCGTCGTCGTTTGCTCGATCCCTCATTTTCTGTCCTGTTATTGTTTTTTTCCTCCATTTTCATCTTGAGCTCCATCAGCAATCGCTCCGTAAATGCTGAAGTCATAACCTTAAATTCGGAAATTTTTAATGATAAGGTAAGTTTTATTGCACTTCATCTACATAATCAAACCCGTTTTGTGATTATCTCGTAGATCACGCCCATGGCGGTATCTGGTTAGGTTTTTTAGTTCTAGTACTGATTTTGGCATGTTTATACTAACTCAACTTAGAGACTATTGGGAGCAATTAACAATGAAAGTTTAGCTGAATATGTTGTTTCTGTATTGTTGAGTTATCGATTTGTGAATCCGGATTATACGTATGTTTTATTATGTAAACACTCACTCTCTTCTTTGACCTAATAATTCTAGCTCCAGGATGGGCTATGTGTTTAATGTCTAATGTTATAGCATGAAATCTGCTTCTGATGATTAGTTATTCTTCTAGTGCTTGATCCTTCAATAGCAATTAGCAAATCATAGTCGTATTACCGTTTTTCATTGCAGAAGTTCTTTACATAAGTTCTCTTCTGCTGATTTTGTACATATTAGTTTGCAGTGTAGTAAATTACACCAAATAACTTGGTGTGGTAGACAGCTCTGCGAGAAATAATGTGAATGTTTTACGAAAACAAAACCAGTTATCTGAATATTTTTGGTTTTATATGTATTTTGGTCAAGATTTTAAAGCCCATATATGGTTTGTTCAGATGCAGGAGAAAGATACCGCATGGTTTGTAAAGTTCTGTGTCCCTTGGTGCAAGCACTGGTAATTTTCAGATGTTATGGGCGTTTTGCTTCTGACTTTTTGTTTGATGTGAGCATCATGTATGACTTTGAAGACAAACTATTGTCAACTTAGTGATTTCTGAAATTTGTTTCCAGCAAGAATTTGGGGACATTGTGGGAGGATTTGGGGAAAGAGATGGAAGGTGAAGATGAAATTGAGATTGGAGAAGTTGATTGTGGCACAGACAAACCAGTGTGTTCTAAGGTGGATATCCATTCATATCCGACTTTCAAGTTGTTTTATAATGGAGAAGAAGTTGCAAAGTACCAAGGTGAGAAAATTCTATTTTAGAAGAAGTATATGCTCAATTCGTTTAATCTTTTTCTCTTAATTATATTGGCTGAGCTCATTACTGCTTTCTCGCTAATTTGTTTATATGAATTATTACTAAATATTACATCATCCAGTGGTTTTCTTAGTTCATTCTCATGAACTTTGTCCTTGTTTGGGTTGTTAAATGGTCTTGGATGCAAAAGACAGGTTGATCCGGCATGGCTGGTAAGTTATGACGTTCCTTCGCTTCCCACGTGACGTTGTAAAAGAGCAAAACCTCCAAACTAGTTAGTAGAAGCTTCTCACCAGATACTTTAAAAAGAGGCAAAAGCTCTAAACTGGACAACGGAATACTATGGAGAAAAAACTTCTTTGTCCCACCGGCCCACCCCACCCCTAAGCAAAAACTGTCTGTTCCTCCTGATGTTCCGCAAACCTCACCGCCTCAGTATTAGAAACTCTAGTATGCATCTATTCAATTCTGATCGTGGTCATGTTCTTAACAAGAATATTAGATATAGATCGACCCCCATTCTGTAACTTCAAAGAAATTAAAATCTCTTGACTGTAATTTTAGTATAATAAATGTAGTGCTGGAACTCATGCTAAATTAAATTAAGAATCAAAAGTAAAATAGTAGAGCTTTCCTTCAGAGGAATAACTTACCTGGTATTTATGGATTTAGTTATGGCCAGCTGGTAGTACCACTTGAAACCAATTTGGAGCTGTGTTAGATAACTTTGGGCAAGAGGTGGGGTGGTGATGTGATTCATGGATGACCTTGTTAGTTCCCTTCCAAGCAGTTAAGGATAATAAGTTTTGTAACTTTGTTACTTACTTATTTGGGGGATGTTTTTTATGCTCTTTTATGACACTTGAGCTTGACATGGAAATACAATTCATTGCTATAAGAAAATTGAGCAAGGAATTCAGTTGGACAATATGAATATTTGTGAGATATGGCAATGCGGAAATAACTAAATGGGCCAATATGATAGACGCGGATTGAATTCTCTCTCTCTCCCCACCCCTACCCAGTGCAGGAAGAGTTTTGAAAAGCATTTTCAATGTATATCTCACAATCTTTAAAAATTGATTTATTGGGTGTTAGTGTATGAAGATCTGCGCTTGCAGAACATAAACATTACTTGTGTTATTGGATTACCCTGGCATCCCATTGTTTTCTCTATCTCTTTTACTTTCTTTAGTGATATTTTCCTTCATCATTAATGCAAAGATAAACAGCTATTGTGAGGTTCTAAAGTATCTCTTTCCATTTGTGGGTCTTCTAAAGTTTCTTTCCATTTGAAAGTTCAGACCCAAACAATCTAAACACATGAATGCGATGCCCATTGTTGAATGTGATCACAAGTCTAGAGTATCATAACTGTACTAGATTAATGTTTGCAAAACTGAATGTCACAGGAACTAGGGATGTTGAATCACTCAAAAGATTTGCTCTGGAAGAAACAGTTAAAGCAGCTACAAAAGCACAACTCGAGGATGATGCTGAGTTATAACTTACCTCTCAGGTGAAGATAGTTACTCATCTGGGGGATCCCTTGCGGTTTTACAACAGTGTTGCTCTTTACTTTTTTTTACAGATTAGTCCATTACTATCATTTAGAATTTAGCTTCCTTGCAATAGATCACAGCAAAATTTTGTTTCATGAGCAATCAATTCAGAGACATCTTATTTTCATTGTGTTTTGCACACCCTTGGAATCCTTCCTGAGAATTGGTCCAACCACCACTCTAGTTTCAGATAATATGTTGCGCTAATTCGTTGCACCATTTAAGTCCAATTCTTGTTGTTGTCTTTTGTTTTGGATTATACGTATGGTGTTTTAAAGAGACTTTTGAGAATCCAACGCTTAAACATCTAAAGAAATTCTAACAACAGAAGAACAGAACAAGAAACGACAACAAATGTGTGAATGTGTTACAGTAAGTAGTTAAAACCTAAAGCCTTGGGTCTTTAGTTCCAAGTTTACTGTGGGACCACTTTTATTAGTATTAATATTCTATAAAAAAAATATTCTATAAAAAAAAAAAACCGACAAGAAAAAAATCAATAAAAAGAACAGCAAATATGCGGGATAAGGAAAGATGGTAAATAGGAAAAAAGTTCAAATTGTTTAACCGAAGTCTACATCTCAGGCTCTAAAACACAACTAGCAAAGGCTTTCGCCACCGCCCACTAAGCAACATGGTAGAAAACCATATTTGCTTAGTAATCCACTATCCTCGAAAATGAGGCTAGAAGACGCGACAAAAGGACTTTTTCAAACGATGGAAAATAAGCACCGGAAAATTGCAAAATTTGAAACATTGAGGAAATAACCAAAATCGAGGATGACTTGAGTTCCAACTTTCACTTGACTCCCTTCTTGGCAGCAGCCTTAGGTAACCTTCGGCACCAGATGGGTCCTTCTTCTCAACACTCTTGATCACACCAACAGCAACAGTCTGTCGCATGTCACGCACAGCGAATCGTCCAAGAGGAGGGTACTCGGAGAAAGTTTCCACCACCATGGGCTTGGTCGGAATCATCTTAATCATACCAGCATCACCATTTTTCAGGAACTTAGGCTCCTTCTCGAGTTCCTTACCAGAACGCCTGTCGATCTTGGTCAAGATCTCAGCAAACTTCACAGCAATGTGAGAGGTGTGGCAATCAAGCACCGGGGCATATCCATTTCCAATCTGTCCAGGGTGGTTCATGATGATGACCTGGGAGGTGAAGTTGGCGGCTTCCTTGGCAGGATCATCCTTGGAATTGGAGGCAACATAACCACGCTTCAGATCCTTTACTGCAACATTCTTCACGTTGAACCCCACGTTGTCACCAGGAAGAGCCTCTTGCAAGGCCTCATGGTGCATCTCAACAGACTTAACTTCAGTTGTCAAACCAGATGGGGCAAAGGTGACAACCATACCGGGCTTGATCATACCAGTCTCAACACGACCCACAGGCACAGTACCAATACCACCAATCTTGTACACATCCTGAAGTGGCAGACGGAGAGGCTTGTCTGATGGCCTCTTGGGCTCCAGGATCTGGTCGAGTGCCTCAAGAAGGGTTGGGCCCTTGTACCAGTCCAGGTTGGTGGACCTCTCAATCATGTTGTCTCCCTCAAATCCAGAAATAGGGACGAACGGAATTTTGTCGGGATTGTATCCAACCTTCTTGAGGTAGGAGGCCACTTCCTTGATGATTTCATCGTACCTAGCCTTGGAGTATTTTGGTGTGGTGGCATCCATCTGCACAACAATGTTAACAACTTGTTAGATTGTGTAAAGATTAAATCTGAGATGCTACAAAAATCAAATTAAGTACTATACATTCTAAAAATATCTTTACCTTGTTGCAGCAGCAAATCATTTGCTTCACTCCAAGAGTGAAAGCAAGCAATGCATGCTCACGGGTCTGACCATCCTTGGAAATACCAGCCTCAAAACCACCAGTGGTGGAGTCAATGATGAGGACAGCACAGTCAGCCTGTGAGGTACCCGTAATCATGTTCTTGATAAAGTCACGATGTCCGGGAGCATCAATGACCGTGCAATAGTACTTGGTGGTCTCAAACTTCCACAAGGCAATATCAATGGTGATACCACGCTCACGCTCAGCCTTGAGCTTGTCGAGCACCCACGCATACTTGAATGACCTCTTGTTCATCTCAGCGGCTTCTTTCTCGAACCTCTCAATGACACGCTTGTCAATTCCACCAAGCTTGTAGATCAAGTGACCAGTGGTTGTCGACTTTCCAGAGTCGACATGGCCAATGACCACAATGTTAATGTGAGTCTTCTCTTTACCCATGATAACTCAGCAAATAATGCTGCAACAACAAACATCATTGTGAGCATAATCAGGCAGCTGAAACTAGTGATACTGTCCCAACTAAAACCAAACTTTAAAAAAACAAACCTCCATTTGAGACTAAACAAAATAGCATAAACATTCAACATACCAATAATTATCGATTTTCTACTGAAATTTCAAGTTTACAGGATTATTAAAGGAGATCTAGTAACATGCAGAAAGCAAAAGTTCAGATCTGCAACTCGATCCATCAAACGCATTCAACCGATATAGGCCATGCAAACAAGTACATTAAAAGACATCAAATTAAGCATGCAAGCTAAAATTCGTCACCGGAAATGGATCATTCCACGCAAAATCTATCAGATAAATCAATGAAAAATGACATCGCTTAAACGAGAACCTAAAATTTAAAGCATGCGATAAATAAACATGTTATTATACATCCATAATAAACAGAATTATCGGATTCCAAAAGTTCAAAACGAATTACATTTGCAGATGTGCACATATGCAATAGACGGAAGCGCAAAGATAGAGAGAAATAGGTAGAATGTCTGACCTTAGAGAGAAGATTAGTGAGAGAAGGCAGGGCAGTTGTCCGCCGTGAGATTTTTCAAAGTGTGAGAGAAAAGGAGTGAGCTGAGGAATAAGAAATTTATACCTGAAGTGTCTGAAGAAAAAGGGTTGGATTAGGGTTTCTCCTGGGCCGTAGGATCGAGTAGGATCTGACGGATGAAAATAGGCGGATTATAAACAGAGCTGCGGCTTGTGTTGTTTACTCCCTTTTCTGCCCTAATGCGCGGCGTCTTCTACCATCCATCTGCCATCGTAATTACTTCCTCGTCCTCGGCTTTTTCGCCCAATTACCACTATGACACTAGTAAATTTCAGCGGTTTTTATTTTGCAATTTACATGTTTGATAAGAAATATAATTAAGTATTTTATACTTTACTAGTGTACCACCCGCGCTATGCGCGGTGATTGTAATTTTAAATTTACGTAAATTATTATTTTAGACTCTAGTAAATTGTATATATGCTTTATAATTATTATTCATCTAGTCCCAATTCGATATACCATATTTTTTATTTGAAAAATCTAATTTAATATGTCATTTTTTAAAATGAAAAATCAATATATAATAAACACCCTCACTCAACATCATTATTTACATTAAATATCATTGTGGCCCACAAATTATTATCTATCTTTTCACTTAAAATTCATGCCCAAGCTCCGTGGCCTATTAAATTGGACGGAGTGAATAATATAAACTAATAAAATTAAAATTAATTTGATGCCAAATTTATTATATGTAAAGTGATCAATGTAATTTATACAAAAATATAACATGTCTATATATATATATATATATATATATATATATATATATATATATATAATGTCATTTGTATAGGGAGTTCTATAACTATACAAATCAAATTTATCGTATAAAATAAGTTGTCTATGAATTCATTATGTAACATTACGAATTTTCTATGAAAAATGATGAATTTTAATTTAAAGAAAAAAACTATAATATTCAAATTTTGGACCAATAATTCATTTAGCAAAGCTATGATTTCACCAAAAATCTTCACAATTTAAGGGATTAAAATATTTGCTATTAAGCATAATGGTACGTGACATGCTATATTTCAACACATATTTTTGAAATATTAATAGACATGTAAAGATATTCGAACTTAACTTAATACCTATCTGGTGAGGAGCAATATATGCAGAGTAGGGAGAGAGTACAAATCAGGGGAATCACTCTCATCAGAGGAACCGTATGGGTCAGAAGAACCATTTTTACCAGAAGGATTTCACCCATCAGAGGAATGACTCTAGCCAGAGGAGTCATCCACACCAGAGGAGTCATTCTTGACAGAGGAGCCCTTTTAGCCAGAGGAGTCATCCGCACCAGAGAAGTCATTCCTGACAGAGGAGCCCTCTTTTCCAGAGGAGTCATCCACGCCAGAGATGTCAACATCACCAGAGAAAACGCCTTCGCCAGAGAAGATATTTCCATCAGAGGAGCCAATAAACGCGCGGGAAGGTCTCCCGCGTATTATCGGAATTACCATTGTACCCTTCCGTCACACAAGACGCATGCACCGAAGATGTTTTTACCATTTTACCCCTCTGCTTGTAAATCTATAAATAGGGCCCGAGCCCGTGTATTATTTACGCTATCTCATATTTTCAAATACAACTGATATTTTCTCCTTTCGTGCAAGATTTCCGATTGTTCTTTACTCCGTCTTCTTCCAGTCATTACACTAGGTATAGTTCATGGTTTTCCTCCATAGTTTTAGGTGTTGGTTTCATTAAACACCAACTGGCGCCGTCTGTGGGAAACAATGGGCTAAGGCGTGAGAATTCCACCCCCTGCGTATGCAGATCCGGAATCGTCGCCGGATTTGCATGCGTAGGTCCCAATTACGCCATCATTCGGATGTTTCAAGTTATTGTAGATCAGTTTTTATGTTTTCGTGCAAATTTACTTACAAGTTCGGGAGATCTACGTTCAATTGTGTTTTTGTGCATGGGGAAAAGGTGGCGACGGTTATAAATTATGAATTAGGGAAAATTTACGTTTCTTCACTGTGGATCGGGGTAATTATGGGCAAACGTGAGTTTCCTTTGGAGAATGGAGAGATTATTCGTAGATCTAACGGTTTTATCGGTGAATTATGGAATTTTGGCTCTGTTTTTGCTTAATGATGGGCTCTGTGTTGGGGATTTGTGGGTTTGCAGCGATAGGATGTTAGTTAGCACTCCATTTTGGTTATGATTGGGCTTGCGTGGTTGATCTGTGAGTGTTTTTTGTTCGCGGATGGTGCTTATCAGTATTTTCCATGTTTTTATGGTTAATCCTCGTGTTTTATCGGTGGATCGGGGAATAGTGTTTTGTTTTCGTTATGGTGAGGCTGATACTGTTAATTTACTGGTATTTTTCATTTAAGAAGGATGTTTATCAGTGTTTCCATGGTTTCTATGGTTAGTCTTCGTTGTGCTTGGGCTCGTGTGGTTAAATCTGTGGGTTTTCTTCGTTTGAGGCTTGATAATTACCGTTACTTCCTTTGCCTGGACGACAAATCTTCGTTCTATATCGTTGGATCGGAGTTAATGCCCTGTTTTTGTTATGTTGGCTCTGTGCTGAGGGTTTATAGACGTTTTTCGTTTAAGGGAGGGGGTTTATGGGTGTTTTCCGTGATTTTCGTGGTTAATCTTCGATTTCGGTGATTGAATTGGGAGGTTATGCTCTGATCCTGATGTATTGGAGTTCTTTGTTGCGGATCTGTGGGTTTTTGTGGTTAATCGTCGATGTCGAGAGTATTTATTGTCGTTGATACAAGAGTTTTACCTCAATAATATGATGATTAAACACTTTGTCTTAGTTATGGTGAGATCCGTATTGTTGTTTTGTGAATGATCTTCACTTATGGGAAACGATTATTCATGATTCTCCATGTTTTCCTTGACTAATCTTCGAATTATTAGCTTCGTCTCTTACATAATTCCTTTTCTTATCATGTCAATGCAATCGTGCTAACATATCTTCTGGTGGTAGCTCTGCTTGTATTTATCTCTGGGTATTTTGCGTCTGTTGAAGTTTTATTGAGGGCTCTGTTTTCTCAATCTATACTCTGGGTTTATTTCCCCGAGTGTAGAATTACTTGGAAGGGAATTTTTTAACGGTCTCTACACCGGAAGCCGGGATTTCTTATTGGATTTCTTACATTGGGACTCCAATCGGTAATAAGGGGTTTATTCTTTCGTAGTTAGAATGGTTTCTCACTTTGTTTATGTGTAGGTACCATGGGATCATCAGATGCTCACCGCAACTTAGAAAGGGAGTTCGACTCCGTTGCTCTCACCACTGAGGTGCTACATTCGCTGTTCCCTGGCCTACAGGGCAATGCTACCTTCACTGCCCCACCAGGGTTTCAGGCTATCCCCGCCACGCCGTTGACAGGGTTGAATGCAAGTCTCCAGAGATCTACTCTGGTGACTCCAGGATCTGACATGCCATGCTTAACTCCCGTGTCTGGAGCGGGACAAATCACGTTTGGATCGATGGAACAGATGATGGCGCTGCTTCACTACTCCGCTGTGCGTCAGGCACTAGGAACTCCCATGTTGTCCACTGTTCCCACTGTAGCTCCACTGGTGGGAACGGCTACTCTGCAGGGCGCTGAGGCCCCACCTCCCGCTGCTCAGGAGGTAAACACTTTAGCAATCAACAAACAAGCTGCGATGCCTCTGGAAGTGCAAGGGGACCCGGCTGACAGGGAAGTGGAAAGAAGACCAGAGGGGAGTCGGATCAGACTCAACAGTGTTGTGAGAAAGGAGAGGGTTGACGAGTCTGATAGTCAATCCGTCTCCTTGGTGTTCGAAGAAGAGAGACCGAGGGAGAAAGCTCGGCTAAAAAACCAAGTGTCTCAGCTGAAACATCAACTCCAGGATCTGGAGGAATCACTGAGGGAGAAATCCCGAAGGGAGGACAGGGAACAAAGGTCAGGAAAATCGCACCAGGTGGAGAAGTCCCATCGATCGGAAAAATCGCGCTACACAGAGAGGTCAGAGGAAAGAGAGCCGGAGTATTCCTCTGGCAGACATGAATATAGAGTCCACAAGCGCCACGCTCATGAAGTACCCAGGGACAGGAGGGAACAGGGGAGGCATAAGGGGGACAAGAGAGCTAAGACATCGAGGTTCCACCCGATCAACAACCGCAGTCCTTTCTCAGATGATATTTTGGCAGATGCCTTACCTAGAAGCTACAAGCCCATCTCACTGGATTACGATGGCACTACCGATCCGGAGGTACACCTCAATCGGTTTGAAGGGTTGGTTACGTTGCACATGTACACGGAGGGCATCAAATGCCGGATCTTCTCCACTACCCTTACTGGACCAGCTCAGTTATGGTTTGGGACGCTGCCCCCAAATTCCATTCACTCTTTCGAAGAATTACAGACTCGTTTTTTGCGTCAATTCGCGAGTTCACGGAGGGTAGGGAAGTCAGCCCTTTCGCTGATGGATATTAAGCAGGAGCAGGGAGAAACGCTTCGGGAGTACACAGCAAGGTTTAACCTTGCCGCTCTGGAAGTGCCAGAGGCAGAATCGCAAATTAAAAACTGCGCTTATGTCAGAGGACTCAGGCCAGGGATCTTTTTTGACGAATTACAAATTCGACCAGCAAGGGATTTTGATGACATCATGGCAAGGCTGCCGGGTTATCTACAATTGGAGGATGCCAAAATGGCGAGGAAGGTGGAAAATGAGAAACACAGGGTCAAGAAAGTTGAGGAAGCACCCGAAAAACAAAGACATCAAGATAGGGCTCCATTCAGAGGGTTACCTCCGAGAGTACTCCCACCCCAGGGAGGAATGCCGCCCCAACAACAGCGCACTGTAAATGAGGTTACGCGGTTTACCGAATACACGCCCTTGATTAAACCACAAGAAGAAATTTTTCATCTGATAAAGGATCAGCCGTTCTTTAGGGCACCGGGGACCTACCGGACTGGGCCGCCACAGGAAGGGCCTAACAATAAGTTGTGTGAATATCACAATTCCTTCGGGCATTACACGAAATATTGTGGACACCTTAAGCACCAATTGGAGTTATTGGTGCGCCAGGGATGTCTCGACCACTTCATTGACAGGGGAAATGAAGGTCAGAGGAGGACTGATCAGAGGGATCAGCGGGATCAGAGAGATCAGCGAGATCAGAGGGATCAAAGAAATAACCGGGATCAGCGACGAGAGCAGGGGAACAACAACAGAGATCGCAGGCTCGATGATAACCAGGATAATCGCAGAGAAGGGGCAGACAGACAAAATCTTCCTCCCCCCCCGTATAGAAGGGAAGTTCACATGATTTGTGGGGAAAACGGGATGCCCACATCAAATAGGGCTAAAAAGCAGGTCGTCAGAGCAGTCAAAACAGGGTATTATCCTAAAAGGGTCATGGAAGTCACCAGCGCGGCAGAGGAGCCGGCAATCACTTTTGGAGCAGAGGATATACGCACATTAATGTATCCGCATGATGATGCGCTGGTCATCACGGCGGACATTGCCGGCTGTATTATTCACCGTATTTTCGTGGATTTGGGCAGCGCTGTAAACATCTTGTACAAGGAATGTCTCCAAAATATGGGAATCAACGCTCATGTTGAGCCGACAAATGCTCCTCTGTTTGGGTTTGGAGGAGAGATGGTCATGCCCTTGGGGTATGTAGAGTTGCCGTTGATTCTTGGCAGTACAGTGGCGGGCAACAAAACAAGGATGGTACGTTTCTTAGTGGTGGATATGCCTAAACCCTCGTACAATGTCATACTTGGCCGGCCCGCCTTGACGGCGTTCAAGGCGGTTATCTCTTTGTTTCACCTAAAAATGAAGTTTCCAATCGAGGGTGGAAGAGTGGGAGAAGTTTGTGGCGATCAGACGACATCAAAAGCATGCCACGTGCAAATGCTCACACAGTCAGCAGGGCAGAAAAGGGAAAGATGGACAGAGGGGGCGAATGCCCGGAAAAGGGGGAAAGTGGGCGAGGTGCATGCCCCAGCAGAGGAGCGCCAAGAGTTGGCGGATTTATTAAAAGACAGAGACTCCACAGAGAAAACCGCGCTGGTGTCCACTAGCGATGTTTGCAATATGATAGAGTTATTTCCAGGGAAAGAGGGTTTCCAGACTAAGATTGGATCGGCCATGAGTGATCAAGTCAGAGAAGAGCTCATTGGTTGTCTCCGGCGAAATGCGGATGTGTTCGCTTTCAGCACCGCAGATTTGAAGGGAATCGATAGAGGGTTGGCGGAGCATTGCCTCAACGTGGACCCTAAGGTCAAGCCAGTAAAGCAACGGACAAGGAATTTTGGGGCTGAAAAGGACGCTGCCATCAGAGAGCAAGTCTATGAACTATTGAAAGCTGGGCATATTGTGGAAGTGCAATACCCAGAGTGGATCTCAAACGCAGTGATGGTACCCAAGAAGACAAACACCTGGAGGATGTGTGTGGACTTCCGAGATTTAAACGCCGCTTGTCCGAAGGACCACTATCCTCTGCCGAGGATTGACCAATTGGTGGACTCCACTTCAGGATGTGCCTTATTATCCATGATGGATGCGTACCAAGGGTATCATCAGGTAAAGATGAACAGGGGAGACATCGCCAAAACGGCCTTTGCCGTCTGTTGTGGCGTATATGGGTGGAAGAGTATGCCGTTCGGTCTGAAGAATGCAGGAGCCACATATCAGCGGATGATGGAGAAAATTTTCAAAGAACAGCTTGCTAAGAATATCTCAGTATACGTAGACGATATGCTCGTACGGAGTAACAGGGCAGAGGACCATGTGTCGGATCTGGAAGAAATCTTCACAGTAGTCAGAGATCACAGACTCATGTTGAACCCAGCAAAGTGCACTTTTGGGGTCACAACAGGGAAATTCTTGGGGTATAAAGTCACACCAGCAGGGATTGAGGTCAACGCCGACAAGGTCAAAGCTATTTTGGAAATGACACCGCCTAGAGGAATCAAGGAGGTGCAGACTCTGAACGGGCGTATCACTGCCCTAAGCAGGTTTATATCGAGATCGGCAGAACGGAGCATGCCGTTTTTCAAAGTACTGAGGAAGGGAACCAAGTTTTTGTGGACAGAGGAATGCCGCGCAGCGTTTGAGGATCTTAAAGTATACCTAGCGAAACTCCCAACCCTGACCAAGCCGGTCCCGGGAGAAACGTTGTATTTATACATAGCTATGGGGGAGGAGTCAATCAGCTCTGTGCTAATCAGAGAGGAAGGAAGTCATCAGAGACCTATCTATTTTGTCAGCAGAATTATTCAGGGCCCTGAGCTCAACTACACAGAGATCGAGAAGGCGGCTCTGGCGGTCATGATCACGGCAAGAAAGCTGAGGCCTTATTTCCTTTCACATCGAGTGGTGGTACGCACGTCTTTACCTTTTAAACAAGTTTTGGGGCGCGCGGATTTGTCGGGAAGAATGGTCAAATGGGCTGTGGAACTAGGGGAATATGATGTAGAGTACGAGCCACGAACGGCGATCAAGGCGCAGGCATTGGCAGACTTCATACAAGAAACAACTCGTCGTCCCATACCAGAGTTTTGGGTGGCTTATGTGGATGGGTCAGTGACAAAAGAGGGGTGCGGAATCGGGGTTTATATTACTTCGCCAGGTTATGGGACATACCAGTTCGCCATCAAATTCACCTGTCGGTTATCTAACAATGAGGCGGAGTATGAGGCCGTGGTCAGAGGGGCTCATATCCTATCAGAGCTTAAAGCTGAGTGTGTTATTATAAAAACAGACTCCCAGCTGGTTGCACAACAGTTCTCGGGAAGTTATAATATCAAGGATCAGAGGATGAAGGCGTACCATACAAAAATCAGCGGAATGAAAGAAAAGTTCATGGAATTCAAGCTCGAGCAGATTTCACGGGAGGAGAATACAAAAGCGGATCTACTAGCGCGAATGGCTAGCGCGGTGGAGCAAACTTGGAGTGATGAAATTATTCTACTCTGTGATACCAGAGAGATGGAAACTTCGCAGGTATTCTCGGTAGAGATCAGAGATGATTGGCGGGCTCCGATTATACACTTTCTGAAGACAGGGGAACGACTAAGCAGAGAATCCAACCAAAGGGCCCGCTATGAAAATTACTGCCTAATCAATGATCAACTCTTCAAAAGATCCTTTACTCAACCTCTGCTAAAATGTTTATCGCCAGAGGAAGCTAACTTTGCTCTGAAAGAGATTCATGCAGGTTGCTGCGGCGGGCACACCGGATTTCGAGACCTTGTACGCAAGATCATTCGGGCAGGTTTTTATTGGCCTCACATCAACCAGGAAGCCAGAGAATTTGTCCGCAAGTGTGAAGCTTGCCAGCGGCATGCCGGGAAAATCAACATACCAGAGGAGCCCATGGGTGTAATGTACGCTGCTTGTCCGTTTGATAAATGGGGCATTGATATAGTTGGGAAGCTGCCTACAGCACCTGGAGGGAAATGCTTTCTCATTGTGGCAGTGGACTATTTTTCCAAATGGGTCGAAGCTGAGGCCGTGAGCAAGATCGATGAAGTCACAGTGGAACGTTTTATCTGGAGGAATATCTGTTGCAGATTCGGAGTGCCACGCATCATCGTGTCTGATAATGGGACTCAATTTACAGGGCAACGGGTTACGGACTTCTGCGATCGAATGGATATCACACAGCGGTTTGTCTCGGTGGCTCATCCACAGGCAAATGGACAAGTGGAATTGGCTAATAGGACCATATGTGAGGGCATCAAGAAGAGGCTAAATCAGAGCAGAGGGAAGTGGGTGGAGGAGCTGGATACCGTTCTTTGGGCTTACCGAACTAGTCCAAAAACGGCGACAGGGGAAGCACCATTCACACTGGTGTATGGATCCAATGCGGTGATACCAGCAGAGGCACGACTAGAATCATACCGGATCACCACGTATGACACTGAGCACAATGAGGAGCTCCGCCGAGCAGAGCTGGACTTGGTGGAGGCACAGAGGGAGGAAGCCCGGGTCAGAGCGGCCAAGTACAAAGGCATTATCAAAGCAGGATATGACAAGAGAGTCAGAGTGAGGAAATTGGCCAAGGGTGATTTGGTTCTCAAACGAGCTGATGCGTTGAAGGCGGTGGGCAAGTTCGAAGCCAATTGGGAAGGGCCATACATCATCACAGAGGTCTTGGGAGGCGGTGCATACATACTGTCGGATTCAGACGGCAGAGCTCTCCCCAGGCCATGGAATATAAACACACTTAAAAAGTTCTATGTATAACTGCTTCTTAGCAGGAATGACCGCTTTGTAGACCGGATACTCTTTTTCCCCACAGGGGTTTTAACGAGGTCCGGGGCCATAATATCAATAAAACAGATATGTGGTTCTAGGGAATTCCCTGGTGTCGTTTTATTTACTTTATTTATCATTTTCTTACATTACATATGCTACTTAACATGTTCGTGCAGAGCACTGCACATGTCACCAGAGGGGGGAGTAGGGTGTATACCCATAATCCTCAATTTTTAAATTCAAAATGCAAACTGCTTCTTAGCAGGACAAGGGAGAAACAAATACAAAAACTGCTTCTTAGCAGGTCAAAGGGAAAGCAAGCATCAGGGATGGACGTCTCTTCTTCCATGATCCAACACTCTGAGTTCTTCTTCGTGGCTGGGACACGCTCACCTCTCAGATCTACTTCAACTCCATTTTGTGTCTGCAGAATACCAAGAAAAACAACAAGTCAAAATGCCAAAAAGAAAGAATACAGAGGAGGAACAAACCAAAGGCCAGATCTGAGGAACCAACGCTCAGATCCGGAAACCCAACGCCCAGATCTGGGAAATCAACGGCTAGATCTGAGAAGCCTGGTTATAAAACACTCAAGCAAGGGAACTCCACTCGTTACAACCACAAAGTTAGAGATCTACACCAGAAGCACAGGGGAAAAGGCGGAGCCCTCAGGGATGTGAGTGTTTAGAGGGGAAATTCCCTTACTTGAGTGCCTTACAACCGATCTAGGGAGGCAAAACATCAACAGAATCCAGGGTTGGAAGGATCGGAAGAGGATATATATAGAGGCGATTCTGGGCTTAAGAAATGGGCTAAGGGATAATGGGCCCGCATGAGCTTATGGGCCGGAGAAGGGTGTAAGAAATAATTGGGCCAACATGTTCATAACAGAGTATTGCACATGTCACCAGAGGGGGGAGTAGGGTGTATACCCGTAGGTCCCAATTTTTAAATTCAAAAATCGCTTCTCAGCAAGACTAGGGCAAATCAGAGGAATTACGCTCCACCAGAGCAGAAGGGTTACGCTCCACCAGAGCAGAAGGGTCACGCTCAACCAGAACAGAAGGGTTGCTGACAATCGTAAGCCGCGAAAGTTGGTTGTGCCACTCGGGCCCTCCATGCTCCGCGCAGAGGTTGCTGACAATCGTAAGCCGCGAAAGTTGGTTGTGCCACTCGGGCCCTCCATGCTCCGCAGAGGTTGCTGACAATCGTAAGCCGCGAAAGTTGGTTGCGCCACTCGGGCCCTCCATGCTCCGCGCAGAGGTTGCTGACAATCGTAAGCCGCGAAAGTTGGTTGTGCCATTCGGGCCTTCCATGCTCCGCGCAGAGATAGCACTTAATCGTAAGCCGCGAAAGTTGGTTGCACCCCCCGGGTTTTCCATGCTCCGCGCAGAGGTTGCTTTAACCGTAAGCCACGAAAGTTGGTCACACCCCCCGGGTTTTCCATGCTTCGTGCAGGGTGTTCTTTCAATCGTAAGCCGCGAAAGTTGGTCGTGCCATTCGGGCCCTCCATGCTCCGCGCAGAGATAGCACTTAATCATAAGCCGCGAAAGGTGGTTGCACCCCCCGGGTTTTCCATGCTCCGCGCAGAGGTTGCATTTAACCATAAGCCATGGAAGGTGGTGTGCACCCCCCGGCTCTGCCAAGCTCCGTGCAGGGTGATCGCTTAACCATAAGCCACGAAAGGAGGCGTGCACCCCCCGGGTCTGCCAAACTTCGTGCAGGGTGATCCTTTAACCATAAGCCACGAAAGTTGGTCGCACCCCCCAGGTCTTCCATGCTGCAGGGGGTTACTATTCAATCGTAAGCCGCGAAAGTTGGTTGTGCCATTCGGGCCTTCCATGCTCCGCGCAGAGATAGCACTTAATCGTAAGCCGCGAAAGTTGGTTGCACCCCCCGGGTTTTCCATGCTCCGCGCAGAGGTTGCTTTAACCGTAAGCCACGAAAGTTGGTCACACCCCCCGGGTTTTCCATGCTTCGTGCAGGGTGTTCTTTCAATCGTAAGCCGCGAAAGTTGGTCGTGCCATTCGGGCCCTCCATGCTCCGCGCAGAGATAGCACTTAATCATAAGCCGCGAAAGTTGGTTGCACCCCCCGGGTTTTCCATGCTCCGCGCAGAGGTTGTATTTAACCATAAGCCATGGAAGGTGGTGTGCACCCCCCGGGTCTGCCAAGCTCCGTGCAGGGTGATCGCTTAACCATAAGCCACGAAAGGAGGCGTGCACCCCCCGGGTCTGCCAAACTTCGTGCAGAGTGATCCTTTAACCATAAGCCACGAAAGTTGGTCGCACCCCCCGGGTCTTCCATGCTCCGTGCAGGGGGTTACTATTCAATCGTAAGCCGCGAAAGTTGGTCGTGCCATTCGGGCCCTCCATGCTCCGCGCAGAGATTGCACTTAATCATAAGCCGCGAAAGTTGGTTACACCCCCCGGGTCCTCCATGCTCCGCGCAGAGGTTGCATTTAACCATAAGCCATGGAAGGTGGTGTGCACCCCCCCGGGTCTGCCAAGCTCCATGCAGGGTGTCCCTGTCAATCGTAAGCCGCGAAAGTTGGTTGTGCCGCCCGGGCCCTCCATGCTCCGCGCAGAGATAGCATTTAATCGTAAGCCGTGAAAGTTGGTCGTGCCACCCGGGCCTTCCATGCTCCACGCAGAGGGTTACTATTGGTGTTTGCGAAACCAACACCTAAATCTATAAAGGGAAATCGCGAATTCTACCTAGTCGAGGAGAGTAAAAGTGGCTGATCGGAAATCTTGCGCAAGAGAAAATAGCAGTTGTATTCAAAATATGAGATAGCGTAAGTCACAGTACACGAGCTCGGGCCCTATTTATAGATTTACAAGCGGAGGGGTAAAATAGTAAAAACATCTGCGGTGCATGCGTGTTGCGTGATGGAAGGGTACGCTGGTAATTTTGATAATATGAAGGAGATCTTCCCGCGCGTTTGTTGGCTCCTCTGATGGCAATGTCTTTTCTGGCGAAGGCGTCTTCTCTGGTGATGTTGACATCTCTGGTGGAAATGCCTCTTCTAGTAAACACGTCTTCTCTGGCGAAGGCGTCTCCTCTGGCGGTAGTGACTTCTCTGGCAAGGATATTCTTTCTGACTTAGGATGCTTCCTCTGGCAAAGATGACTCCTCTGACGAGGATACCTCCTCTGGTGAAGATGACTCCTCTGACGAGGATACTTCCTCTGGCGAAGATGACTCCTCTGACGAGGATGACTCTTTTGGTAGCGATGGCTTCTCTGGCAATGGCCATTTTTCCACATGATTCTTCTGATTTATGTCCCTTCTCTGCTCTGCACACATTACTCCTCATCAACCACTCCCCCCTCTAGTCTGGTTGAACCGGGTACTCTTCGTGTTCAACCAGTGGTGTATTATTAGCATCAACACTTTGTTGTTTTCCTTGATCCCTGTAAATCATAAAGACATAAGCATTTTGCAGTTATGAGAGAGTAAAGATAAGCCCTGTAAATTGTTCTCTGGCGTTTTTGTTGCTCCCACCCCCTGGTCTGGCTAGTTCACTCTGGAGTGGTGCAACTAGCCAGAGGACTCGCCCGCGTGGATGACGTCATCCGCATTAAATGTCTGTCCAGTCTACAGTATTTTTCCCGTACCCCGAGGTTACTTTTTAACCTTTGCGTCCTTTCGCCTTTCCGTAAAAATTCTCATCCGTTGATTTCTTCCGTATGCCACGTGCCGTTCATCCGCGTGCTGGTGGTTACCCGCGTACAATCTTACTTAGCCGATTCGAACTCCCCTTTTTTCACTATTCTTCTTCTCCAAGTTTTCCGAGCGAATTTTCTGCATTTTCCGGCGATTTCCTCACTGTTCCGGCATTCTCCCACGACCCTTCCGCTCCAGGTTTTACCGTCCATCTTTCTCTGGTCTAGGTAACTCGCGTATCCTCTTCACTGCAATTTTGTGTTTAATCGTAGCGTAGTGGTATAACTGTTGGTGCTCTGATTGAGCGTGCTAGAAACCCTAGGGTTGGCATCTCCCATCATGGCCTGCACCTCCGCCCCTCAACCCTCTCGCTCGCCCTCTCCTTCTGCCCGAGACCCTTCATCTTCCTCCCCATCGCGGCAAGATCTTGAAAATCTTCCTTCCCCTTCTGTTTCTGACGAATCTCAAACTGCACCCCCTCCTTCTCCATCTAAGAAAAAAGGGAAAAAACCCCGCCAACCCCCCAAAAGTGTTCCTCCATCCCGCCTTGGTGTCGCGGAGGTGGCAAAATTGAAAAGCAAATGTAGGCGTCCTGCAGGTTTGAAGTTCGAGACCTTCTCTAAAGATTCAACGCCTCCTGAAAGCCTTCGTCATCCCAAGGTGATAGTTGTTTGGAAAGCACAGATAGATGCTGGTTTAAGGCTTCCTCCCCCTACCTTGCTGGTTGACGTTTGTAATTACTTTCACATCCCCTTTTTTCAAGTCGCTCCTTCTGCTATCCGGAGGTTATATGCTTTCCATGTTTTGTGCCGGGCTAACGGCGTTGGGGACACCGCCAAGCTATTTTGTCAGACCCAGACCCTTCGCATGCAAGGCAATCCTTTGTATAGTTTTGCCTCTCACCCTAAATATCCTACTACTTTTCTTTCCTCCCTGAATTCTTTGGATAAAGGCTTCCTGGAATATTATTGTTATGTGCGCACCCTTCTCGGCAACTGGCGCGATTATGGTGCTTCGGAGCTGGAATGGCATACAAGTCGCACTACCTATAAACCAGCCTCTTCCGAAGTCCCTTCTACCCGTGACCAGAATATTATAGCTCACCTTAATGCTATGAATAAGGCCCAGCCTCTAGACTGTAGGTACCTGGCCGAGAACAATTCCTCTCTGGCATATAATGGTCTGTTTCCCCTGTATCCAGAGAGATCAATAGGTAAAAAATATACATTAGAAAACACATTAGCTTTTGTTACCCTGCTTTTAATGATGTGAAGTTTTGGTTTGCAGATATGTCTTGGAGATCGAAATGTGGGGACAATTTGCCTGACACCCCTTCTCTTGCTGGCAGCGGAGCACATGGCCCAAGCGGTTCTGCTTCCGGAACAAGTCCCTCGGAACAGCCTACTGGGTCCGCACTGATCCCCATTCCCCCTGTAGTTGAAATCCCAGAGGGGAATGTGGAAGCCTCGCGCCCCTTTGATGCGGAGGAAGTTGATGCGGGGGCTCTTGTTCACAGGGGGAGGCACTCCAGCGCTGGTGATGCCGCTAGCACCCATGAAGAAGATATCCAAGTCGTGGATATCACCGATGAGGTTCCTTCACCTGATTCGGCTCCCGATGCCACCCTTGCTGATCTTACGAAGAAGAGGAAGAGAGGTTCCCTGATCTCTGTGGGTGAGAAGGAGAGACAGGCGAGCCTGAAAAAGGCTGGTAAATCTTCAGAGCCAGCAAGGAAATCTGCTGGCGGCGTAAAGATTCTTCCCTCTGTTGGGGACAAAGGCAAGGGGCCAGCTAAGAAGTCGGCTAGTGGTTCAAAGGTTCTCCCCTCGGCCGGTGGAAGGGTAAAGGCAAAGCTGTGATGCCCCCGGCTGACGAACCAGAGGATCTTGTCCCTGGGCCGATTTCGAGTTTATCGGGGCAGGAATTGATTGATGCCGTGATAGCTCGAGTCCATTCGAAGGACCAAGAGAAAATGGAGAAGCTGACCCGATCGGCTTTAGCTACCCATCTCTGCCGGTTGGCTCTTCAGGTATCCTGCATCTTATGCTTTTTGTTAAAGAAAAACTTTTAAATTACTAACCTTTTATTGTTTTGTTGGAACCCATTTTATTTTCTTGCAGGTGGAGTCGGGGATGTGGGGGGCTGTTAAGTGCATCCATGACTATGAGATGGCAGAGAAAGAGAGAGAGACGGAACAAGCGGACGTGGCCAAGCGTGATGATGCTGTCGCTGGGGTGGTGGAGCGTCTGAGTAAAGCTGAAGCAGAGGTTGCTGAATTGAAAGATAAATTAGCCCAGGTGGAAGTGGAAAGAGCGTCCTTGGCCTCCGAACTGTCGAGGGCCACAAAGGAGAGCCATGAAAGCTTGGCCCGATTCAAAGCTGGCTATGAAAGAGACTACAGGGAAGCCAGGCGGGGCTGGAAAAGGATACTTGTGGAAGCTCAGAACCGCGCGTATGTCCTGGGGGCCCGAGATCAACGCCTGGAGTACTTCTTGTCTCCGCGAGGTCAACACTTCCTGGGGGTGATGCTGGAAGGCACTCTGGAGTCTTTCAAAAAGACTCCCGAATACTTGGAGGATTTCGGACCCCTCTTTGCTTATGTGATAGAGCAAACAGCTTCCAAGGCATTGGAGATGGCAGGGGCCACCCCAGAGCAACTTGCCACTTTGAATTTCAGAGCCCTGATGGATAACCTCCAGGACGAGGAAATAAACAAGCGGATGGGAATCCCTGAGCACTCTCCAGAGAAGCCAGAGTGGTGGTACCCTGTGCTAGAGAAAGCCATTCCCTACTTTTCTCTTGGGATTGGATCTGACTCGCTGCCCTCTGCTCCCGTGTATGCGCCTGCGTTCTCTGCTTCCCTGGCGCGCTTTGTGAACCGGCTGCGGGATCCCTCTGGCGAGAGCTCCCGAACATTTTTTCAGTTCGGCCTAGAGCCCCCTCTGCCCTCTGACTTAGCGGCTTCTGCTTTCACCGACTCTGCCTCTTCCTCCGCTGCGGTGGAACAGCTGTTCGACCTATACCAAAATGAGGATCTGTATGTGCAAGAAGCTGCAAAGTTGTTGGATTTAGGAGTTCGTCTTCCCCAAGTGGTGGAGACTGGCCTGTTGCCCGTATTCACAGAAAAAACCGTTTCTGGCCACGCTTCTGCAAGTGGTGCTCCTTCCCCCATTCCATCTGCCTCTGCTCCTGTCTCCTCTGCTGTTGCCCCAGCTGCCTCTGTCCCTCCCTCCTAATGCCCCTGTCTTTACCAAAAGGACTTTTTGTAACTCTTAGATTTGTATAAGCTGAACATTTACCTTTAATTTTTGATGTATAGCTCTGCCCTCCGGGCACGTTTTAATGAAATTTCCTTCCCTTCCTCGCCTCTTTTGTCTTTATTGTTTATATTGTTTTTGTTGCTTGTTGATGATTCCCCTGGTGAGGACTCTGATGACTCCTCTGGCGAGGATTTTGATGACTCCTCTGGCGAGGATCTTGACGACTCCTCTGGCGAGGATTCTGACGACTCCTCTGGCGAGGATTCTGACGACTCCTCTGGCGAGGATTCTGATGACTCCTCTGGCGAGGATTTTGATGATTCCTCTGGCGAGGATTTTGATGACTCCTCTGGCGAGGATTTTGATGACTCCTCTGGCGAGGATTTTGATGACCCCTATGGTGGAGGCTTCACCGCCTCCTCTTACGAGGACTTGGTTGACCCTTATGATAGGAATTTTACCGCCTCCTCTTACGAGGGTTTGGTTAATTTCTCTGTCCATGATTTTGCGCCTCCCTTCCAAGCTGCTTCCCATCCGAGCTGCATCCCATCCAAGCTGCTTCCCATCCAAGCTTTGAACACTCTGCGCGGAGCATGGAAGACCCAGAGGGGGTGCAACCAACTTTCGCGGCTTACGATTGTCGGGAACACCCTGCACGGAGCCTGGAGGACCCAGGGGGTGTAACCAGCTTTCGTGACTTACGGTTAAAGCAACCTCTGCGCGGAGCATGGAAAACCCGGGGGGTGCAACCAACTTTCGCGGCTTATGATTTAGTGCTATCTCTGCGCGGAGCATGGAGGGCCCGGATGGCACGACCAACTTTCGCGGCTTACGATTGTCAGGGACCTCTGCGCGGAGCATGGAGGGCCCAGGTGGCACAACCAACTTTCGCGGCTTACGATTGTCAGGAACACCCTGCACGGAGCATGGAAGACCCGGGGGGTGCAACCAACTTTCGTGGCTTACGGTTAAAGCAACCTCTGCGCGGAGCATGGAAAACCCGGGGGGTGCAACCAACTTTCGCGGCTTACGATTAAGTGTTATCTCTGCGCGGAGCATGGAGGGCCCGGATGGCACGACCAACTTTCGCGGCTTACGATTGTCAGGGACCTCTGCGCGGAGCATGGAGGGCCCAGGTGGCACAACCAACTTTCGCGGCTTACGATTGTCAGGAACACCCTGCACGGAGCATGGAAGACCCGGGGGGTGCAACCAACTTTCGTGGCTTACGGTTAAAGCAACCTCTGCGCGGAGCATGGAAAACCCGGGGGGTGCAACCAACTTTCGCGGCTTACGATTAAGTGCTATCTCTGCGCGGAGCATGGAGGGCCCGGATGGCACGACCAACTTTCGCGGCTTACGATTGTCAGGGACCTCTGCGCGGAGCATGGAGGGCCCAGGTGGCACAACCAACTTTCGCGGCTTACGATTGTCAGGAACACCCTGCACGGAGCATGGAAGACCCGGGGGGTGCAACCAACTTTCGTGGCTTACGGTTAAAGCAACCTCTGCGCGGAGCATGGAAAACCCGGGGGGTGCAACCAACTTTCGCGGCTTACGATTAAGTGCTATCTCTGCGCGGAGCATGGAGGGCCCGGATGGCACGACCAACTTTCGCGGCTTACGATTGTCAGGGACCTCTGCGCGGAGCATGGAGGGCCCAGGTGGCACAACCAACTTTCGCGGCTTACGATTGTCAGGAACACCCTGCACGGAGCATGGAAGACCCGGGGGGTGCAACCAACTTTCGTGGCTTACGGTTAAAGCAACCTCTGCGCGGAGCATGGAAAACCCGGGGGGTGCAACCAACTTTCGCGGCTTACGATTAAGTGCTATCTCTGCGCGGAGCATGGAGGGCCCGGATGGCACGACCAACTTTCGCGGCTTACGATTGTCAGGGACCTCTGCGCGGAGCATGGAGGGCCCAGGTGGCACAACCAACTTTCGCGGCTTACGATTGTCAGGAACACCCTGCACGGAGCATGGAAGACCCGGGGGGTGCAACCAACTTTCGTGGCTTACGGTTAAAGCAACCTCTGCGCGGAGCATGGAAAACCCGGGGGGTGCAACCAACTTTCGCGGCTTACGATTAAGTGCTATCTCTGCGCGGAGCATGGAGGGCCCGGATGGCACGACCAACTTTCGCGGCTTACGATTGTCAGCAACCTCTGCGCGGAGCATGGAGGGCCCGAGTGGCACAACCAACTTTCGCGGCTTACGATTGTCAGCAACCTCTGCGCGGAGCATGGAGGGCCCGGGTGGCACAACCAACTTTCGCGGCTTACGATTGTCAGCAACCTCTGCGCGGAGCATGGAGGGCCCGGGTGGCACAACCAACTTTCGCGGCTTACGATTGTCAGCAACCTCTGCGCGAAGCATGGAGGGCCCGGGTGGCACAACCAACTTTCGCGGCTTACGATTGTCAGCAACCTCTGCGCGTAGCATGGAGGGCCCGAGTGGCACAACCAACTTTCGCGGCTTACGATTGTCAGCAACCTCTCTGTTCTGGTTGAGCGTGACCCCTCTGCTCTGGTGGAGCGTGATTCCTCTGGTTTGCCCTAATCTTGCTTGAGAAGCAATTTTTGAATTTAAAAATTGGGACCTACGGGTATACACCCTACTCCCCCCTCTGGTGACATGTGCAATACTCTGTTATGAACATGTTGGCCCAATTATTTCTTACTCCCTTCTCCGGCCCGTGAGCTCACGCGGGCCCATTACCCCTTAGCCCATTTTTTAAACCCAGTATCGCCTCTATATATATATATCCTCTTCCGATCCTTCAAACCCTGGTTCTGTTGATGTTTTGCCTCCCTAGATCGGTTGTAAGGCACTCAGGTAAGGGAATTTCCCCTCTAAACACTCACATCCCTGAGGGCTCCGCCTTTTCCCCTGTGCTTCTGGTGTAGATCTCTAACTTTGTGGTTGTAACGAGTGGAGTTCCCTTGCTTGAGTGTTTTATAACCAGGCTTCCCAGATCTAGACGTTGACTTCCCCGATTTGAGCGTTGATTCCTCAGATCTGAGCGTTGGTTCCTCAGATCTGGCCCTTGGTTTGTTCCTCTTCTGTATTTCTTCTTTGTAGCATTTTGACTTGCTATTTTCCTTGATATTCTGCAGACATAAAGTGGAGTTGAAGTAGGTCTGAGAGATGGGCATGTCCCAGTAACGAAGAAGAACTCGGAGTGTTGGATCGTAGAAGAAAAGGTGTTCATCCCTGATGTTTGTTTTCCCTCTGACCTGCTGAGGAGCAGTTTTTTGTGTTTGTTTCGCCCCTGACCTGTTGAGAAACAGTTTGTATTTTGAATTTGTAAATTGAGGATTACGGGTATACACCCTACTCCCCCCTCTGGTGACATGTGCAATGCTCTGCATGAACATGTTAAGTAGCATTTGTAATGTAAGAAAACGATAAAAGAAAGTAAATAAAACAACACCAGGGAATTCCCTAGAACCACATATCTGTTTTATTGATATTATGGCCCCGGACCTCGTTAAAACCCCTGTGGGGAAAAAGAGTATCCGGTCTACAAATGATCATTCCTGCTAGGCAGCAGTTACACATAGAACTTTTTAAGCGTGTTTATATTCCATGGCCTAGGAAGATCTCTACCATCTGAATCCTTTAGTATGTATGCGCCACCGCCCAAGACCTCCGTGACTATGTATGGCCCTTCCCAATTGGCTTCGAACTTGCCCACCGCTTTCAACGCATCAGCCCGCTTAAGAACCAAATCGCCCTTTGACAATTTCCTCACTCTGACCCGTTTGTCATATCCCGCTTTGATGATGCCTTTGTACTTGGCCGCTCTGACACGGGCTTCCTCCCTCTGTGCTTCCACCAAGTCCAGTTCTGCTCGGCGGAGCTCCTCATTGTGCTCAGTGTCGTACGTGGTAATCCGGTATGATTCTAGTCGTGCCTCCGCTGGTATCACCGCATTGGATCCATATACCAGCGTGAATGGTGCCTCCCCTGTCGCCGTTTTTGGACTGGTTCGATAGGCCCAAAGGACAGTGTCAAGCTCCTCCACCCACTTCCCTCTGCTCTGCGTCAGCCTCTTCTTTATTCCCTCACATATGGTCCTATTAGCCAATTCCACTTGTCCATTTGCCTGTGGATGAGCCACGGAGACAAATCGTTGTGTAATATCCATACGATCACAGAAATCCGCCACCCGCTGCCCTGTAAATTGTGTCCCATTATCAGACACGATGATGCGTGGCACTCCGAATCTGCAACAGATATTCCTCCAGATAAAGCGTTCTACTGTAACTTCATCAATCTTGCTCACAGCCTCAGCTTCGACCCATTTAGAAAAATAGTCTACTGCCACAATGAGAAAACATTTTCCGCCAGGTGCTGTAGGCAACTTCCCAACTATATCAATGCCCCATTTGTCAAACGGACAAGCAGCGTACATTACACCCATGGGCTCCCCTGGTATGTTGATTCTGCCGGCATGCCTCTGACAAGCTTCACATTTGCGGACGAACTCTCTGGCTTCCTTGTTGATATGAGGCCAATAAAATCCTGCCCGAATGATCTTGCGTACCAGGTCCCGAAATCCCGTATGTCCACCACAGCAACCTGCATGAACCTCTTTCAGAGCAAAGTTAGCTTCATCTGGCGATAAGCATTTTAACAGAGGTTGAGTAAAAGATCTTTTGAAGAGTTGATCGTTGATTAGGCAGTAATTTTCATAGCGGGCCCTTTGATTGGATTCTCTGCTTAGTCGTTCCCCTGTCTTCAGAAAGTGTATGATCGGAGCCCGCCAATCATCTCTGATCTCTACCGAGAACACCTGCGAAGTTTCCATCTCTCTGGTATCACAGAGTAAAATAATTTCGTCGCTCCAAGTTTGCTCTACTGCGCTAGCCATGCGCGCCAGTAAGTCGGCATTCGTGTTCTCCTCCCGAGAAATCTGTTCAAGCTTGAATTCCATGAACTTTTCTTTCATCTCATTTATTTTGGTATGGTATGCCTTCATCCTCTGATCCTTGATACTGTAACTTCCCGAGAATTGTTGTGCAACCAACTGGGAGTCTGTCTTTATAATGACACACTCAGCTTTAAGCTCTGATAGGATGTGAGCCCCTCTGACCACGGCCTCATACTCCGCCTCATTGTTAGATAACCGACAGGTGAATTTGATGGCGAACTGGTATGTCCCATAACCCGGCGAAGTGATATAAACCCCAATTCCACACCCTTCTTTTGTTACTGATCCATCTACGAAAGCAACCCAGAACTCTGGCACGGGACGCCGAGTTGTTTCTTGTATGAAGTCTGCCAATGCCTGCGCCTTGATTGTCGTTCGCGGCTCGTACTCTACATCATATTCCCCTAGTTCCACAGCCCATTTGACCATTCTCCCCGACAAATCCGGGCGCCCCAAAACTTGTTTAAAAGGTAAAGACGTGCGCACCACTACCTTGTGTGAAAGGAAATAAGGCCTCAGCTTTCTTGCCGTGATCATGACCGCCAGAGCAGCCTTCTCGATCTCTGTGTAGTTAAGCTCCGGGCCCTGGATAATTCTGCTGACAAAATAAATGGGTCTCTGATGACTTCCCTCCTCCCTGATTAACACCGAGCTGATTGATTCCTCCCCCATAGCTATGTATAAATACAACGTTTCTCCCGGAACTGGTTTGGTCAGAGTCGGTAGTTCTGCTAGGTATGCTTTAAGATCTTCAAATGCCACTCGGCATTCTTCTGTCCACAGAAACTTGGTTCCCTTCCTCAACACTTTGAAAAACGGCATGCTCCGTTCTGCCGATCTCGATATAAACCTACTTAGGGCAGTGATACGCCCATTCAGAGTCTGCACCTCCTTGATGCCTCTAGGCGGTGTCATTTCCAAAATTGCTTTGACCTTTTCGGCATTAACCTCAATCCCTGCAGGCGTGACCTTATATCCCAAAAACTTCCCTGTCGTGACCCCAAAGGTGCACTTGGCTGGGTTTAACATGAGTCGGTGATCTCTGACTACTGTGAAGATTTCCTCCAGATCGGAAACATGATCCTCTGCCCTGACACTTCGCACCAGCATATCATCCACGTAAACTGAAATGTTCTTTGACAATTGCTCTTTGAAAATTTTCTCCATCATCCGTTGATATGTAGCTCCCGCATTTTTTAAGCCGAAAGGCATACTTCTCCATCCATATACCCCACAACAAACAGCGAAAGCCGTTTTGGCGATGTCTCCCCTGTTCATTTTTACCTGATGGTATCCCTGGTATGCATCCATCATAGATAGCAGAGCACACCCTGAAGTAGAGTCCACCAATTGGTCAATCCTCGGCAGAGGATAGTGGTCCTTTGGGCAGGCAGCGTTTAGGTCTCTGAAATCCACACACATCCTCCAGGTGTTTGTTTTCTTGGGTACCATCACCGCGTTTGAGATCCATTCTGGATATTGCACTTCCACAATGTGTCCAGCTTTCAATAGTTCATAGACCTGCTCTCTGATGGCAGCATCCTTTTCAGCTCCGAAATTCCTTGTCCGTTGTTTCACCGGCTTGACCTTAGGGTCCACATTGAGGCAGTGCTCCGCCAACCCTCTATCAATTCCCTTTAAATCTGCGGTGCTGAAAGCAAACACATCCGCATTTCGCCGAAGACAACCAATGAGCTCCTCTCTGACCTGATCACTCATGGCCGATCCAATCTTAGTCTGGAAACCTTCTTTCCCTGGAAATAACTCGATCATGTTGCACACATCACTGGTGGACACCAGCGCGGTTTTTCCTGTGGAATCTCTGTTTTGCAGTAAATCTGTCAATTCTTGGCGCTCCTCGGCTGGGGCATGCACTTCACCTACCTTCCCCTTCTTCCGACTATCCGCCCCCTCTGTCAGTCTTTCTCTTTTCTGCCCCGCTGACTGTGTCAGCATTTGTACATGGCATGCTTTTGATGTCGTTTGATCGCCACAGACTTCTCCCACTCTTCCTCCCTCGAGGGGAAATTTCATTTTCAGATGAAACAAAGAAATAACTGCTCTGAACGCCGTCAAAGCGGGCCGGCCCAGTATGACGTTGTATGAAGGTTTAGGCATATCCACTACTAAGAACCGCACCATCCTTGTTTTGGTGCCTGTGACTGTATTGCCAAGAACTAGCGGCAACTCCACATACCCTAAAGGCATGACCATCTCTCCCCCGAACCCAAACAGCGGGGCGTTGGTCGGCTCGATACGGGCATCAATTCCCATATTTTGAAGACATTCCTTATATAAGATGTTTACAGCACTACCCGAATCCACGAAAATACGGTGGATAATGCAACCGGCGATGTCTGCCGTTACGACCAGCGCATCATCATGCGGGTACATTAGTGTACGTATATCCTCTGTCCCAAAAGTAATCGCCGGTTCCTCTGCCGCACTGGTGACTTCCATGACCTTTTTAGGATAATACCCTGTTTTGACTGCTCTGACGACTTGCTTTTTAGCCCTGTTTGATGTGGGCATCCCGTTCTCCCCACAAATCATGTGAACTTCCCTTCTATACGGGGGAGGAGGAGGCACTTGCCTGTCTGCCCCCTCTCTGCGATTATCGCGGTTATCATCCGCTCTGCGATCCCTGTTGTTCCCCTGCTCTTGTCGGTGATCACGGTTATTTCTTTGATCCCTCTGATCTCGCTGATCCCTCTGATCTCTTTGATCCCTCTGATCATTCCGCCTCTGACCCTCATTTCCTCTATCAATGAACTGGTCGAGGTATCCCTGACGTACTAGTAACTCCAATTGATGTTTAAGATGTCCACAATATTTCATGTAATGCCCGAAGGAGTTATGGTATTCGCACAACTTGTTATTAGGCCCCTCCTGTGGCGGCCCAGCCCGGTAGGTTCCCGGTGCCCGAAAGAATGGTTGATCCTTTATTAAGTGAAAAATTTCGTCCTGTGGTTTATTCAGGGGCGTGTACTCGGTGAACCGCGTAACCTCATTCACAGTGCGCTGTTGTTGGGGCGGCATTCCTCCCTGGGGTGGGAGTACTCTCGGAGGCAACCCTCTGAACGGGGCCCTATCTTGATGTCTTTGTCTTTCGGGTGCTTCCTCAGCTTTCTTGACCCTGTGTTTCTCATTTTCCACCTTCCTCGCCATTTTGGCATCCTCTAACTGTAGATAACCCGGCAGCCTTGCCATGATGTCATCAAAGTCCCTTGCTGGTCGAATTTGTAATTCGTCAAAAAAGATCCCCGGCCTGAGTCCTCTGACATAGGCGCAGTTTTTGATTTGCGATTCTGCCTCTGGCACCTCCAGAGCGGCAAGGTTAAACCTCGCTGTGTACTCCCGTAGCGTTTCTCCCTGCTCCTGCTTAATATCCATCAGCGAAAGGGCTGACTTCCCTACCCTTCGTGAACTCGCGAACTGACGCAAAAAACGAATCTGTAATTCTTCGAAAGAGTGAATGGAATTTGGGGGCAGCGTCCCAAACCATAACTGAGCCGGTCCAGTGAGAGTAGTGGAAAAGATTCGGCACTTAATGCCCTCAGTGTACATGTGTAATGTGACCAATCCCTCAAACCGATTGAGATGCACTTCCGGATCAGTAGTGCCATCGTAATCCAACGAGATGGGCTTGTAACTTCTGGGTAGAGTATCTGCCAGGATATCATCAGAGAACGGACTACGGTTGTTGATGGGATGATGTCGTGAAATCTTAGCCCTCTTGTCCCCCTTTTGCCTCCCCTGCTCCCTTCTGTCCCTGGGTGTGTCATGAGCGTGGCGCTTGTGAGTTCTATATTCATGTCTGCCAGAGGAATACTCTGGCCCCCTCTCCTCTGATCTTTCCGTATATCGGGATTTCTCTTGACGGTGGGACTTCTCTACCCCGTACGAACGCTCCCCTCTGTTCGACCTCTCTGATCTTTGACCTCTGTCATCTCTCCGAGACTTCTCCCTCAAAGATTCCTCCAGATCCTGGAGCTGGTGTTTCAGCTGGGATACTTGGTTTTTCAACCGTGCCTTCTCCTTTGGCCTCTCTTCTTCGAACACAAGGGAAACGGATTGACTATCAGACTCGTCAACCCTTTCCTTTCTCACAACACTGTTGAGTCTGACCCGACTCCCCTCTGGTCTTCTTTCCACTTCCCTATCAGCAGGGTCCCCTTGCAGTTCCAGAGGCATCGCAGCCTGTTTGTTGATGGCTAAAGTGTTTATCTCCTGAGCAGCTGGAGGTGGGGCCTCAGTGCCCTGCGGGTTTACTGCTCCTACCAGGGGAGCTACTGTAGGAACCATAGATAGCATTGGTGTTCCCATCGCTTGGCGCATATTAGCGTAACTGAGCAAGGCCATCATCTGCTCTGCTATCCCAAAGTTAATCGATCCCCCACCAGATGTGGGGGCCAAGCTCGGCACCTCTGATCCTGGCGTCACCAGAGCAGTCCTCTGGAAGCTTGTATTCAACCCTGTCAACGGAGTGGCGGAGATAGCCTGAAACCCCGGTGGGGCAGTGGGGGTAGCATTACTCTGTAGGCCAGCGAACAAGGAGGCAGGCACCTCAGTGGTGAGAGCAGCGGAGTCGAACTCTTTCTCCAGGTTGCGGTGAGCTTCTGACGATCCCATAGTACCTACATGTAAGCAAAGTGAGAAAAGTCTCAAGGACAAAAGAGCAAACCCTCCGTTACCGACGGGAGTCCCAATATAAGAAATCCAATAAAGAATCCTGAGCACCGGTACAAAGACCGTTAAAAAGTTCCGAGTAATTCTACACTCTGGAAAATAAACCCAGAGTATAGATTGAGGAAAATAGAGCCCTCAGTAAAATCCAGCAGACGCGAGATACCCAGAGACAAGTACAAACAGAGCAACCACCGGAAGACATGTTAGCACGATTCATTAAACATGATAACAAAAAGAATTATGTAAAATACTACCATAATACGAAGATTAGTCAAGGAAAACATGGAGAACATGAATAAAAGTTTCCCATAAGTGAAGATCGTCCACAAAACAATAATATGAATCTCACCACCACTAAGACGAAGCGTTTAATTATCATATTATTGAGGCAAATCTCTTGCATCAACGACAATAAATACCCTTGAAATCGGAGGCTAGCCACAAAACCCAAAGATCCACAGCAAGAAACCCCAATATATCAGGAACAGAACAGAACTTTCAATTTAATCGTCGAAATCGAAGATCAACCACGACAAGCATGGAAAACCCCCATAAACCCCCTCCTTTAAACGAAAAATGTCTATAAACCCCCGATTCAACGATACAAAGCAAGGATTAGTCACCAAAACATAAGAAGTAACGGTAATTATCGGTCGCAAACAAAGAATGCCCACGGATTAACAACGCGAAACCGAGCACAAAAGAAGCAAAGTACTAATCGGCGTATTATCGATGCAAACCCAGGAATTAACAGTAATAACCACATGCTTTACCAAAAATAGGATAAAACACGAAGATCGACCACAATTATCGTATTAATACGCGAAACAACCATATACCAGCAACGTAAACCCAAAATATCGGGAAACCGTAAGGAAACGATGAACACAATCGGAACAGAGCACCCAACTACGATTCCCTCATGCAAAATATTAGATCGATGAAGAAAACCTCAATACTACAAGAGAACCCTTTATTCGCAGATAACTACCCCAAACAAGCGGTAAATAAACGTAAATTTCCCCTGATTCATGTTTTACGCTCGTCGCCACCTTTCCCCATGCACCCAAAACACAAATCAACACAGAACTCAGCAGATTAACAACATATTAACCCAGAAAACACAATTAACCGATTAAAAACAGCTGGATGTCCGGATTATCGGACCAATCGGTGCCAACGCCCGCAAATCCGATTGAATTTACAGATCTGCGTATGTCGGCAACCGCGACCTCACGTCTTAATTTAGTAGCTTTCCCACAGACGGCGCCAGTTGGTGTTTGCGAAACCAACACCTAAATCTATAAAGGGAAATCGCGAATTCTACCTAGTCGAGGAGAGTAAAAGTGGCTGATCGGAAATCTTGCGCAAGAGAAAATAGCAGTTGTATTCAAAATATGAGATAGCGTAAGTCACAGTACACGAGCTCGGGCCCTATTTATAGATTTACAAGCGGAGGGGTAAAATAGTAAAAACATCTGCGGTGCATGCGTGTTGCGTGATGGAAGGGTACGCTGGTAATTTTGATAATATGAAGGAGATCTTCCCGCGCGTTTGTTGGCTCCTCTGATGGCAATGTCTTTTCTGGCGAAGGCGTCTTCTCTGGTGATGTTGACATCTCTGGTGGAAATGCCTCTTCTAGTAAACACGTCTTCTCTGGCGAAGGCGTCTCCTCTGGCGGTAGTGACTTCTCTGGCAAGGATATTCTTTCTGACTTAGGATGCTTCCTCTGGCAAAGATGACTCCTCTGACGAGGATACCTCCTCTGGTGAAGATGACTCCTCTGACGAGGATACTTCCTCTGGCGAAGATGACTCCTCTGACGAGGATGACTCTTTTGGTAGCGATGGCTTCTCTGGCAATGGCCATTTTTCCACATGATTCTTCTGATTTATGTCCCTTCTCTGCTCTGCACACATTACTCCTCATCAACTATTTAATCGTAAGCCGTGAAAGTTGGTCGTGCCACCCGGGCCTTCCATGCTCCACGCAGAGGGTTACTATTTAATCGTAAGCCGCGAAAGTTGGTTGCACCCTCCGGGTCTTCCATGCTCCGCGCAGAGTGCTCAAGCTTGAATGGGAAGCAGCTTGGATGGGAAGCAGCGCGGATGGGAAGCAGCTTGGATGGGAAGCACGAAATCGCCAGCAAAGAAATCAACCAAACCCTCGTCAGAGGAGGCGGTGAAATCCTTTCCAGAGGAATCAACCAAATCCTCGTCAGAGGAAGCGGTGAAATCTTTTTCAGAAGAATCAACCAAATCCTCGTCAGAGGAGGCGGTGAAATCCTTCCTAGAAGAGTTAACCAAATCCTCGCCAGAGGAGTCATCACCATCCTCGACAGAGGAGCCATCACAATCCTCGCCCGAGGAGTCATCACCATCCTCGCCAGAGGAGTCATCACCATCCTCGCCAGAGGAGTCATCACCATCCTCGCCAGAGGGGTCATCACAATCCTCGCCAGAGGAGTCATCACAATCCTCGCCAGAGGGGTCATCACAATCCTCGCCAGAGGAGTCATCACAATCCTCGCCAGAGGAGTCATCTCAATCCTCGCCAGAGGAGTCGTCACAATCCTCGCCAGAGGAGTCATCACGATCCTCGTCAGAGGAGTCATCTCAATCCGCAGAAGAGGAGTCATCACAAGAAATTAAAGCAATTCCAAGGGAGGGGATCAGAGAAGCATCAACAACAATCATAACAAGCCAATTCAAATCAACAGGGGAAAAACGGAAATATAAACCCCACCTCAACAGGCAGCGAAAACAACACAAATAACAGAGATAAAAGAAGCAAGGAGGGAAACGAAATTTCATTAAAACATGCCCAAGAGGCAAAGATGTACATCAAAAACCGGCGGTAAGTGTTCAGTTGGTACAAATTAAAGAGTTACAAAATTTTCCTTTTGATAAAGTCAGGAGTAAAAGGGGGAACATCAAGAGGGAGGAACAGAAGCAGCTTGAGCAGCAGCAGAGGAGACAGGAGCAGAGGCAGATGAAATTAGGGGAGGAACACCACTGGCAGAAGCATGGCCAGAAACGGCTTTCTCTGTGAACACGGGCAACGGGCCAGTTTCCTTCACTTGAGGAAGACGAACTCCCAAATCCAACAACTTTGCAGCCTCTTGCACATACAGATCCTCATTTTGGTACAGGTCGAACAGCTGTCCCACCGCAGCGGGGGAAGGGGCAGAGTCGGTGAAGACAGAAGCCGCTAAGTCAGAGGGCAGGGGAGGCTCCAGGCCGAATTGGGAAAATGTTCGGGAGCTCTCGCCAGAAGGATCCCGCAGCCGGTTCACAAAGCGCGCCAAGGAAGCAGAGAACGCAGGTGCATACACAGGAGTGGAGGGCAGCGAGTCAGATCCAATCCCAAGAGAAAAATAGGGAATGGCCTTCTCTAGTACTGGGTACCACCACTCTGGCTTCTCTGGAGAATGCGCAGGGATCCCCATCCGCTTATTTATCTCCTCATCCTGGAGGTTATCCATCAGGGCTCTGAAATTCAAAGTGGCAAGTTGCTCTGGGGTGGCCCCCGCCATCTCTAGTGCCTTGGAAGCTGTTTGCTCTATCACATAAGCAAAGAGGGGTCCAAAATCCGCCAAGTATTCGGGAGTCTTTTTGAAAGCCTCCAGAGTGCCTTCCAGCATCAACCCTAGGAAATGTTGACCCCGCGGAGACAAAAAATACTCCAGGCGTTGATCTCGAGCCCCCAGGACGAACGCGCGGTTCTGAGCTTCCACAAGTATCCTTTTCCAGCCCCGCCTGGCTTCCTCGTAGTCTCTTTCATAACTAGCTTTGAACCTGGCCAGGCATTCATGGCCCTCTTTTGTGGCCCTCGATAATTCGGAGGCCAAGGACGCTCTCTCCACCTCCACCTGAGCTAATTTAGCTTTCAACTCAACAACCTCCGCCTCAGCCTTGCTCAAGCGCTCCACAACTCCAGCAACAACATCATCGCGCTTGGCGACCTCTACCTGCTCTTTTTCTCTTTCCTTCTCTGCCACATCATAGTCATGGATGCACTTAACGGCACCCCATAACCGTGACTCTACCTGCAAGCAAACAGAAGGGGGCCCAACAGAACAATAGAGAGGTTAGTAACTCGAATTTTTTATGGCAAAGATATAATATGCAGGGTACCTGAAGAGCCAGCTGGCATAGCTGAGTAGCCAGAGACGCCCGAGACAAATTCTCCACTTTCTCCTGGTCCTCCGAGTGGACACGAGCTAGCAGCGCATTAACTAATGCCTTACCCGATAAACTCGAAATGGGCCCAGGAACAAGATCCTCTGACTCAGCAGCCGAGGGCACCACAGCTTTGCCCTTACCCTTTCCACCGGCAGAGGGGAGAACCTTGGAACCACCAGCTGACTTCTTCGCTGGCCCTTTGCCCTTGTCCCCAGCAGGAGTGAGAATCTTCACACCACCAGCAGACCTCCTCGCTGGCTCTGAGGACTTGCCAGCCTTTTTTAGGCCCTCCTGTCTCTCCTTCTCACCCACAGAGATCAGGGAACCTCTCTTCCTCTTCTTCGTAAGATCGGCAAGGGTGGCATCGGGAGCCGAATCAGGTGAAGGAACCTCATCGATAATATCCACGACTTGGATATCTTCTTCACGGGTGTCAGCGGTGTCACCAGCACTGGAGTGCCTACGTCTGTGAACAAGAGCCCCCGCATCAACTTCCTCCGCATCAAAGGGGTGCGAGGCTTCCACATTCCCCTCTGGGATTTCAACTACAGGGGGAATGGGGATCAGTTCGGAACCAGCAGGCTGCTCCGAGGGACTTGTTCTGGAAGCAGAACCGCTTGGGCCATGCGCTCCGCTGCCAGCAAGAGAAGGGGTGTCAGGCAAATTGTCCCCACATTTCGATCTCCAAGACATATCTGCAAACCAAAATTTCACATCATTAAAAGCAGGGTAACAAAAGCTAATGTGTTTTCTAATGTATATTTTTTACCTATTGATCTCGCTGGATACAGGGGAAACAGACCATTATATGCCAGAGATGAATTGTTCTCGGCCAAGTACCTATAGTCTAGAGGCTGGGCCTTATTCATAGCATTAAGGTGAGCTATAATACCCTGGTCACGGGTAGAAGGGACTTCGGAAGAGGCTGGTTTATAAGTAGTGCGACTTGTATGCCATTCCAGCTTCGAAGCACCATAATCGCGCCAGTTGCCAAAAAGGGTACGCACATAACAATAATATTTCAGGAAGCCCTTATCCAAGGAATTCAGGGAGGAAAGAAAAGTAGTAGGATATTTAGGGTGAGAGGCAAAACTATACAAGGGACTGCCTTGCATGCGAAGGGTCTGGGTCTGACAAAATAGCTTGGCGGTGTCCCCAACACCGTTAGCCCGGCACAAAACATGGAAGGCATATAACCTCCGAATAGCAGAAGGAGCGACTTGAAAAAAGGGGATGTGAAAGTAATTACAAACGTCAACCAGCAAGGTGGGGGGAGGGAGCCTCAAACCAGCCTCTATCTGGGATTTCCAAACGACTATCAACTTGTGATGGCGAAGTTTCTCGGGAGGCGTTGAATCCTTAGAGAAGGCCTCGAACTTTAAACCTGCAGGACGCCTACATTTGCTTTTCAATTTTTCCACCTCCGCGACACTAAGGCGGGATGGAGGAACACTTTTGGGGGGTTGGCGGGGCTTTTTTCCCTTTTTTCTTAGGTGAAGAAGGGGGGGATGTAGTTTGAGATTCGTCAGAAACAGAGGGGGAAGGAAGATTTTCAAGATCTTGCCGCGATGGGGAGGAAGATGAAGGGTCTCGGGCAGAAGGAGAGGGCGAGCGAGAGGGTCGAGGGGCGGAGGTGCAGGCCATGATGGGAGATGCCAACCCTAGGGTTTCTAGCACGCTCAATCAGAGCACCAACAGTTATACCACTACACTACGATTAAACACAAAATTGCAGTGAAGAGGATACGCGAGTTACCTAGACCGGAGAAAGATGGACGGTAAAACCTGGAGCGGAAGGGTCGGGGGAGAAGGCCGGAACAGTGAGGAAATCGCCGGAAAATGCAGAAAATTCGCTCGGAAAACTTGGAGAAGAAGAATAGTGAAAAAAGGGGAGTTCGAATCGGCTAAGTAAGATTGTACGCGGGTAACCATCAGCACGCGGGATGAACGGCACGTGGCATACGAAAGAAATCAACGGATGAGAATTTCTACGGAAAGGCGAAAGGACGCAAAGGTTAAAAAGTAACCTCGGGGTACGGGGAAAATACTGTAGACTGGGCAGACATTTAATGCGGATGACGTCATCCACGCGGGCGAGTCCTCTGACTAGTTGCACCTCTCCAGAGTGAACTAGCCAGACCAGAGGGCGGGAGTAACAAAAACGCCAGAGAACAATTTACAGGGCTTCTTTTTATTCTCTCATAATATCAAAATGCTTATGTCTTTATGATTTACAGGGGTCAAGGAAAACAACAAAGTGTTGATGCTGATAACACACCACTGGTTGAACACGAAGAATACCCGGTTCAACCAGACTAGAGGGGGGAGTGGTTGGTGAGGAGCAATATATGCAGAGTAGGGAGAGAGTACAAATCAGGGGAATCACTCTCATCAGAGGAACCGTATGGGTCAGAAGAACCATTTTTACCAGAAGGATTTCACCCATCAGAGGAATGACTCTAGCCAGAGGAGTCATCCACACCAGAGGAGTCATTCTTGACAGAGGAGCCCTCTTAGCCAGAGGAGTCATCCGCACCAGAGAAGTCATTCCTGACAGAGGAGCCCTCTTTTCCAGAGGAGTCATCCGCGCCAGAGATGTCAACATCACCAGAGAAAACGCCTTCGCCAGAGAAGATATTTCCATCAGAGGAGCCAATAAACGCGCGGGAAGGTCTCCCGCGTATTATCGGAATTACCATTGTACCCTTCCGTCACACAAGACGCATGCACCGAAGATGTTTTTACCATTTTACCCCTCTGCTTGTAAATCTATAAATAGGGCCCGAGCCCGTGTATTATTTACGCTATCTCATATTTTCAAATACAACTGATATTTTCTCCTTTCGTGCAAGATTTCCGATTGTTCTTTACTCCGTCTTCTTCCAGTCATTACACTAGGTATAGTTCATGGTTTTCCTCCATAGTTTTAGGTGTTGGTTTCATTAAACACCACTATCAAAGTTAATCGTATAGATACAAAAAAATACATACATTAATAAAAAAAAAATGCACACATTAATAAAAATACATAAATACATAAATAAAAGTTCCATTATTTAACATTATTTTTTAAAAGGGTCAATTATATTAATATTGTTAATATTAAATTTGTTAAATTCAAAAATGGGGACCCCAAAATAAATTTTTTTTATAAACTTGTATTTAATTAAATAAAAACAAGGGTACACTTTCAATAGGTTTATAAATTTTCGCGGTTTATAAAAGGAGTAATTAAGTTACATAACTTACATCATTAAGAATGAAAAAAATAAAACAATGTTGCGGTTTTGTTGGAAATGGAATCAACGGTTTTTGTTAAATTTGTTTATAAATTTTTCACTCCAATTCCAATTATATCCTTGTAATTTAATTAAATTACATTTACTTTGCTTTTTATATATATAAATATATTACTTCTTCCGTCTCACGAATTTTGACATGTTTGATTTCGGCACGGAAATTAAAAAATTGTAGATTAGTGTTTTAAGTGTGTAGTTAATAAAGTATAAAAGTGATAAAGTAAGAGAGACATGTGATAAAAATGATAAAGTAAAAGAGAGAATGTAATAATTATTACTCCCTCCGTCCCATTCCGATAGGCTCACTTCTTTTGGGCACGGAGATTATGAAAACTTACTTTTTAGTAGGGCTGGGCATGTCGGGTTCGGGTAATCGGGTACCCGATACCCGACCCGAAAAAATCGGGTATAGGGTACCCGATACCCGATTTTTTCGGGATCGGGTACGGGATCGGGTAGTTAGGGGTTGAAATAATCGGGTATCGGGTATACCCGATACCCTTACCCGATTTTTTTAATTAATAAATTTTAAACTAGTAATTAAATTAAATATGAATTGAAATAAATGACTAAACCCTTACCCTACCCAGCTGTTCTGTTTCGTCCTCCCCAAATCCAATTCCCAAATCATCCAATTCAACCCAATTCCCAAACTCCCAAGTCCCGCCCGCCGCCCGGCCGCCCCAGTCTGTTCTGTTCTGTTTCATCCCCAGTCCCCAATTCCCAAATCATCCGATTCTCATTCATCCCAACTCCCAAACTCAGCCCCGCCCGGCCACCCCACTCGCCACTCCAGTCTCCAGCGGCCCAGCCCGGTGTGGGAGGCGGCGCCCCTCGCCAGTCGTCCCAGCCTCCCCAGTCCCAAACTCCGACGAGGCCGCAACTCCCACCGACCACCGCGACCCTCGACAGGAGCGCTTCTTCTTCTTCTTCTTCTTCTTTTTCATACAGATTTCGAATTAATTTTCCAGATTTCCACCCCCATCGTAGGGCTGGTCCTGGAGGATGTTGTAGTAACTAGTAATCCACCCCCATCGTAGTAATCCACCCCCATCGTAGGGCTCCAATTTTCCTGCTCCGCCCTGTTCTATTCCTCGCACTGTGTGATTAAGGATGTGCGGCCGAGGAAATGGGATGAAAGAAGGGAGCTGTGCGAGCTCCGGCGACGGCGCAGCGGCGATTGGCGGTTGAGGGAAAATCGAGTCGACTCGGGTAATTTAGGGTACCCGAATACCCGACTCGGGTACCCGAGTCGGGTATTAGGGTACCCGATTTCAAATTCGGGGTCGGGTTCGGGTAGTGGGTTTAGGGTATTTTCGGGTTCGGGTACCCGATTTTTTCGGGTAGGGTACCCGAACCCGACCCGATTTCCAGCCCTACTTTTTAGTAGGAAAGTTGTAGTAAATTGATGTGGTCCACACCAATTAAGTACAACTTTTTTACCTAAAAAGTAAAATGAGCCTATTGGAGTGGGACGGAGAGAGTACCTTATTTGGAAATGTGTCAAGATTCGTGGGACAGCCCAAAAAGAAAAACGTGTCAAGATTCATGGGACGGAGGGTGTATAATTTTTTTTTATTTTATTCTTTTAATGAGATATATATGAAGTAAAATTAGTTTATATTATAGAAATTATCAAAGGCCTTAGTATATATCCAAAGTTTCAATTCATTAAAGTAAATAAAAAAATAGTTTTACTATTTTTATTTATTAAGGTGTCATTTAGTTTTTCATGATCGATAAGATGCACAATTGAATATATATTTTTTTTCAATAGTAGGATTTGCCCAATCTCACCATTTCAATGAGATATGAATCAATCCAAGCTAGTTAAAATGATACTCTCTCTGTCCCTAAGATTAACCCTACTATTTTTATATATCAAGACTAGTTTTCCAAATTAAACGTCCCTAAAATGACGTTTATGTTCCATAATTGAATATTTTTATCCTCGAGAGTATAATTTTTTTAATCTCATCCTTTCAATGTGACATGAATCTAAGCAAACCTAGCTTAAATGATGTGAAATCATCAAGGATTTTGAAATATTCAAAAGTTTCAATTCATCTAAGTAAATAAGGATTAACCTTATTATTTATATTTTTTTTTATTAAATGACAATTTTATATAAAAAAGAAAAGAAAAAAACCTAAAAAAACCCTTGAAAGCACAGAAAGAGCAGACTAAGGGCCGAGTCTCATTAAAACCTTTTCACGGAAAACCTAGTGAGAAAAACCGTGAATAGGAAAAAGAGTACTCGTCTAGACACAAGACGAAAGTAGGGAAAAGCGAAAGGAGATACAACTCCGAGATTCAGAATAACAACGAAAAAACAACCACCCATCAGTCCCAACTACCGTTTCTTACGCAGATGGCTATGCGAAGCCATGTCAAGGCGAACCGCAGCCCTAATCTCCTCAATCTCGTGCGGCCACCACCCTTCTGAACGTTGTTGGTTAGCCATAATATCGGCCGCCTTGTTTCCTTCTCTAAAGATGTGAGAGACCTGCAGCGAGAAAGCATCTAACATCTTTAAAGTCCTATTCCACGCCGCCTTAAAACGCCAAGGCACATTAAAAGAACGAGTATTAAGGATTGATATCACGTAGGTGGAATCGGCTTCAATCCAAAGCTTGTGCCAACCACGATTGTGAGCAATTTGAATCGCCGAGATAACAACCATGAGTTCCGCTTCAAAGGCAAAACCCGAGCCACCTTTGAAGTGAAAACAACCACGCACCACATTCCAGTTATCTCTAAACACCCCACCTGCAGCAATAGTGCCCGGAGCTCCCGTCGCTGAGCCATCAGTATTCACTTTGATCCACGGCGCCACTGGTGGCCACCAATGCACCTCAACAAACTCCGGGGGAGGAGCACTCCTGGTAGTAAAAACCTTATTATTTATATATGTATCAAAGTTAATCCTCCAAAATAAACGCCCTTAAGACTAATCCTTAATATGTAGCCAATGTTGAAATATGCACTAAAGAAATCACGTCCATTTGTATATTATACTTGAATTAATTAAATAATAATCATCTATTACAAAGTAGATCAAATATTTAAATAAATATAATTCAACATCCAAACAAATACAATTTATACGTTGTCGATGAGATTTGAACCAATAATTTTTTGAAAAAAATAGTCTTTTTGATGAACCAATAAACAATACAATTTATACGCTCTTGATAATTTAATAATTTAGAAACTTTAGAGTCTTTAGGCGATCATTTGATTTTTGTTTCCTACATTTAGAATCTATATAAAAAAAGTATAGTGATAAAAAAAACTCAAGAATTTGTGAACATTAATATGCTTGAAAAAATTCTATACTTTATGATTTAAAATATTTAAATATGAAAGTAAAATTATGAAGAAAAAAAAAATTAGCCACACGTATTTTGTCGGGAAACTTTTTGGAGAACAACTCAATTTTAGTGTATTATGCCCATACATGAGTAGTACTAAACAGACTAATTAAATCCAAATCAATAGCATATGAATTTTTAGTCGAACTTCTATATATATTTTTTAGGCGTTTTAGTCGAACTTAATTAGGGGGGTGAATTCGTTGTGGATTTCCACAGACTTTAAAAAGTCCATGGAATTTAAATTCCATGGAATTCACATAGATTCCAGATGACTTTCAAAGAATTCGTGGTTGGATTTCACCCCGATTTTCACTGATTTTCGAAGACTTTACGGGACAATTCTGGAATTGAATTCCATGAAAACCAACGCCCGCTGAGTCCCAGCACCGCTGGATACCCAACGATCGCTGGGTTCCAGCGAGCGCTGGAGACCCAGCGATCGCTAGGGTCCAGCGGCCGCTGCTCTTGGCTGTATATTAGTGATCGGTGGAGTATTAGCTGTAGCCTACTTGCGTTACTTGTACATCTGCATAATGTCTGTTGTAAATGTGATGATAGCTTTTCTGCCATCTCATCTTTACTATACACACATGCAAATTCTTGTACTCCCTCCGTCCACAATTTAAAGCCCCACTTTGATGTGGGCACGGAGACTAAGAAAACTGAAAATGGTGATGTGGATGAAATAAAAGGGTAGTTGACTAAAGTGATAAAGTAGTTGACTAAAGTGTTAAAGGTGTTGTGTGGTGGGTCCACTAGTGATAAAGTGTAATAAATATATAATATAAAAATAATAAAGGTGTTGTATGGTGGGTCCATTAGTGGCAAATGGTAGTAATTTTAAATAAAGAGGGAGGGTAAAAAGGTACAAAAAGCAGAATAGGGCTTTAAATTGTGGACAAAAATTTAAGGGGAAGTAGGGCTTTAAATTGTGGACGGAGGGAGTATCAATTTTGGCGGCTCATCACAATCAATTACATATATTTTCTAGTAGTACATTAATTAATTAATTTATTTGATGCATGGTGATGGTGGAGGAGGAGGCATGGCTTTTGACAGCCACAGACAAGAAACCACCGCATTAATTCTTGTAGGTTTTATCTTCATGTATCCACCGCATCTTGTTTTTTTTTTCCCAATAAATAATTAGTAGTATTTAATTAATGGAGATGCTGTTTAATTAATGGAGCTGCTGTTTGGTTGATGCAGCGACCGTGGCGCTCCAACAATCGCTGGAATCATTGCAACGGGTGCTGGGGTCCAGCGGCCGTTGGCTTCTTGGCCGCGGGCGCTGGAACTCAGCGCTCGCTTAAAACTTCATGGATTTCAATTCTCGTGGTTCTTGGCCGGATTTCGTCGTGTGTATTTTTTGGATGAAATCCATGAAAGTCATTCCGGATTTTAAGTCAATGGAATAACGAATACACCTAGATTTGTATGGATTTTAAAAAGTCTTGAACGAATACTCCCAGATTTATATGGACTTTTAAAAGTCTTGAACGAATACACCCAGATTTCTGCAGACTTTTAAAAGTCTTGAACGAATACACCCAGACTTTTAAAATCCATAGAAATCCATCAAATTTCACAACGAATACACCCCCCTTAGTCTCTTGTTGTATTCCATCATCGCTAATAGTAAGTATGGTTTTTCATAAAATTTGCATCTTAACAAGTCATGTTATATAGTACTACTATAGTTTGTTTGAAAGAGGTTTCAATGAAATCTGGCCCATTAGTCGCGTCTTTGTACGTGCAAGGGTTTTTTTAGGTTTTTTATTTCTTTTTCTTTAATAAAATTCAATTTTATAAATAGTTTATCAATCCATACAAAATGTGATCTTTTTGTCATTTTAATTTGTCTATAATAAGTATGAGTTTCTATTTTGATACACATACCTTTTTATATTTTTCAACCTCAATATTTATAAAAGAAATTCATCTCATAAATCATTTATTAATTGTCTAACAAATCAAATTTGATGGACCTCTTTCTCCACTTTATTCACATCTCCCTCAATCATTAAAATTTGTGCTCTCTAAACCACACCACACATTTTATTATTTTAGTTGGATATGTGCACCGCATGTCTTGTACAAGAAAACACTAGAATATAGACTACAGTGAATAGCAAAACTCATGATCTATCGTATAAAGGGGTAATTGCCTGTAAATTTATAACGTTTACACGGAATTGGTTTTTGTTCCTATTTTGAAAAATGTGGCCCCTAAATACATAACCATTTATTTTGTCTCGTTTTTCTCCTGTCACCGATTTTTGCTTAATCTGGCGCCAGGAATTACACGGTGGTCGGCGCTAGGAATTACACGGTGGCAGCCGGAATCGACAAGGTGGCATCTAAATGTGCCTACTTGTCAATTTCCGGCTGCCAACACATCAATTTCGGCTGCCACCGTGTAATTTTCAGCGCCAGATTAAGAAAAAATCGGTGACAGGAGAAAAACGAGACAAAATAAAAGGTTATGTAGTTAGGGGCCACATTTTTCAAAATATGAGCAAAAATTAATTCCGTAAACATTATGGATTTACAGACAATTACCCATAATATAAACAAGTTATTTTGGCATTAGAATCATACGAACAGTAGGTTTTGATGTTGCGTTCTTGTGCTTTGAAGAATTTTTTTCTTTTTTCTTTCTTTTTTGTTTTTCCTTTACTAAAATATCCATTTCATCGTATGATTTTGTAGGTGGCAATTTCATCGTACATACTTCTAAAGCTGTAAATTTTCAATTGTTTGTGAAACAGCTATAGTGAATTTCAAGGATTGCAATAGCAAAGAACATTTACATCTGAAGTGTTGATCTCCTTATTCTTTTTCCTTGCAGGTAAATGTGTTGATTTCCTTAAAGATCGTTTATCATAATATAGCACATGCTGTTAGGTTATGAGCGGAATTTATCATACTAGTATTTATTTAGAACTAATTAAATACGCCTCAATATATTGCAGACTGAGAAATATGGTGGCCGGAACCAATACTTCCAGATTTGTCCAAGTCCCCACAGCAGCAACACCAAAAAGTTGAAGACATTCCCCCATGACCCCATCCATCATATATTCTTCCATATCAAGCGGTTCAATGCAGCCAATTTTATCAAGAAAACAATGAATTTAACAATTTAAAGTCGATTTCCCAATGGATTAACATGGGCTCTTATTAAGTGGGGGTAAATGAAACTACAATTGAATAAATGATGCACAGCGTGAGCTCAATTCAAACGAATTGAAATTACAACACACAGTCGTCATCTACATACAGGCATTTGGTCGAACAATTCATGTGCAAGTAAAAAGATAAAGCTATTTGGCCTTGTCGGCGAACCTATAGGAGGCATAAGAAAGCGTCCCGTGCGTCCAGCTATGGTGGATGAGTTCCCCCGTGGTGTTCTCCCCGGCGGCGCCCATGGCGACGTGCAGCGGGTAGAAATGATCCGGCCAGGGATGCGCCATCTTTGCGTTGGGCGCCATCTCCTCGTACCTGTTCACGTCCTCGTACCTCCCCTCCGCCAGCGCCTCCTTGATCCAGCTATCGAAATCCTGCGCCCACTTCTCCACCCTATTACTGCCGTCGCGGTTCATCTTCCTCAGGTTGTGCGTGGCGGCGCCGGAGCCCACGATCAGGACGCCATCGTCTTTGAGCGTCCGCAGCGCCCGCCCCATGCGGTAGTGGTGCGCGCCGTCCTTGTTGGTCTGGACCGACAGCTGGACGACGGGGATGTCGGCCTCCGGGTACATCAGCATGAGCGGGACCCACGCGCCGTGGTCCAGCCCGCGCTTCTTGTCCACGTGGACCGTCTCGAACCCGGATTTGAGGAGAAGCTCCTTGACCCGGTTCGCGAGATCGGGCGAGCCGGGGGCCGGGTACTTGAGCCGGTACATCTGGTCCGGGAAGCCGTAGAAATCGTAGATCGTGCCGCTGGGACCGGAGACGGCGTTGACCGCGGGCTCCGAGGTCTCCCAGTGGCCGGAGATGATGAGGATCGCCTTGGGTTTGGTTGAGAAGCATTTGTGTTGGAAGGATTTGAGGAAGTGGCGGGCCGGGAGGGATTCGTCGATGGAGAGAGTCGGGGAGCCGTGTGAGATGTAGAAGGTTTCTGGAATTGCGGCAGCCATCGCCGAGAGTAATTGATGATCGATTTGGATTGTGTTTGAGAAAATGAGAGAGATGGTGATGCAGAAGAAGAGGGATCCGGTGGCGTATATAAACAAGAGATTTATTGCGGGCATTCCGTGGGGATGTGTCGATTGATTAGAATTTTGAACCTACCCTTCTTGGTCATTAAGGTATGGGCGTTGACCTTAATCAACAAATTTCGTTTTCTTACGTCAGCAGTGATTCAGCGGCTCCAAAGTTAAAAGTGAGGATGCGTGGGTTGATTTAGCGATCAAATGGTTAATACTTTAAAGTTAAGTTTGGGTTTAAATTCATCCGTCACTTGATTTTTAATTTTTGTTGGTTAATAATTATTAATTTATTCAAAAAGTAAAATTAAAATATACTACATGTCTCTCCGTCCCACGAATCTTGACACATTTTCAAATAAGATAATAATTAGTCCAAAAATAAGGGATTTTAATTACATTCTCTCTCCTATTTTATCATTTTATTACATTCATCTCTCCTATTTTATCACTTTTATACTTTATTACCTACACACTTAAAACACTAATCTACAATTCCTTAATTCCCGTGTCAAGATTCGTGGGACGGAAGGAATAAAAATTAAGGGCTCGTTATAAAAAAATCTATGTAAACATTTTTAGAGGATCTTATACAATTCCATTCAAATATACAATTACGAATTTGCAACATGTACAACAAGATTCTGTTATTCAGGCTGCCATAAATATTACTCATACTTCTACCTTCGTCCATCAAAAATATACAATAATTATTTGATTTAGCGTTCATAAGTATATTGTTTTTTTGGACATAATCTCACCTTTTCTTTTTATTTAATTTCTACATGACCTTATACTCAATTCAACCACAACCCTTTATCTACTAAAAATATGTCTATTAACTTTTTTATTAAAATTCATGTCGAACACAAAATAATATATTCTTTGTGAATGGAGATAGTATCTCGAAACCTGCATCATATGACACGCGCTATGTACTTGTTGAGCACTACGTGACTACGTCTCATCGTCTTCCTCCAACATCGACTTTGATTTCTGCATTTTTCATGAAAGCTTCGACGAGGAATCATTCTCCGCCAAAGAGCACTTATTCGACGATAGAATCATCCATATCCAAATCAAGAAACGATTATCATTGTTGCTTCTCAAATTGTCTCATCGTCTTCCTCCAGCATCGACTTTGATTTCTGTATTTTTCATGAAAGCTTGGACGAAGAATCATTCTCCGCCAAAGAGCACTTATTCGACGATGAAATCATCCATATTCAGATCAAGAAATGATTATCATTGTCGCTTCTCAAATTGTCTCATCGTCTTCCTCCATCATCGACTTTGATTTCTGCATTTTTCATGAAAGCTTCGACGAGGAATCATTCTCCGCCAAAGAGCACTTATTCGATGATAAAATCATCCGTATCCAAATCAAGAAACGATTATCATTGTCGCTTCTCAAATTGACGCCTCCAAAATAAAAGGTTTCAAAATTTATCGTTTTAGAGAAGCATAATCAGAGGTCGTCGCCGTCTAGAGTTAGGTGGATACTATTTTTTATTTCAACCGAAATTCCATATATGTTACAACATTCAAGTCGGCTTGTTATGATGGAAATTCGACATTCCACATCAAATACACGATATCGAAAAATAATTACGAGGATAAATAATATTTTTTTGATAGGCTTAATTTACATTGTCAATATCTTTAAAATACAATATTTTAAAGAAATGCAAAAATAATGACTTAATGAGACAATATTGTACAAAAAATGAAAATTAGTGATAGAATGAACGAAGACATAATAGAGTAGGAGGAAAATCTTATTATAGACCTCTTTTATAAAAACATAAGTTTTATAGCCCCAGTTTATAATAGATAAGTTATATAGCTACTTTAGACTTAAAATACACTCTATAGTCTTTTAAGCCTAAAATGATAACTTATTTATTATAAATTGAGACTATAAAACTTATGTTTTCATAAAAAAAATGACTACATGTTATAATTCCCACATAGAGTAATATCCCATGTGTAACCGAAACAACTAAAAAAATAATAAAAGAAACTAGTTTATAACCCGTTGAATTTGGAAAGGATGTCACTTTACGTTATAATGTATTAATAGTGTTTGATTTTTTAAAATTATTAATCGCAGTGGAGCATAAACTAAAACGGTGAAGCTAGCATGAGCCAACTATCCATATTTACCTAAAATTTACTCTCAAACACACTCTAATAGGCACACCAACTAAGTATATTTTTTTACTCAAAATGGAAAACGAGTCTATTCTAATGTGACTTTCCAAAAAGAAAAACAAACTTATTACAGTGGGACGAAGAGAGTATAACATTACTCATCAATTACTTAAATTCAGTTGGATTTATAAATATAATTGTTCGATAATTGGATATTCATCGCAATAACAATCTGAATATTTTTTAGTAAACATTAACAATAAATAGGGTTATTGGTGCCTAAATACATAAACTTTGAGCCCATTTTGATTTTTCCCACAAACTTTGAAAGTTGTCAAAAAAATACACGAACTTTGACTCATTTTATTTTTCCCCACGAACTGTGAGAATTATAAAAAAATACACGAATTTTGACTAATCTTATTTTTTCCCCACGAAATATATTGTTATAAAAAAATGATCCAAATAATTCTTTTATAATTAATAATAAATACCATTTCATTTGAATCATACAATTGCACGTTAGGTAATCATAAACTCATTATCTTTCCTTATTTTTTTTAACTACCTAGCTTAATTAATTTATTTAAGGGTTAAGTATCAATTTCACCCCTAACGTGGAGGCCCTTATTACGTTTAGCACCCTATGGGCAGGGGTGTGTCAACTAAACCCCTGGAGTACCTAATTTCCTCCAATTAAGCCCTCCGACTTAACGGAAAGTTAACACCGTTAACTATTTTTATTTTTTTATTTTGTTGGTGATGGGACCCACACCTTCTTCTTCACCAAACTCGTCGGAAACTGAATTGATGGAAAAGGAGCAACCGCCTGCTGCCACCACCCCCGTCTCTCCCCTATAACACTCTCCATCTCCCTCTCCCGGTGACACACAGACCCTAGCCCCACTTCCAAACCTCCATCTGTTTCTGGCGACCATGCCCTCTTTCCGCCCTCTGTCAGCGGGAACCGCCGCCCCTCCTTCTCTCTCTAATTTCTCCGCCCGCTTCCCTTCTCCGGCGATAGCAGCCGCCAGCTACCACCGCTTCCGCCTCATCTCCCTCTGACTTTTCTCTCCCTCGTCTCTATGTTCCCTCTCCTTTCGTCCCTCACAGAACACACACTCAACACTTCTATCTCTCACCTCCTTGGCAACGACGAGAACGCTGCCGCCTTCCTCGATGTCTATTTCTTCCGTTGACACACGGACGAGCCAACCACCGCTCGTGAATCAAGCGGCGCCGCCGCACGTAAACCCTAGCCCCAAATCGTGGCCTTTCCTCCTTCAATTTCTGTCGAACGCACGGTCGGGAGAGGCGCTGCCGCCGAGCTCCCAGACTCCCCCTCTCTTTAAAACTGACGACGACGCAGCTATAGGCTGCGCCTTCACCTCCGATCTCGCCCTCCACCGACCTGAAAACAAGATACTCAGCTCACCGACCCGTCGTGAATATTAATGGTGGGTCCCACCGAATAAAAAAATTAAGAATAAGAAACGGAGTTAAGTAGGCGTTAGGGCAAAGGGCTTAATTGTTCGAAATTAAGTACTTCAGGGGCTTAGTTGACACACCCTTGCTCATAGGGTGCTAAATGTAATAAGGGCCTCCATGTTAGGGGCTTATTTGATACTTAATCCTTTATTTAATTATAGATGACAATTATTCATGGTTGATATGATTTTTTTTAAAATATATATTTAGTACTCAAAACAACGTTATCTTAATTAGAGTTGTGTCACGTCGACGCCATTTTATATTTAATTTTGACTTAAATTTTATGATCACTTACAACCCAATTGTATAATTCTAATTAGCAGTTCACAATCCAATTAATGACGTGAAATATGCATCCCATGATTATGTGATTGACAAATTTTTCAATGCCTAATTTCAAGTGAAGCAGTATTTATTGTTAATTATAAAAGAATTAATTGGATAATTTTTTATAACAATATATTATGTGGGAAAAACAGAATGAGCCAAAGTATGTGCATTATTTTTACAATTCTAAAAGTTCATGGGAAAAAATAAAATGAGTAAAAATTTGTGTATCTATTGACAAGTTTTAAAATTTGTGGGAAAAAAATAAAATAAGCTCAAAGTTCATGTATTTAAGCACCAAACAGTCAAACACCCTAATAAATATATAATAAATAATTAAAGGGTACAAATTAGAAAAAAATTGTGCAGGTGATGTGGATTAATGTTTATCCTCGTTTTAAAAAAATATTTTAGCTCCAATTCTCACCCCAAATTCATATAGTGTTACCGGTTAATTATCCAAATTTGTTTAAATTTGTAAAATATCTAATTAATTAAATATAAATTATTACAATACTTAGTTATTCATCTCATTAATTTTCAAACATTACAATATAAGCATTAATAATACATATTATAAATACCCGCTAATTACTCATTTTCATCTCAAGCCGACACATTAATCCCGTTAACTTCTAGAACTCGTTTTAATCTATAAAAATAAGTTGATGTGATAATTGGTTACTAGGCACAATAAACCATAGCATTTAAACATTAATAAAAAATAGTATAAATAAAAATACATGTGAAATTTCAATTTATTTATAATCTCCAATTTGTGAAGTTACCTAAAATATCTATTAGTTAATCGAAATAATGAGGTTATGGTTTAACCACTCATGCCTGTCTAGAATATATATTCACACATCCATCCTAAACCAATTAATTAAAAGTGATTTTGTGTTCAATTTCGAGGATAATTATTTAACTTTGTTTATAAGTATATAATTAAGCTAAGTATTTGGATGGAGAGATTTATTTTGGGTTCACCTGAATTTGTGTATGCGAGAGAGAGACTTTTGAGTATTCTTGAATGTGGTGAATATCGTTTATTACATGATGAGAATGAGCTATTTATAGAGTTTACAAGAAGGATATTACAGTAATTTCATACTAGAACACGCGCTTTGCGTACTAACTACCTAGGCCTAAGTAGATACGTCCTGAAAAGGGTGTCAGATTCTCTGTCGGGTCCTTGTCTTTGAAGGCAGCTCTGGAACCGCCTCTCTAACTTGACTTGGAGCCGCTTCTCTGATGGCCACTTCTCTACCCAGGTTTGGATCTGCTTTACTGATCCGGTCTTCTCTGGTCTAGTCTCCTCTGGTCCGACCTTCTCTGGTCAAGTCTTCTCTGGTCCGATTTTCTCTGGTCTGGTCTAGGGGTGAGCAAAAAATCCGAAACCGAATAACCGAACCGATCCAAATCGAAATTTTAAAATATGGTTTGGTTTTTTCGATTTTTCGGTTCGGTTCGGTTCGGATTTTTTTAAAACCGAACAAAACCGAAAAACCGAATTATATTTATAATATATATATATATAAATATATGTTATAATATTTTAATTATAATTTTATAATATCTAACTTCTAATATTTTTTTAATTTTATAGTTTTTTTTTTGGAATTTTCGGTTTTTTTTTTCGAAAATTTCGGTTTTCTTCGGATTAATTCGGTTTTTTCGGTTCGGTTCGGTTTTAATTATAAAAATTTCAGTTAATTTGGTTCGGTTTGTTCGGTTAATTCGGTTCGGTTCGATTTTTTTTTTTTAAACCGAACTAAAATATGGTTTGGTTTGGTTTGGTTTTAGCAAAAACCGAACCATATAACCGAATGGTCACCCCTAGTCTGATCTTCTCTAATATTCTGATTTGTTTATATGGACCACGTGGTATGATCTTGGGTCAACACATATTTTACCCCTCATCAGTTGTGGTTATGGTCATAATAAATGAAACAATTTTTATATCTGAGTGATAATTCTTAATTTATATTTAATTATATTTTATCAAGTTTTGAAGAGAAATCACTTTACATTGTAATTTATTGGTAGAAAAGATGCAATAAACATTAGTTGTTGAATGTGACAAAGTATTGTGATGAAGTAAACAATGTGCCTATGGTTCAACCACCTAAAATCATTGATCATGACAGAGCATGGCTATGAACCAAAATGGTAAGGCTAGAATTTAGCCACAGGAAGATGTCTAAAATGTATAACACCCGAACTCATCCAAAATATGAATAAGTAGTTTTATTATTAATTCGCGTCTCAAACTCATTTAATAATACCCGTTAATTATTCGAAGTCATTTCAATTTAATAATTAGTTTTTGTCGGAGTGATAATGTGAATATTATAAAATAAATATTAATAAATGAAATGAAATAAACTAATTTTAAAACAGATAAAATTTCAAATAGCCATATCAATTAATATTTGAACATGTTTCGAATTTATATATACGTACATGTTTCAAATCCGATTAAAAAGTGATTTTTTTTTCATTTATATCTCATCTAAAATATGCTATTACAAATTGTTACAATAATAGTATTTGTTATTTTTGAAACTGACCACTCAAGTTATGCAGCTCAATTTTTGAAATATTTAGGAAATAAAATTAGAAAGAAAAAAAATAGAGGGAGGTCAGAGTAGGTAATTGGGAATTTGCGATTTGACAATCATTTTTATTTTTGTCAGATAACTTGAAAGTTACTCCCCAAATTTCACTTCAAATGTCTCAAAATTATAAGACAATTCTATAATTTTGAGACATTTGAAATGAGACGGATGGAGTATAATCTAACTTTTAATATTTCTGACTCGATTTTTTTAAATATTTTTGTATTACATATATCTGACTGTCTTTTATCCGTTTTATATTTTCAGAGATGTCAAAACCTGTAAGGTAATGTAAATCTTCGAATTAAGATAATAATATGGATTTAATACAATCATTTAATTAAGGTAAATTGTAGATTTTGTAAGGTACGCAGTTCGATTTTTGAAGTTTTAAAAAATAAAATTAGAAGGAAAAAAAATAGAGGAAGGTCAAGATAGGGAGTATATAAGATTTTCTTTTTATCCATTTTATGTTTTCACATATATCAAACCTATAAGGTCATGTAAACATCTAATCCAATGAAGATAATAATATGTATGTAATGCAATAATTTAACTAAGATAAATTATAGATTTTGTGAATTTAAAAATTATTATTAAAAATAAAATATGAAATTAAAAATATATAAATCAGGAATTTAGATAAATAAAAATAAAGAATTATGGAGATGTATAGGACGATGGATTAAGGGTCTTTTGTATAATGATGTGGCATTAATGTAACTTCCGGAGCTACCCCAAAGCCGGCACTAATTTAACTACATTTTAGTCTCTTGTTGTATTCCATCATCGCTAATAGTAAGTATGGTTTTTCATAAAATTTGCATCTTAACAAGTCATGTTATATAGTACTACTATAGTTTGTTTGAAAGAGGTTTCAATGAAATCTGGCCCATTAGTCGCGTCTTTGTACGTGCAAGGGTTTTTTTAGGTTTTTTATTTCTTTTTCTTTAATAAAATTCAATTTTATAAATAGTTTATCAATCCATACAAAATGTGATCTTTTTGTCATTTTAATTTGTCTATAATAAGTATGAGTTTCTATTTTGATACACATACCTTTTTATATTTTTCAACCTCAATATTTATAAAAGAAATTCATCTCATAAATCATTTATTAATTGTCTAACAAATCAAATTTGATGGACCTCTTTCTCCACTTTATTCACATCTCCCTCAATCATTAAAATTTGTGCTCTCTAAACCACACCACACATTTTATTATTTTAGTTGGATATGTGCACCGCATGTCTTGTACAAGAAAACACTAGAATATAGACTACAGTGAATAGCAAAACTCATGATCTATCGTATAAAGGGGTAATTGCCTGTAAATTTATAACGTTTACACGGAATTGGTTTTTGTTCCTATTTTGAAAAATGTGGCCCCTAAATACATAACCATTTATTTTGTCTCGTTTTTCTCCTGTCACCGATTTTTGCTTAATCTGGCGCCAGGAATTACACGGTGGTCGGCGCTAGGAATTACACGGTGGCAGCCGGAATCGACAAGGTGGCATCTAAATGTGCCTACTTGTCAATTTCCGGCTGCCAACACATCAATTTCGGCTGCCACCGTGTAATTTTCAGCGCCAGATTAAGAAAAAATCGGTGACAGGAGAAAAACGAGACAAAATAAAAGGTTATGTAGTTAGGGGCCACATTTTTCAAAATATGAGCAAAAATTAATTCCGTAAACATTATGGATTTACAGACAATTACCCATAATATAAACAAGTTATTTTGGCATTAGAATCATACGAACAGTAGGTTTTGATGTTGCGTTCTTGTGCTTTGAAGAATTTTTTTCTTTTTTCTTTCTTTTTTGTTTTTCCTTTACTAAAATATCCATTTCATCGTATGATTTTGTAGGTGGCAATTTCATCGTACATACTTCTAAAGCTGTAAATTTTCAATTGTTTGTGAAACAGCTATAGTGAATTTCAAGGATTGCAATAGCAAAGAACATTTACATCTGAAGTGTTGATCTCCTTATTCTTTTTCCTTGCAGGTAAATGTGTTGATTTCCTTAAAGATCGTTTATCATAATATAGCACATGCTGTTAGGTTATGAGCGGAATTTATCATACTAGTATTTATTTAGAACTAATTAAATACGCCTCAATATATTGCAGACTGAGAAATATGGTGGCCGGAACCAATACTTCCAGATTTGTCCAAGTCCCCACAGCAGCAACACCAAAAAGTTGAAGACATTCCCCCATGACCCCATCCATCATATATTCTTCCATATCAAGCGGTTCAATGCAGCCAATTTTATCAAGAAAACAATGAATTTAACAATTTAAAGTCGATTTCCCAATGGATTAACATGGGCTCTTATTAAGTGGGGGTAAATGAAACTACAATTGAATAAATGATGCACAGCGTGAGCTCAATTCAAACGAATTGAAATTACAACACACAGTCGTCATCTACATACAGGCATTTGGTCGAACAATTCATGTGCAAGTAAAAAGATAAAGCTATTTGGCCTTGTCGGCGAACCTATAGGAGGCATAAGAAAGCGTCCCGTGCGTCCAGCTATGGTGGATGAGTTCCCCCGTGGTGTTCTCCCCGGCGGCGCCCATGGCGACGTGCAGCGGGTAGAAATGATCCGGCCAGGGATGCGCCATCTTTGCGTTGGGCGCCATCTCCTCGTACCTGTTCACGTCCTCGTACCTCCCCTCCGCCAGCGCCTCCTTGATCCAGCTATCGAAATCCTGCGCCCACTTCTCCACCCTATTACTGCCGTCGCGGTTCATCTTCCTCAGGTTGTGCGTGGCGGCGCCGGAGCCCACGATCAGGACGCCATCGTCTTTGAGCGTCCGCAGCGCCCGCCCCATGCGGTAGTGGTGCGCGCCGTCCTTGTTGGTCTGGACCGACAGCTGGACGACGGGGATGTCGGCCTCCGGGTACATCAGCATGAGCGGGACCCACGCGCCGTGGTCCAGCCCGCGCTTCTTGTCCACGTGGACCGTCTCGAACCCGGATTTGAGGAGAAGCTCCTTGACCCGGTTCGCGAGATCGGGCGAGCCGGGGGCCGGGTACTTGAGCCGGTACATCTGGTCCGGGAAGCCGTAGAAATCGTAGATCGTGCCGCTGGGACCGGAGACGGCGTTGACCGCGGGCTCCGAGGTCTCCCAGTGGCCGGAGATGATGAGGATCGCCTTGGGTTTGGTTGAGAAGCATTTGTGTTGGAAGGATTTGAGGAAGTGGCGGGCCGGGAGGGATTCGTCGATGGAGAGAGTCGGGGAGCCGTGTGAGATGTAGAAGGTTTCTGGAATTGCGGCAGCCATCGCCGAGAGTAATTGATGATCGATTTGGATTGTGTTTGAGAAAATGAGAGAGATGGTGATGCAGAAGAAGAGGGATCCGGTGGCGTATATAAACAAGAGATTTATTGCGGGCATTCCGTGGGGATGTGTCGATTGATTAGAATTTTGAACCTACCCTTCTTGGTCATTAAGGTATGGGCGTTGACCTTAATCAACAAATTTCGTTTTCTTACGTCAGCAGTGATTCAGCGGCTCCAAAGTTAAAAGTGAGGATGCGTGGGTTGATTTAGCGATCAAATGGTTAATACTTTAAAGTTAAGTTTGGGTTTAAATTCATCCGTCACTTGATTTTTAATTTTTGTTGGTTAATAATTATTAATTTATTCAAAAAGTAAAATTAAAATATACTACATGTCTCTCCGTCCCACGAATCTTGACACATTTTCAAATAAGATAATAATTAGTCCAAAAATAAGGGATTTTAATTACATTCTCTCTCCTATTTTATCATTTTATTACATTCATCTCTCCTATTTTATCACTTTTATACTTTATTACCTACACACTTAAAACACTAATCTACAATTCCTTAATTCCCGTGTCAAGATTCGTGGGACGGAAGGAATAAAAATTAAGGGCTCGTTATAAAAAAATCTATGTAAACATTTTTAGAGGATCTTATACAATTCCATTCAAATATACAATTACGAATTTGCAACATGTACAACAAGATTCTGTTATTCAGGCTGCCATAAATATTACTCATACTTCTACCTTCGTCCATCAAAAATATACAATAATTATTTGATTTAGCGTTCATAAGTATATTGTTTTTTTGGACATAATCTCACCTTTTCTTTTTATTTAATTTCTACATGACCTTATACTCAATTCAACCACAACCCTTTATCTACTAAAAATATGTCTATTAACTTTTTTATTAAAATTCATGTCGAACACAAAATAATATATTCTTTGTGAATGGAGATAGTATCTCGAAACCTGCATCATATGACACGCGCTATGTACTTGTTGAGCACTACGTGACTACGTCTCATCGTCTTCCTCCAACATCGACTTTGATTTCTGCATTTTTCATGAAAGCTTCGACGAGGAATCATTCTCCGCCAAAGAGCACTTATTCGACGATAGAATCATCCATATCCAAATCAAGAAACGATTATCATTGTTGCTTCTCAAATTGTCTCATCGTCTTCCTCCAGCATCGACTTTGATTTCTGTATTTTTCATGAAAGCTTGGACGAAGAATCATTCTCCGCCAAAGAGCACTTATTCGACGATGAAATCATCCATATTCAGATCAAGAAATGATTATCATTGTCGCTTCTCAAATTGTCTCATCGTCTTCCTCCATCATCGACTTTGATTTCTGCATTTTTCATGAAAGCTTCGACGAGGAATCATTCTCCGCCAAAGAGCACTTATTCGATGATAAAATCATCCGTATCCAAATCAAGAAACGATTATCATTGTCGCTTCTCAAATTGACGCCTCCAAAATAAAAGGTTTCAAAATTTATCGTTTTAGAGAAGCATAATCAGAGGTCGTCGCCGTCTAGAGTTAGGTGGATACTATTTTTTATTTCAACCGAAATTCCATATATGTTACAACATTCAAGTCGGCTTGTTATGATGGAAATTCGACATTCCACATCAAATACACGATATCGAAAAATAATTACGAGGATAAATAATATTTTTTTGATAGGCTTAATTTACATTGTCAATATCTTTAAAATACAATATTTTAAAGAAATGCAAAAATAATGACTTAATGAGACAATATTGTACAAAAAATGAAAATTAGTGATAGAATGAACGAAGACATAATAGAGTAGGAGGAAAATCTTATTATAGACCTCTTTTATAAAAACATAAGTTTTATAGCCCCAGTTTATAATAGATAAGTTATATAGCTACTTTAGACTTAAAATACACTCTATAGTCTTTTAAGCCTAAAATGATAACTTATTTATTATAAATTGAGACTATAAAACTTATGTTTTCATAAAAAAAATGACTACATGTTATAATTCCCACATAGAGTAATATCCCATGTGTAACCGAAACAACTAAAAAAATAATAAAAGAAACTAGTTTATAACCCGTTGAATTTGGAAAGGATGTCACTTTACGTTATAATGTATTAATAGTGTTTGATTTTTTAAAATTATTAATCGCAGTGGAGCATAAACTAAAACGGTGAAGCTAGCATGAGCCAACTATCCATATTTACCTAAAATTTACTCTCAAACACACTCTAATAGGCACACCAACTAAGTATATTTTTTTACTCAAAATGGAAAACGAGTCTATTCTAATGTGACTTTCCAAAAAGAAAAACAAACTTATTACAGTGGGACGAAGAGAGTATAACATTACTCATCAATTACTTAAATTCAGTTGGATTTATAAATATAATTGTTCGATAATTGGATATTCATCGCAATAACAATCTGAATATTTTTTAGTAAACATTAACAATAAATAGGGTTATTGGTGCCTAAATACATAAACTTTGAGCCCATTTTGATTTTTCCCACAAACTTTGAAAGTTGTCAAAAAAATACACGAACTTTGACTCATTTTATTTTTCCCCACGAACTGTGAGAATTATAAAAAAATACACGAATTTTGACTAATCTTATTTTTTCCCCACGAAATATATTGTTATAAAAAAATGATCCAAATAATTCTTTTATAATTAATAATAAATACCATTTCATTTGAATCATACAATTGCACGTTAGGTAATCATAAACTCATTATCTTTCCTTATTTTTTTTAACTACCTAGCTTAATTAATTTATTTAAGGGTTAAGTATCAATTTCACCCCTAACGTGGAGGCCCTTATTACGTTTAGCACCCTATGGGCAGGGGTGTGTCAACTAAACCCCTGGAGTACCTAATTTCCTCCAATTAAGCCCTCCGACTTAACGGAAAGTTAACACCGTTAACTATTTTTATTTTTTTATTTTGTTGGTGATGGGACCCACACCTTCTTCTTCACCAAACTCGTCGGAAACTGAATTGATGGAAAAGGAGCAACCGCCTGCTGCCACCACCCCCGTCTCTCCCCTATAACACTCTCCATCTCCCTCTCCCGGTGACACACAGACCCTAGCCCCACTTCCAAACCTCCATCTGTTTCTGGCGACCATGCCCTCTTTCCGCCCTCTGTCAGCGGGAACCGCCGCCCCTCCTTCTCTCTCTAATTTCTCCGCCCGCTTCCCTTCTCCGGCGATAGCAGCCGCCAGCTACCACCGCTTCCGCCTCATCTCCCTCTGACTTTTCTCTCCCTCGTCTCTATGTTCCCTCTCCTTTCGTCCCTCACAGAACACACACTCAACACTTCTATCTCTCACCTCCTTGGCAACGACGAGAACGCTGCCGCCTTCCTCGATGTCTATTTCTTCCGTTGACACACGGACGAGCCAACCACCGCTCGTGAATCAAGCGGCGCCGCCGCACGTAAACCCTAGCCCCAAATCGTGGCCTTTCCTCCTTCAATTTCTGTCGAACGCACGGTCGGGAGAGGCGCTGCCGCCGAGCTCCCAGACTCCCCCTCTCTTTAAAACTGACGACGACGCAGCTATAGGCTGCGCCTTCACCTCCGATCTCGCCCTCCACCGACCTGAAAACAAGATACTCAGCTCACCGACCCGTCGTGAATATTAATGGTGGGTCCCACCGAATAAAAAAATTAAGAATAAGAAACGGAGTTAAGTAGGCGTTAGGGCAAAGGGCTTAATTGTTCGAAATTAAGTACTTCAGGGGCTTAGTTGACACACCCTTGCTCATAGGGTGCTAAATGTAATAAGGGCCTCCATGTTAGGGGCTTATTTGATACTTAATCCTTTATTTAATTATAGATGACAATTATTCATGGTTGATATGATTTTTTTTAAAATATATATTTAGTACTCAAAACAACGTTATCTTAATTAGAGTTGTGTCACGTCGACGCCATTTTATATTTAATTTTGACTTAAATTTTATGATCACTTACAACCCAATTGTATAATTCTAATTAGCAGTTCACAATCCAATTAATGACGTGAAATATGCATCCCATGATTATGTGATTGACAAATTTTTCAATGCCTAATTTCAAGTGAAGCAGTATTTATTGTTAATTATAAAAGAATTAATTGGATAATTTTTTATAACAATATATTATGTGGGAAAAACAGAATGAGCCAAAGTATGTGCATTATTTTTACAATTCTAAAAGTTCATGGGAAAAAATAAAATGAGTAAAAATTTGTGTATCTATTGACAAGTTTTAAAATTTGTGGGAAAAAAATAAAATAAGCTCAAAGTTCATGTATTTAAGCACCAAACAGTCAAACACCCTAATAAATATATAATAAATAATTAAAGGGTACAAATTAGAAAAAAATTGTGCAGGTGATGTGGATTAATGTTTATCCTCGTTTTAAAAAAATATTTTAGCTCCAATTCTCACCCCAAATTCATATAGTGTTACCGGTTAATTATCCAAATTTGTTTAAATTTGTAAAATATCTAATTAATTAAATATAAATTATTACAATACTTAGTTATTCATCTCATTAATTTTCAAACATTACAATATAAGCATTAATAATACATATTATAAATACCCGCTAATTACTCATTTTCATCTCAAGCCGACACATTAATCCCGTTAACTTCTAGAACTCGTTTTAATCTATAAAAATAAGTTGATGTGATAATTGGTTACTAGGCACAATAAACCATAGCATTTAAACATTAATAAAAAATAGTATAAATAAAAATACATGTGAAATTTCAATTTATTTATAATCTCCAATTTGTGAAGTTACCTAAAATATCTATTAGTTAATCGAAATAATGAGGTTATGGTTTAACCACTCATGCCTGTCTAGAATATATATTCACACATCCATCCTAAACCAATTAATTAAAAGTGATTTTGTGTTCAATTTCGAGGATAATTATTTAACTTTGTTTATAAGTATATAATTAAGCTAAGTATTTGGATGGAGAGATTTATTTTGGGTTCACCTGAATTTGTGTATGCGAGAGAGAGACTTTTGAGTATTCTTGAATGTGGTGAATATCGTTTATTACATGATGAGAATGAGCTATTTATAGAGTTTACAAGAAGGATATTACAGTAATTTCATACTAGAACACGCGCTTTGCGTACTAACTACCTAGGCCTAAGTAGATACGTCCTGAAAAGGGTGTCAGATTCTCTGTCGGGTCCTTGTCTTTGAAGGCAGCTCTGGAACCGCCTCTCTAACTTGACTTGGAGCCGCTTCTCTGATGGCCACTTCTCTACCCAGGTTTGGATCTGCTTTACTGATCCGGTCTTCTCTGGTCTAGTCTCCTCTGGTCCGACCTTCTCTGGTCAAGTCTTCTCTGGTCCGATTTTCTCTGGTCTGGTCTAGGGGTGAGCAAAAAATCCGAAACCGAATAACCGAACCGATCCAAATCGAAATTTTAAAATATGGTTTGGTTTTTTCGATTTTTCGGTTCGGTTCGGTTCGGATTTTTTTAAAACCGAACAAAACCGAAAAACCGAATTATATTTATAATATATATATATATAAATATATGTTATAATATTTTAATTATAATTTTATAATATCTAACTTCTAATATTTTTTTAATTTTATAGTTTTTTTTTGGAATTTTCGGTTTTTTTTCGAAAATTTCGGTTTTCTTCGGATTAATTCGGTTTTTCGGTTCGGTTCGGTTTTAATTATAAAAATTTCAGTTAATTTGGTTCGGTTTGTTCGGTTAATTCGGTTCGGTTCGATTTTTTTTTTTTTAAACCGAACTAAAATATGGTTTGGTTTGGTTTGGTTTTAGCAAAAACCGAACCATATAACCGAATGGTCACCCCTAGTCTGATCTTCTCTAATATTCTGATTTGTTTATATGGACCACGTGGTATGATCTTGGGTCAACACATATTTTACCCCTCATCAGTTGTGGTTATGGTCATAATAAATGAAACAATTTTTATATCTGAGTGATAATTCTTAATTTATATTTAATTATATTTTATCAAGTTTTGAAGAGAAATCACTTTACATTGTAATTTATTGGTAGAAAAGATGCAATAAACATTAGTTGTTGAATGTGACAAAGTATTGTGATGAAGTAAACAATGTGCCTATGGTTCAACCACCTAAAATCATTGATCATGACAGAGCATGGCTATGAACCAAAATGGTAAGGCTAGAATTTAGCCACAGGAAGATGTCTAAAATGTATAACACCCGAACTCATCCAAAATATGAATAAGTAGTTTTATTATTAATTCGCGTCTCAAACTCATTTAATAATACCCGTTAATTATTCGAAGTCATTTCAATTTAATAATTAGTTTTTGTCGGAGTGATAATGTGAATATTATAAAATAAATATTAATAATAAATGAAATGAAATAAACTAATTTTAAAACAGATAAAATTTCAAATAGCCATATCAATTAATATTTGAACATGTTTCGAATTTATATATACGTACATGTTTCAAATCCGATTAAAAAGTGATTTTTTTTTCATTTATATCTCATCTAAAATATGCTATTACAAATTGTTACAATAATAGTATTTGTTATTTTTGAAACTGACCACTCAAGTTATGCAGCTCAATTTTTGAAATATTTAGGAAATAAAATTAGAAAGAAAAAAAATAGAGGGAGGTCAGAGTAGGTAATTGGGAATTTGCGATTTGACAATCATTTTTATTTTTGTCAGATAACTTGAAAGTTACTCCCCAAATTTCACTTCAAATGTCTCAAAATTATAAGACAATTCTATAATTTTGAGACATTTGAAATGAGACGGATGGAGTATAATCTAGCTTTTAATATTTCTGACTCGATTTTTTTAAATATTTTTGTATTACATATATCTGACTGTCTTTTATCCGTTTTATATTTTCAGAGATGTCAAAACCTGTAAGGTAATGTAAATCTTCGAATTAAGATAATAATATGGATTTAATACAATCATTTAATTAAGGTAAATTGTAGATTTTGTAAGGTACGCAGTTCGATTTTTGAAGTTTTAAAAAATAAAATTAGAAGGAAAAAAAATAGAGGAAGGTCAAGATAGGGAGTATATAAGATTTTCTTTTTATCCATTTTATGTTTTCACATATATCAAACCTATAAGGTCATGTAAACATCTAATCCAATGAAGATAATAATATGTATGTAATGCAATAATTTAACTAAGATAAATTATAGATTTTGTGAATTTAAAAATTATTATTAAAAATAAAATATGAAATTAAAAATATATAAATCAGGAATTTAGATAAATAAAAATAAAGAATTATGGAGATGTATAGGACGATGGATTAAGGGTCTTTTGTATAATGATGTGGCATTAATGTAACTTCCGGAGCTACCCCAAAGCCGGCACTAATTTAACTACATTAAGGGGGGTGTATTCGTTGTGGAATTCCACAGACTTTAAAAAGTCCATGGAATTTAAATTCCATGGAATTCACATAGATTCCAGACGACTTTCAAAGAATTCGTGGTTGAATTTCACCCCGATTTTCACTGATTTTCAAAGACTTTTGCCGGATAATTTTGGAATTGAATTCCATGAAACCAGCGTCCGCGGAGAACCAACGCCCGTTAAAAGAGACCCAGCGCCCGCGGAGTCTCAGCACCCGCTGAAAACCCAGCGACGGCTGAGTTCCAGCGAGCGTTGGGTCTCTTCTGGCTTTAATTTACTATCGCCATTCCCTCTCTCTAGCCAAAAGAAAAACTTTTGCATCGTATTAGTAAGAAATCTCAAATTCACTCCCAAAACCGAAATAATTATAGCCGGATCCAAATACCTTCACTGATGGATCTGAAGCTTCGGGTACTGTTTGCTCGACTGCGGATGCGGTAAGTTCTTCCTTTCGAGGACTGATTTTGACTTTTGAAGGTGATTTTTTGGGGAACGACTGCTGATAAACTGCTAGTGTTTGTGTGTTCGTGTTTGTGTGTTCCACAAATCATTATGTGGAGTCTGACTGCTGATAAACTGCTGCAAGCTAGCAATGTTTCCCCTCTTTTTTGTTGTTTTTAAGGGAGCCTGCACCCTTTGTTACCAGTGGCAATAGTATCCCCCTTCTGTTTGATGAAGAAAACTAGAAAGTACTTTTATGTAACCAATGATATTCATCTTGTTATTAGCATCATATCCTCTCTATCTAGCTATCAGAATCAAACCTTTTTTCTTTTTTCTTCTCTTGCGTGCTGGAATGTGATACTTATTCACCACTGTGCCTCGAAAAATTGAATGTTGGGGTCTATCGGAGATATGTTTTCGGAGTTGGACCGGAATTTCGAGCGTCGATTTAAGACGGCTTCTATTTTGATTTTGGGAGTAAGCTCTTGAACGGCACTGAAGCCGTGATGCTCCCGAAGAATCTGCTGTTCTCGAATATTTCTGAACTGGGCTTCGCCATGATTGGAATCAGTTAATTACTTTGAAGAAACCTATAAATTTTGAGAAAGACGCGATAAAATTGAAGAAATAAGGTTTGTATGTCAGTGGCAGTTTGTGGCCAGAGAGTGAGAGGAGATAGAGAGAAACGGAGATAGTGAGAAGGAGGGGCGATTGCTGAGTTCCAGCGCTCGCTGGCTTCTTGGCCGCGGGCGCTGGAACTCAGCGCTCGCTTAAAACTTCCCAGATTTCAATTCTCGTGGTTCTTGGCCGGATTTCGTCGTGTGTATTTTTTGGATGAAATCCATGAAAGTCATTCCGGATTTTAAATCAATGGAATAACGAATACACCTAGATTTGTATGGATTTTAAAAAGTCTTGAACGAATACACCCAGATTTATATGGACTTTTAAAAGTCTTGAACGAATACACCCAGATTTCTGCAGACTTTTAAAAGTCTTGAACGAATACAGCCAGATTTTTAAAATCCATAGAAATCCATCAAATTCCACAACGAATACACCCCCCTAAGTTAAAGTAATTGAGGGCTAGATGGTAAATTTATATCCCGGGAAATCTCCAATATAAACCCTCGCTTCCATTATAAACCCACAGAACCCTCTATTTCTTCTATTTCTCTTCTCGTTTGTTTCCTGCGGCTAGGGTTTTCAGCAGAGGCTTTATCTCTCTAGCATCTCTGTGTTTAAGGTTAGATATTTTGCCTTTTCTTTTTTTATGTCTCTTGATGTGCGATTTTCGATAGGATTTTTGTGGTTTTGTGATCGATGGAGCATGTTTTTGATTAGTTTTTGTTTTCACCGAATTGTGAGTTTTTGTTTTCACAGAATTATGTCCTTTTGTTTTTATGATATGAATCTTAGAATTGTACTAGTGGAGCCGATCTTATTCTTTTGTTGATTTTTTCGTGATTTTTGTGTGCTTTTAAGATTTTTTTTATCAGAGATTAATGTATTATAAACGGGCAAGTGGATTTGAAAACATATTATGCTTATGATTCGTTCGATCCATTTCGATCTGTTCGATTGTTCATGTATTATGATGGCTCCGACACTTGCTATTCTTTAGCAAACCATAGGAAATAGTTCTGAGCTATTATTTCCAGCGTTAATGCCTGTTTTTTCTGTTTAATTTTATGTTCATAGATCATACTATGAAATTTAAATGGGGATTCTTATGTAGTGTATGTCAATTAAGTGATGGTAACTTCTTGTTTATATCGTTTTTATATCTTATATGCTAAATAAATCTTCGTGTATTATTTATTGCAGCTCTTATTAATCAACAATGGGTAAAGAGAAGACTCACATCAACATTGTGGTCATTGGCCATGTCGACTCTGGAAAGTCGACCACCACCGGTCACTTGATCTACAAGCTTGGTGGTATTGACAAGCGTGTCATTGAGAGGTTCGAGAAAGAAGCTGCTGAGATGAACAAGAGGTCATTCAAGTATGCCTGGGTGCTCGACAAGCTCAAGGCTGAGCGTGAGCGTGGTATCACCATTGATATTGCCTTGTGGAAGTTTGAGACCACCAAGTACTACTGCACGGTCATTGATGCTCCCGGACATCGTGACTTTATCAAGAACATGATTACGGGTACCTCACAGGCTGACTGTGCTGTCCTCATCATTGACTCCACCACTGGTGGTTTTGAGGCTGGTATTTCCAAGGATGGTCAGACCCGTGAGCATGCATTGCTTGCTTTCACTCTTGGAGTGAAGCAAATGATTTGCTGCTGCAACAAGGTAAAGACATTTTGAAAATGAATTACTTAATTAGATTTTTGTATCATCTTGGATTTAATCTTGACACAATCTAACATATTGTTAACATTGTCGTGCAGATGGATGCCACCACACCAAAATACTCCAAGGCTAGGTACGATGAAATCATCAAGGAAGTGGCCTCCTACCTTAAGAAGGTTGGATACAATCCCGACAAAATCCCGTTTGTCCCTATTTCTGGATTTGAGGGAGACAACATGATTGAGAGGTCCACCAACCTGGACTGGTACAAGGGCCCAACCCTTCTTGAGGCACTCGACCAGATCCTGGAGCCCAAGAGGCCATCAGACAAGCCTCTCCGTCTCCCACTTCAGGATGTGTACAAGATTGGTGGTATTGGTACTGTGCCTGTGGGTCGTGTTGAGACTGGTATGATCAAGCCGGGTATGGTTGTCACCTTTGCCCCATCTGGTTTGACAACTGAAGTTAAGTCTGTTGAGATGCACCACGAGGCCTTGCAAGAGGCTCTTCCTGGTGACAACGTGGGGTTCAACGTGAAGAACGTTGCAGTAAAGGATCTGAAGCGTGGTTATGTTGCCTCCAATTCCAAGGATGATCCTGCCAAGGAAGCTGCCAACTTCACCTCCCAGGTCATCATCATGAACCACCCGGGACAGATCGGAAATGGATATGCCCCGGTGCTTGATTGCCACACCTCTCACATTGCTGTGAAGTTTGCTGAGATCTTGACCAAGATCGACAGGCGTTCTGGTAAGGAACTTGAGAAGGAGCCCAAGTTCCTTAAAAATGGTGATGCTGGTATGATTAAGATGATTCCGACCAAGCCCATGGTGGTGGAAACTTTCTCCGAGTACCCTCCTCTTGGACGATTCGCTGTGCGTGACATGCGACAGACTGTTGCTGTTGGTGTGATCAAGAGCGTTGAGAAGAAGGACCCATCTGGTGCCAAGGTTACCAAGGCTGCAGCTAAGAAGGGAGTCAAGTGAAACGTGCAGGGTCGTCTTTTCTATGTTGGTCCTAGAGAAGACTATTTCCATAAATTATGTTTTAAGAACTTGGTTTTCTTTTTTTCAAGGATGTTAGGATGTTTACATTTCTGGTTCTGTTGTATTCTCCTGCCTTGTATGTTGATGAACCAATCTCAGAATTGGGTGCTTGACAGACGGTGGCGGGAGTTACGGCATTGAGCAGTGTTGTCATCTTTTGCTTATTTATGTTTCTTCGTTTGAGGTGTCTTATGTTCTACTGCGGCTCTTAAGTATTGTTGTTTATCTATTTCTATTTTACTCATCTTATTGTCTTTGCATATTTGTTTCTAATGTTCGTTTTTATTTTCTTTGTTTTATTTATTGTCCTTTCTCCATTCGTTCAATCCTTGAAACATGTCGAATTCCCAGTGACTCTGGAATTCTTAGATTTTTTCCCTTCAGTTTTTATAGTATCACTATCATTGATCTATTGAACTTATTACTTTCTTATATTAAGTTGTTTCTAAACACCGTAGCAGTGGGATATTATCTCTATCTCAATTAGGTTATTCAGGTTATACATTACATGGTAATCGCCTTAGTTTCTCCTGATCGTATTCTGAGGCAAACCTTTTTCTGGTAATTTGTGTTAATACAATTCGGTATTTATCATGAAACTTATCTGTAGTGAAAAAATTGTTCAGATAAACATCCAAAAGCTTGTAATGATAAAGAATGCTAGTTGTATTAATTTTCAATTTTCCTATAGAATGTATGACACTCATTTCTCCATGTGTGAAAGTGAAACTTTGCGAGCAAAATCGTAAATGAAGAAGGTTTACGGTGCTCCGCAACCGAGGAAACAGCAGACATGGATACAATTCTGAGGTTGGTGCGAACCAATCACAATAACTTCTTGGGGGCTCATTTGATGTATTTTTATTATACTCGTATTATTCATTTCATTTATAAAACATCTTCTTAGGATGAAAAAGATATGTATTTGATGAGCGAAGAATTAATCAAATAAATTAAAAAAAGTAATGATTAAAAACTGACATAGTGACTAATGAGCGCCAGTTAGTGAAGTTAGTTCGAAAAATGGACTAGAAAGATGTTCCATAATTGGATGAAAATAAAAAATTAGAAAGCTAATTTTTCAACGGAGTAGTATATTAATATTATATTTGATAGAATATATTAAAATATTTATAACATGTACTCTCTCCGTCTCACGAATCTTGACACGTTTGGTTTCGGCACGGAAATTAAGGAGTTGTAAATTAGTGTTTAAATGTGTAGGTAATAAAGTATAAAAGTGATAAAGTAGGAGAAAAGATAATAAAAGTGATAAATATGAGAGATAAGGTAATAATTATTACCAATATTCGTGGGACGGCCCAAAAAAGAATACGTGTCGAGATTAAAAAAGAATACGTGTCGAGATTCGTGAGACGGAGGGAGTAATAAACTATTTAGTATAATATGTTAAAATTATATAAATTCATAATTGTTAGTATAATTCTAATTTGGAATACATATACCACCTAGAAGGTGACATAAAATTACATAAATTTGTATAATATTTTTCAACTTTTAATTTATAAAAAACTGTGTATTTTGTACTCCATTAAACAATATATTAGGATGTTACGATATATTATACGACTTAATAGCTGGCACCAAACGAGCCCTCACAAAATGAGATGGGGAATGTAATTTCTTGAAATAACCAGTTCTTTATCTCGTTCAAGTGGATGAACAAACTTGGAAAAAAAGTGATGAAACCTAAACTATGAAAACGTATGTCTTTGACTGATGCTGGCGATCCCCCAACTTTATTTGGTGTCTCAAAGCAAAGGCCAAAGCCACAACTCAAAGAAACAAGTACTGAAGTACATCTCTCACTTCATAGGCGAACACTGCAAACCCAGACCAATTCAGCATAAATGAACGTGGAGATGTGCAGCAAGAGAGGAGAGATGATCACCAATTTGACCTTTTGGGATAATATTGATGGTTGTTTGCACAATTGCACGCTGCATGAAAAAAAAAATGTTAACCATCAGCATCTAGATCAGGATACATATAGTAAGTAAGAACAGAAAATATTCACAGTGGAAAACATGTATTACCAATTTTATGAAGGCCTCAAGTGCATCTTTCAATAGCTTATCAACTCGTTTCAAAATAATATTTATATAGCAAGAAATGGAAGATGCTCAGATAGGTTTTGATGAAGGATATCAAAATCTGTTCTGTAATGATCCTACAGTCATTCTGGGTGCAAAAAGTTGGAATTTTTATGACTTTCGTGAAGATTGTCATGGGGCGTTTACTTTAGAGGATTAGCCTTGATAGAAAAAAATGAGTTTAAAATTATTTAAGGCCATTATTTTAGGGCTATTTGCAAAAATAGGCCACTATTTTTCGGACTTGCAAAAATGGGCCAATTATTTTAGTTTTTAGCATTTTTAGGCCACATTTGAACTCAATTCAGCATTTATAGGCCACTTTTTGGGGTCAAAATGTGGCCCAAAATAGCCTGATTGGGTACACATGTGGCCTAAAAATACCAAAAACTAAAATAATTGTCCTATTTTTGCAATTCTGAAAAATAGTGGCTTATTTTTGCAAATAGCCCTAAGATAATGGCCTTAAATAATTTTAAACTCGAAAAAAATAGTAAGGCTAATCCTTTGTTTACTTTGATGGATTGAAACTTTGGGATATCTCAAGGCCCTTATTATTTCAATCATTTGAAACATTTGGGATATCAATCTCAATTCATTTCCTGTTGCAGGAAAATTGAGTTTGTGCTGCTGAAGAATGAAAATTAGTCTATCTATTAATGTATGCAGAGCATGCTATAATATTGTCTGTGACATATTCATCAAGGTATACATTATTTTCAACATATCTATCCCTCATTTTCTCATGATAAATTTACAACCAAAGGGAACACACCCTTAAGAGAATTATACAAGACCTAAGATTCACCACAATTTTCTATTGACATACATTTTAACATGACTTCTCTTAGTTGCAAATAATAATACTGAATTGTGAAAGCCCCTAAAAAGCAACCTACAACGAAACAGGTGAAATCTTGACAAGGATATCAGATTGGCTTCAAATAAGCTATAGATTTGGGGGGTCTACAAAGGCAGCTGTGTTTGTGTATTTGATGGCGTTTCACCTGTAGTCTAGGCTGTCTAGCACCATTAAAATGTGTGAAACTTTATATTAATGATACCGGTTTATACACATATGGTGCAGAAACTATGATGATATATGAATTCCAATCGAGTATATATTGTTCTTGAAGAGTGTGTGGAAGAGTGGACAAAAGCAGAAGCACCCTTACCTATTATTGGCCTTCTATTGGCAAAGTAATCTTCCATTCTTCCAGAACTTCGGCCAAATATTCCAACTGCATAAAGATAAGTCAGCATCCAGTACACCACTAAGAGTTGAGTCCTGCTACCATCAAAAGAGTCCACAGCTTGCATATCGATGATGCAGCACCTCATTCATATTCTTAGCTGCAGTGATGTGAACCGTCAGAGCACAGTTACTCCACCAAAGCAACATTGATGGAAGAAAAGAATGGTTCCATTACGAAGAAACAGACTCTTAGCAACACAAGTCATTTCTATAGAGGTCTTTTGACATTTTATAACTATATAAGAACACATAAATAATGAAGAATAGGCAAGTATAGTCAGAATATCAACCAAAAAGCAAAGACAATATACTTATCTTCAACGATAAACAAAAATACAGAACAAATCCAAAGAGACAAATCAAAACTGAGATCACCTGCACCAAGCATATACATTCTAAGAACAAAATTTATTGCTCCTCTTTCTTTTAGCATGATAGGAACTGAAGGACTTATAAAACAGTAATTAGAAAGAATTGATCCAACCTTTTACCTGAATACACATCATATACTTTCATAATGAGTGTTATCTTCAAGTTCATACACAATCTTCTGGTATGTTTGCCTGTCTACAAGTTTCTTTTCTTGCAGCTGGTCCAAGAACCTCAAAGCCTCTCTAGTCCCTCTCTGTCGTGACATTTCATCCGACACAGTTCTATAAGTGATGATGTCAGCCCACCTCTGGTTTTCAGCCATCTCCCACAAGAATTTCACAGCTTCATCAATTTCTCCCTCGAGGGCTAAGGAGTTCACAAGGGAGTTATAGGATTTACTGCGAGGCACAAAACCACTCTTCTTCATTCTCTCACAAATCTCTCTAGCATTCTGTGTTCGTCCCTGGGCACACAGCCCATGAATCAAATAATCGTATGAAAATGAGTTGGGCTGGCATTCGTAAATCGTGCCCATCTGGTGAAAGATTCTAAGGGCATCATTGACATGAAGAGAAAGCACATATCCTTTGATCATAGAATTCAGACAAAAAATATCAGGCTCAATCCCATCATCCACCATTTGTTTGAATAAACTTCTTATAGTCTCCATATACATATGATTGATATAAGAATTCTTTCCACGGCTCAGAAGCGCGCCAAACAGTATGTTATAAGTTCTTATCGTCGGCCTGCTATCCAACTTCCTACAATCACACATACGCTTGAATATATTCACAGCCCTAACCAGTTTCCTAGCTTCAGTGAAGTAATAAATCATGCTATTGTAAAGGGGCTCAGACGCAATAGAAGAAACGGCTAGCACCTGATTGACGACATAATCCATCTCCTCATACATTTTAGCTGCACCGAGCTTCTTGATCGTAGCGTGATAGGTCAACACATTATGCCTGAATCTGTGCTGTTGGGATGCCCAATTGAAAAGCTCCAAACAAACTAATGGATCTTCCTGTAAGGCTATGACATCGTGTAGCTCTTCAGGGGTGAATCTCGGTGGGAGTTGGGATTTAGCTGCTTGGAAAAGAGCTTCGTTTAGTGCGGGTTTCGCTGCTGCTCTCTCTCTCTTCTTGATTCTCCTCCTCAGTGTTCTTGGTATCGGGCCTTTGTAGATTCGTGAAGAATACGATGCAGCAGATGGGTTTCTGAAAAAGACTGCATTTTTAGGTCGTTCGCCGTGTAATAGAAACAAGAATGTTGGATTTGAGAGACTCTGAAATGTGGGTAACGAAGGAGTGCGAGAATTTGATCGGGTTAAACTGAAGATACTGTAGTAGGAGGGTTTATTGGGTTGGAGGCGTTGAAATTTGTTCCCGCGTAGAGTGAACATTTTGGGAATTGGGGTGAATTTCAGTTAGTTGATGAAGAATGGTATTGTTTTGAGATGATGTTGATTGTAGAATACCTGCAGGTGGTGGTCGATATGGGGCCCGTAGAAGATGAGGCGACGGCAGTGGGTGGATTGCAGAATTGGTAAGCGATTACCGGGAAAGTGTTTGATGATATGTCTAAAAGAGCTGATGCCTTGCGGTGTGCATATGTTGTGAATACGCCTTCATCAAATCCTAATAGAAGGGGTTTGGGTAAGTGTTAAGTGACGAGTTTGGGACAGGTTTATAGACATTCTAGCTAGGGTTATTGAGGTGATCGGCTACAACCAGATGATCGGCGGCCTCAAGAAGCTGGTGGCGGCGCCAACAAGATCAGAATCCAGAAACTGTACAAGGACACGACGGCATGGGCCTCGAGCTCTACTACAACTACTCCCCAATCCTCAACAATAATCCCTCCGCGATTTTCCTATTTTGTGATTCTGTCTACTGTTTTGCTCTTGCTAGAGCATCAGTAGCATCAACCACTCTACGGGGTGTTTGATAAATTATGTGGGTTAAGGAGTGATAATTTTTAACTAGGAGGCCCATGGTTGGAAATGAAACTCATGTAATTTAGCCTAGTGTTTGATAAATCAAGAATAAAATTTAGATAGCATGAATTAATTGTTTGATAGCTTAAATTAAAATCTAGATTAAATAGTGAAATTACTATTTTAACCTTATACTATTAAAAAATACTAGAAGTCTATTTTCGTTGGTAGAACCAAATTTGTGCTACAGGCCTCTCCCATCATCTTCCATCCCACCCCCGCCCCCATCACCGCCTCTCTCCCTCCCTCAAGCGCCAGCCGCCACCTCCAACAAGAATCAGCGCAGCGCCTCCCTCTCTCCAGATCCGACTCGCCCACCGCCAATAAGATTAACCCCACTGTCGCCTCCCCTTCCCTGCAAAACCCCAAAAAAAGAAACAACTCATCTTTTCCCACTTCAGCCCTTCCATCCCTCCCTCCAACGCCGCCTCGCCGCCAATAAGAATCGGCGCATCGCCGCCTCACTCCCTCCAACGCCGACCCGCCCCACCGCCAAGAAGATTCAGCCCACCGCCGCCTCCCTCCCCCCTGCAAAACCCCTCAAAAGAAAACAACTCATCTCATCCCACTTCCCCTCCCCCATCAAAATTCAAGATTCAGACCTTTTCCACTTCCTTGCATATTTGCATGGTTTAGGTCAATGGAGGCGACGGTTTTGGAAAGGGGATTTCTCATGATATTGGTGGTAAAGGTGAGAAACTAATACCGCCGCGCTGAAATCGGTGGTAATTGATGAGTTCCCTTCGCAAGAATTAATACCGCCGCCGCTGCAACTATTGACCGCCGATGAACGTTGGTGAGGAACAACAATGTCGGCGAGGGCAGGGTGGTGTTGGTGGTGATGGGAATTGGGGGCAATTGCGTGAATGAAAAATTAAACAAGAATTACTGTAGCATCGAGCTACTGTAACCGGGGGAGGGCTCCAATTCTATTTCCATTGTGTAACAGTGTTTAAGGCCGGGCCAAGCCTTAATTTTCGGGCCTTCACTTTTGGCAAATTGGGATACCAAACGGAGAGTTAAGACAAGTTAGATACACAAAATGCCATTAACCTAGTAATCAAACACGCCCTAAGGAGTGAGCATAATTCGGTTAAATCCGAACCGAACCCAAATACTAAATTGGTTCGATTAATTTGATTTTCGGTTTGATTTTGATTTTGAATTTTGAAAATTTTAGTTTTTCGGTTTGGTTATGGTTTTTGAGAAAAAATATTTGGTTAATGGAAAACCGAACCGAAATAATTAATAATTTATATATTATCTAAAAATTAAAATGATTATTATTACTATTCTATAAAATAGCCAATAATTACTTTTAGTTTATACTCTTAATCTCGGTCAACTTAAAAAAAATAAAGTAACTTTTGAATAATTACTCTTAATTTATACTCTTAATCTTTGGTTAAAATGTTTTGAAATTTTGGATTATCATTTTTTACTGAATTTGAATCTTGTATATTTGATGTTAATTAGTTATTTAAACTTTAGAAAATATATTGTGTATTTATTTCGGTTATTTGGTTTTAACCAAAATCGAACCAATATTTCGGTTCGGTTTTGTTCTGTTTTAAACATGTTCGGTTCAGATTTGAATATTAATTATATAATTTGATTTTAATTCGGTATTTATTATTCGGTTCGGTTCGGTGACCAAATAACCGAATCTTCACCCTCTAACCATCCAATCTCATTAATTTTATTTGATAACATTTTAAACGAGGGTGGATAAATATAATTGAAGAATAAACAAATGTATGCATGGAAAAAAATTTGATTTCAATAATTTTAATGACTTGTGAATATAGATATATAAAAATTACTAATGGAATAGTTAGTAGAATTCAATGATAATAAACAAAAAAATCGAAACGATCAATATTGTGGAATAGCTAATGAACTTTAAAGAATAACTAGTGAAATTTAATGACAATAATTAAAAAGTGAAAATTTAAAATGTTTTATTCCTTAAGTTCTATAGTAAAGACGCGATCTATTATAAACATAAGCATTCTATGCTCTATTATTTAATTATCCATTGATTTGATGGGTTTGCTTGGTTTTCTATGAAAGTCTTACACATTTAACTGATTTGACAGTCATCAGTCATAAAAGTCAACGATTTGACAGCTATCAGTCAAGAGTACATATGACCGGTGGGTGGCTAGACCATGTGTCTAGCCACCCACCGGTCATATGTACTCATGATCTAGCCACCCACCGGTCATATGTACTCTTGACTAATAGCTGTCAAATCGTTGACTTTTATGACTGATGGTTATCAAATCGGACAAATGTGTAAGACTTTCACAAAAAACCAAGCAAACCCATCAACATCAAAGGGTAAAATAGGTACTTCACGTAATTAGGGCATAGAATGCTTTGTTTTATAACTTAGGCATTTTTACTATCAAACTTAAGGATGTGGGCATATTTGCCTATTAACACATAATTAAAACTGTTGAGTATAGGTCATACTCAAGTTATGTAGTTGTCATTATGTAGACAAATATGTTAGATATGCTCTATTTGTATCTGTCAATGTTTCACCCGCCTACACTATAAAAGCCGAAGAGGTTCTACCTTGAAGGCCGATGCGTTTATTACTCTATTCCATATTATAAAGAGTGTGTTGTTGAGTGTTGAGTTTTGTTCAGTTTGTGTGTGCAAACAAAACTATTGGGTTGGGTTATCTTGCTTAATTTGTTCAAGCAAGTTGTGGGCGTTCTTTTGTTTTACTATCTTTACCAGTCTGTTGGTAGAGACTTCTTTGTGGGTGTCTCATTTGTTTACGGTTGTGAGGGTTTGGGAAGATATCGTGGCTAGAAGACTTGAGTGTCTGTCGTGTAAGTCCAATACATATCTTATCTTCACTAGTTAACATTTTACCCTCCCTCTAGACGTAGGTGTTTTATCACCGAATTGAGTGAACAATTCTTGTGTTCTGTGTTCTTTCTTTTGCTGTTACTTTGTGTTGAGTATATTCTTTTACCTTGTGTTTGCAAGATTTATGCATTTAGACAGGTAACTATTTCAATTGGTACCAGAGCGGGTCACCCAATTTATCGGTGTTTATCCTGGTGTGTTGTGTTTGTTATCCCTTTGCTATTCTCCATGGCATTGCAGAAGGAGGGTGGTTCTGTTTCAAGACCACCACTACTTGATGGAACGAACTTCGTGTACTGGAAGCATCGAATGACTGCATTCATTTGAGCTATTGATGAAAACTTATGGACTTCTGTTGAGGAGGGATGTACTTCTCATATTGATGATGAAGGAAAAGAGAAGCCTATAATCAAGTGGGCAATCAATGAACTGGGTCCTTCAAAAGCAAATCAGAAAGCTCTTAATTCTATTCATAATGCTGTCTCCATGGAGGTTTTCACTCTCATATCTATGCGTGCTACTGTGAATGAAGCTTGGGATGTCCTTCAAAACACCTACGAAGGAAATTCCAAAGTAAAAAGACAACGACTTCAACAACTGACTTCGAGGTTCGAAGAGTTAAAGATGGATGAACATGAAACTATCACTATGTTTCATGGTAAACTTCTTGTTATTGCAAATGAAAGCTTTTCGTTGGGTGACGGTTGGTTGAATGGACAAAAGCTAGTGGGATCCACAAAGACAAAAATTAAAATCATGACACTTAAATTGAAAATAATAAATTAAAAGTGAAATTACATAAACTCATCGATTTTTCATACTCTTATTAAGAAGATAAGTTAGTTCTACCCAACAACATATTAAAGCACATTTCATTTTAACATCATCAAAGTCGATCGCATTCTAATATCTTTGTTAGCCAAAACATGGAGGCTCCACCACCACAACTTTGAGAAAGTTGTTTGCCACCACCACAACTTTGCCACCACCAAAGAGGAAAGTGCAGCCCCATTAACTTTGAGAAAGTTGGGATGTGAGGTGGAATCAACTTTGAGAGAGTTGGGATGTGAGGTGGAATCAACTTTGAGAAAGTTGGGATGTGAGGTGGAATCAACAAATGGAGGCTATAAATATGTGCATCGCAGCAACTTGAAGAGCATCCCAAAATTCACAAAAGAAGTCTTGTGAAAGAAGTGCTAGAGAGTGAGAAAATATTGTGAGAGAAAACTTCAGTGTGGAAGTTAAACACGAGTGATAAAAGTGAGTCGAGAGATAGCCTCTGTGTAGGCAAGATACAAAATACAGTGTGGTATTGTTGTACTCCTCATTTTGTGAGATTCTCTAATATATTGGGGTGGGTCCGTGGACGTAGGCAGTTTGGCCGAACCACGTTAAATATCGGTGTCATTATTTTTCCCGTCTTAGATAATTTATATCTTTGATATTGCTTTCGATTTGATAATGGGTGGAATTATTTGTGTATATTTCCCAACAACTGGTATCAGAGCCACGTTTGTGGCGGTCTGATAATTTTCTTGTGCTGTTACTATTCATCGTGAATAGTGATTTCGTTGTGAACAGTGATTGTTCTTTTGTAATTCTTAGTATGCTCTGTGGTTGCAGTAATTACTGAACCTCCACATCAGAAAAGAATTACTTTGAGAAAATTATCTTGTTTATCAATTGGGAGCAGTTACGATGGGCGACGGAAAGATTACGATTGAGAAGTTCGATGGTACGGATTTCGGTTTCTGGAAGATGCAGATCGAGGATTATCTTTATGGAAAAGATCTACATCAGCCCCTCAAAGAAAAACCAGATAAGATGGATCCGGACGAGTGGGAGCTGCTGGACAGAAAGACGATGAGTGCAATACGTTTATCGCTGTCCAGGAACGTTGCCTACCATACGACTGGAGCAAAGTCAACAAAGGAGATGTTGGCGATTCTGGCGGAGTTGTACCAGAAACCATCAACTGCAAACAAAGTACATTTGATGAGACGATTGTTCAATCTAAAAATGTCCGAGAGCACACCAGTGCAGAATCATTTGAACGAGTTCAATATGATCACCACACAGCTGAGCTCGGTGGAGATCGAGTTTGATGATGAAGTTCGTGCCCTAATATTGCTATCTTCTTTGCCAGAAAGTTGGGCCGGAACAGTGACAGCAATTAGCGCTTCATCGGCAAAGGCAAAGTTGCGCTTTGACGAAGTAAGAGATCTGATGATCAGCGAGGAGATTCGCAGGAAAGAATCTCCATCTACTTCAGGGTCAGGGACTGCACTGAACACGGAATATCGAGGAAGATCGAAAGGAAGGCAGAACAGGGGAAGGTCAAAGTCCAGAGGAAAGAGCCAATCCAGGACGGATAAGGGTTCAATCCAGTGCTGGAACTGTGAAGAGTTCGGGCACTTTAAGAATCAGTGTAAAGCGCCACCAAAGAAAAAGGATCACAAAAAGACAGCGAACGCAGCCACAACAGAAGATGTAGGCGAGGCATTGGTCCTGAGCGTGACCAGTCCGATGGAGTCGTGGGTGCTGGATTCTGGAGCGTCTTTCCATTCATGCAGTAATGAAGATATAATTGAAAATTATGTCTCAGGCGATTTTGGACAGGTGTATCTTGCTGATGATGAGCCCCTGAAAATCGTGGGAAAGGGAGATGTGCGAGTTGTGACATCCAACGGATCCGAGTTGAAGCTGAATCAAGTCAGACATATTCCTGGACTGAAAATGAACTTACTTTCAATTGGGCAGCTTGATGCAGAGGGCTACACAGTGACATTTGGCTGCAGTAATTGGAAGATAATCAAGGGAGCTATGATTATAGCTCGTGGAAAGAAGGAGGGCACGTTGTATATGACAACTAACTCCAAAGATTGCATTGATCTTGCAGGAGGAGTGAACAATGCAGATTTGTGGCATTGTCGGCTTGGCCACATGAGCGAAAAGGGGATGAAGATAATGTGTTCGAAGGGTAGGCTGCCTGGCCTGGAAACTGTTGAAGTTGGCCTGTGCGAGGATTGCGTGTTCGGAAAGCAGAAAAGGGTAAGCTTCTCGAGAGGCGGCAGAACCTTGAAGACGCAGAAGCTGGAGCTGGTCCATAGTGATCTATGGGGACCGGCGCCTGTAAAATCCCTTGGTGGCTCGGAATACTACATAACCTTCATTGATGATTCCACTCGAAAGGTATGGGTTTATTTTCTTAAAAATAAATCCGATGCATTTGATACTTTCAGGAAGTGGAAAGCCCTTGTAGAAATTGAAACAGGGCTGAAAGTAAAGTGTCTACGATCCGACAATGGAGGAGAATATGAACTTAAGGAGTTCAAAGACTACTGTGCTGAGAATGGGATTCGCATGGAGAAAACCGTGAGAGGAACCCCCAGCAGAATGGTGTAGCAGAACGGATGAACAGAACACTAAATGAGCGAGCAAGATGCATGAGGCTGAAAAGTGGGTTGCCTAAGATGTTTTGGGCAGATGCAGTTAACACAGCTGCATACCTAATCAATAGAGGTCCATCAGTTCCATTGGAGTTTCGGATACCTGAGGAAGAATGGACAGGAAAAGAGGTAAACCTATCTTTTCTACGCATCTTTGGATGTGTTGCTTATGCTCATATTGATCATGTTAATAGAAGCAAGTTAGATGCTAAATCTCTTAAGTGTACGTTCATTGGTTATGGTGGAGACGAGTTCGGTTATAGGCTCTGGGATGAGCAGAACCGAAAGGTTATTCGAAGTAGAGATGTGGTTTTCAATGAACAGGTGTTGTACAAGGAAAGAGTGAAAGCATCTAGCCCTGGCAATTCTGATTCCCAAGTAGTCGAGTTAGACATCTCAAACTCGAGTGGGAGCAAGGAGAGCCAGAATTTTGAAGAGGTTCCAGATGAGGAGCCAAGAACCCCACCACCAAGCAATCCGCTGCCAAGACCGGTTAGAGAGCGACGTGCACCTGATAGGTACTCGCCCTCTAACTTTTATTTACTACTTACTGATGGTGGTGAGCCTGAATGCTATGCAGAGGCAGATACTGGTAGTAATAAGCGGATGTGGAGAGTTGCTATGGATGATGAGATTGCATCTCTTATCCTAAACGGCACTTGGGAACTTGTAGAGCTCCCGAAGGGGAAGAAGGCATTGCATTGCAAGTGGATCTATCGAATCAAGATTGAAGCTGATGGTAGCAAACGCTACAAGGCAAGGCTGGTTGTCAAAGGGTTTGAGCAACGATACGGTATTGATTATACCGATGTGTTTACTCCTGTTGTGAAACTGACCACTATTCGTTTAGTGTTGAGCATGGTAGTTGCAGAAAACTTGTTGTTACATCAGATGGATGTAAAGACAGCGTTCCTTCATGGTGATTTGGAGGAAAACTTGTACATGACACAACCCGAGGGATTCGTGGTGAAAGGAAAAGAAAATCTTGTGTGCAAGTTGAAAAAGAGCTTGTATGGCCTGAAGCAAGCTCCGAAGCAGTGGTATAAGAAGTTTGACAGTTTTATGTTGGAGATTGGCTACGCGAGATGCCACGCTGATCATTGTTGCTACTACAAGAGGTTCGACAAAAGTTATCTTATCCTTTTGCTATACGTTGATGATATGTTGATCGCAGGAGCTGATGCAAAGGAAATGGATAAGTTGAAAAAGCAATTGTCTGAACGATTCTCCATGAAAGATCTTGGAGAGGCCAATCAGATTCTTGGCATGAGGATCAAAAGAGACAAGGCGGCAGGAAAGTTGTATCTTTCACAAGCCAACTACATTGAGAAGGTATTGAAAAGATTTAACATGCAGAATTCGAAGCCGGTGAACATCCCGTTGGGTTGTCACTTCAAGCTGTCGAAGAAGGAGTCGCCATGTACAAAGGAGGAACGTGCCGAGATGATAAAAGTTCCTTATGCATCGGCAACAGGCAGCATTATGTACGCCATGGTGTGTACAAGGCCAGATATTGCACATGCAGTGGGAGTAGTAAGCCGATTCATGGGTGATCCGGGCAAGCAACATTGGGAAGCAGTCAAGTGGATTTTTCGTTACTTAAGAGGTACCACGGACAAGGCTTTATGTTTTGATGGCAAGAGTGCCAAGTTGGTTGGCTATGTTGATGCAGATTTGGCATCAAATGACCTGGAAGGTCGGAAGAGTACAACCGGGTATGTATTTACTTTTGGTGGTACTGCTATTTCTTGGTCTTCTAAGTTGCAGAAGATTGTCACGTTGTCTACTACGGAAGCTGAGTATGTAGCCGTGACGGAAGCAAGCAAGGAGATGGTATGGTTGCAGAATTTCTTGGGAGAACTTGGGAAGAAGCATGAGAATAGTACACTCTTTAGTGACAGTCAAAGTGCTATTTTCTTGGCTAAGAATCCAGCGTTTCACTCAAGGACAAAGCACATTGAGTTGAAGTATCACTACATCCATCACCTGCTGGAGATGAAGATCTTACAACTTGAGAAGATCCAGGGAAGCAAGAACTCAGCCGATATGTTAACCAAGACAGTTGGCAAAGAGAAACTGGAGTTGTGCTCAACTTCAGTTGGTCTTCTACAGTGAAGACAGTAAGGCTGCTGCGATGATCAAGGTGTGAAGACAGATTAAAATCAGTCTTCAAGTGGGAGATTGTTAGCCAAAACATGGAGGCTCCACCACCACAACTTTGAGAAAGTTGTTTGCCACCACCACAACTTTGCCACCACCAAAGAGGAAAGTGCAGCCCCATTAACTTTGAGAGAGTTGGGATGTGAGGTGGAATCAACTTTGAGAAAGTTGGGATGTGAGGTGGAATCAACAAATGGAGGCTATAAATATGTGCATCGCAGCAACTTGAAGAGCATCCCAAAATTCACAAAAGAAGTCTTGTGAAAGAAGTGCTAGAGAGTGAGAAAATATTGTGAGAGAAAACTTCAGTGTGGAAGTTAAACACGAGTGATAAAAGTGAGTCGAGAGATAGCCTCTGTGTAGGCAAGATACAAAATACAGTGTGGTATTGTTGTACTCCTCATTTTGTGAGATTCTCTAATATATTGGGGTGGGTCCGTGGACGTAGGCAGTTTGGCCGAACCACGTTAAATATCGGTGTCATTATTTTTCCCGTCTTAGATAATTTATATCTTTGATATTGCTTTCGATTTGATAATGGGTGGAATTATTTGTGTATATTTCCCAACAATCTTTCCTTATGTTAACTGCATCTATTTCCTTCTCATTTAATTTACTTGTGTTTTTGTAACCAAGTAACAATATTAATTATCTTAGTATTATATATTGTCTACCAAACACCTATAAATAATACAATCTCGCTAAATTCATAACCCTTATCCCAACTCACATACCAAACTCACCTTTACTGTAATTTTTCTTTTCCTACTATAGTCACGATGAATTATATGAAAAGGTTGACTAGTTTGTGTTGATAATTTTATACTTTTTTATATCAGACGTATTAAATATAAATTGTATAAATTTTTATTTTATATTTAAAATTTAATTTTTAAAGTTAGCATTATATCTACTGATTATTATTAATATTTACTTTGTAGTATTCGACGGTTCATTATAACATATTTTCATTTTATTGAGATAGTTAACTCAAGTTTTAAAAATAATTCATTTAACGTCTCAAAAAAAAATCATTTAATTTATATGCAAATTATTTACCTTATTTCATGATATTTACATGAGGTTACTCTTCAAGAAAGTCCCAAGAAGACTTGGTTAATACTATATGATTTAGGTTTCATCTTTTGATTGTTTATACGAGGTTACTCTTTAAGAAAGTCTCCAAGAGGACATGGCTGATCTATAATTTAGGTTTCATCTTTCAAAAAATTTATCGATTCATTACGATTTTTTATTTTCACGGTTTTGTGTTTCCCCACTAACTAATTAGCTTCCGACCAATTAACAAATTTGGTTGGCGAACTAACTAACTAATGTAAACTCTCGTCACCCTTTCGACATGAGACATTACAATTGAAGTCACATGTATTTTGCTCACGTCTATAGATGCAAATAATATGAAAATAATGTTTGATCTGTAGAAAAACCAAAAATAATGTTACATGATTAGGGGTTGTGCTCACAATTGGAGCTGTTAAAGTAAAAGCTCGACTCAACAGATTGGCCCAATATTTTCTAAGCTCAAATGATGGCCAGACCAAACTATTCCGATTAAAAAAAATACACTATAAATAGTGTTTTGCACTGGGTTCAGTTTCATTATTTTTAACTCGAAATAATCTTTTGTCATCTCTAATCACACGTAATCTATTTATTATATGAAAACACAGTTTATGGCAAAATTGTAATTAAATAATCAATCAAGGGTATTAATAAAACTCAACAAATCTCATATATTTTCTCTCTCCTTTCTCCTCTCTTTCATCATACGCATTCTTCAATTTTCTATACTCTCTCTCTCTCTCTCATATTTTCTTTTTCATATTTTGATGATTTTTTTTAAAAAAATCAATTTTTATTTATAAAAAATATTCTATATATATCTTAAATTAAAGATAAATGCAAGATCTTTGATTTGGTATCATATAATTATTCAACTCTTTTATTAATATTCTAATAAATTCTAATAATATAATTTATTTTCCTACTTATCAATTGAAGCTTTTCTAATAAGATGACATAGGTAATGAGCGAACTTAGAAAAAATAATTTTATGCATGATTCACTCATGTTTTAAAAATATATATTGTGATGTGAAAACTCTTTTTTTTATTATTTCTTCGTTTCTTTTAATTTGAATGATGTGTTTATTCTATAATTTTAGGGAACAAAATAAAGATTTCCATCAAGTAGATGGAAAATTAAAAACGATACTTTTCAAAATTATAAAATAAAATTAAGGATCTTTACTGAGTAATTGATGTAGATTATTTTATTTTTTAAGAAAAAATAATTTACATTTACTTATATTCTAACTATATTTAATATTTATTTTTTATTTATTTGATACATCATTTAATTTATTTATTTTTGATAAATTAACATGATTAAATAAAGAAATTTAAAGGCCGCGTCACAGGGGACTCGAATCTAAGATCTTCGGTTTTAGACATTAATCCCTAATCGCTTAACCGATACACACACTACATCGTTTAATTTTGATGCAAAACTATGTTCGTCGTGCATCGCTCGGGCGAATGTACTAATAATATGAATAATAGGAAAGTACTAATTGGTTGATTTATTTAGAAATGATCCATCGATGTCCAACTTTTGAAGTCATATACATGGATTATTCTTTAAATTTTGAACTCAAAAAAGAGAAACCATCCATATATATTTTCTCCAAACTGCTGTGTCGCATCCGAACACAGAATCGAGTCATGACTCATAATCCACAACTATACTCCACACTTATTTATCTATCAATTATTATGTGAAAAGAAAGAGAAAAAGGAAAAAGTCCAAAAGTAGCATTAGCTTATTATTTAAGCTTTAGGTGTGTGACAAACAACGTGTCAGCTACATGAGACCGACCATGTTTTAGGTTGGATTCAACAAAAAGTGCAATACACCAATGCCTATCATTTTGGTGGGCCGCTTCACTTCACACTTCACACCAATTTATTATAGAAAAATCATATTGTTATTATCAACTTTTTAGAAGGGAAAAAAAAGGGCGGAAGAAAACAGAGAGTAACTGGGATTGGACCGTTAACTGAGGATATTCGAAAAGTATCGACTGGGGTAATTTCGTAATTTTCGAACGACAACAGATCGCAAGAGAAGCCCTAGTTCTCGCGCATCCGGTCAATATATAAACCCAGAGACGCCTACCCTTCGCCGTCTCCGCATCCACTCCTCCATCTCTCAGTCGGGCTCGCAAGCGAAGTCTCCCTCACTCTCTCTCTCGCTGCGAGGTTAGATTTCTTTTCACTTTCTCTGATAGTTTATATTGATTTTCCGTTGTGATTTTGTATCTCCAGTATCCAGTAATTTTCCGCTGTGATTTTGAATCGTCAGTGTTTTGGGGCCTCCTTATGTATGATTATAGAATTGTTTATTTCTTCATCTGATTTGGCTATGTTTGCGGGATTCTTTAAATAGAAGCAATTTATACACTACACCATTAGCTCAATATCCAACATGCAGATAAATTTTAAATAGGGTGCAAATAATTTAATTAACATTGTACTTCGATTAATTGTTTATTGTTCACGAACTATCGGTAATTCAGTTATCAGATGAAATAGGCGGTTACTTTTGTTGACATGTTTGAGTCTGTCAATGTCGTGGTGTATGTCTAGGTCAGACTTTAGAGTATATAATGCCTGAATGACTGTTGTAAAGAGCATACCTATGGTAAATTGTATCAAGACGTCTTATCTTTTGCTTTGCATGTAGCCGTATTGTTTGTGTCAATAGTTCGGAGCCATTTGGTTTGGATTTGACTAAATGCTTATGATAATGTCATGTATTCCATTTATTAGTAATTCGAGATGCTGAATTTGATACAATCTGCAGATTTGCCATGGGTAAAGAGAAGACTCACATCAACATTGTGGTCATTGGCCATGTCGACTCTGGAAAGTCGACCACCACCGGTCACTTGATCTACAAACTTGGTGGTATTGACAAGCGTGTCATTGAGAGGTTTGAGAAAGAAGCTGCTGAGATGAACAAGAGGTCATTCAAGTATGCCTGGGTGCTCGACAAGCTCAAGGCTGAGCGTGAGCGTGGTATCACCATTGATATTGCCTTGTGGAAGTTTGAGACCACCAAGTACTACTGCACAGTCATTGATGCTCCCGGACATCGTGACTTTATCAAGAACATGATTACGGGTACCTCACAGGCTGACTGTGCTGTCCTCATCATCGATTCCACCACTGGTGGTTTTGAGGCTGGTATTTCCAAGGATGGTCAGACCCGTGAGCATGCATTGCTTGCTTTCACTCTTGGAGTGAAGCAAATGATTTGCTGCTGCAACAAGGTAAAGATATTTTTAGAATGTATAGTACTTAATTTGATTTTTGTAGCATCTCAGATTTAATCTTTACACAATCTAACAAGTTGTTAACATTGTTGTGCAGATGGATGCCACCACACCAAAATACTCCAAGGCTAGGTACGATGAGATCATCAAGGAAGTGGCCTCCTACCTCAAGAAGGTTGGATACAACCCCGACAAAATCCCATTTGTCCCTATTTCTGGATTTGAGGGAGACAACATGATTGAGAGGTCCACCAACCTGGACTGGTACAAGGGCCCAACCCTTCTTGAGGCACTCGACCAGATCCTGGAGCCCAAGAGGCCATCAGACAAGCCTCTCCGTCTGCCACTTCAGGATGTGTACAAGATTGGTGGTATTGGTACTGTGCCTGTGGGTCGTGTTGAGACTGGTATGATCAAGCCCGGTATGGTTGTCACCTTTGCCCCATCTGGTCTGACAACTGAAGTTAAGTCTGTTGAGATGCACCACGAGGCCCTGCAAGAGGCTCTTCCTGGTGACAATGTTGGGTTCAATGTTAAGAATGTTGCAGTCAAGGATCTGAAGCGTGGTTATGTTGCCTCCAACTCCAAGGATGATCCTGCCAAGGAAGCTGCCAACTTCACCTCCCAGGTCATCATCATGAACCACCCTGGACAGATTGGAAACGGATATGCCCCAGTTCTCGATTGCCACACCTCTCACATTGCTGTGAAGTTTGCTGAGATCTTGACCAAGATCGACAGGCGTTCTGGTAAGGAACTCGAGAAGGAGCCCAAGTTCCTGAAAAATGGTGATGCTGGTATGATTAAGATGATTCCGACCAAGCCCATGGTGGTGGAAACTTTCTCCGAGTACCCTCCTCTTGGACGATTCGCTGTGCGTGACATGCGACAGACTGTTGCTGTTGGTGTGATCAAGAGCGTTGAGAAGAAGGACCCATCTGGTGCCAAGGTTACCAAGGCTGCAGCCAAGAAGGGAGTCAAGTGAATGGTGCATTTTGGGGTGAGGAAGCTTGATAAAGTTTGTCATGGAAACTTTGTTTTTATAATTAGACCTTTTTTAACTAGTCTGTTGTTTTTCTTGTGGTGTAATGTATTGGGTAGTCTCTCTCAGAACTGGGTTCTTGACAGGAGGTGGCGAAATTTACAGCTCACAGTTTTTTGAAGTTTTCGTGTACTATGCTTGAGGTGCTCTGCTTATGCAGTGCGGGTGTAGCTCGTGATTTTTGTGTCATTTTATTGCAGTTTAATACATTCGGACCGTTTTGTTTCATTGTTTGACCGTTTAATCTTCTTTTACTTCTGATTAATAAACCACTAAAAAACTCTAATCACTTATTCAACTTTTTCATGTATACTAGCATTTGCACTCTAAGAGCATCAACAATGTGGGGTGCGAAGGCCGGATCGAACCCGGCCTATCGCACCCGCCACGGTTGTTGCACCCGGGTGCAATGGAGGAGGGGCGTATGGACGCACCCGCTGCAAAGTTGGAGCGAAGGAAATGGGTGTATTGCACGCGCCCATTTCCGTAATTAAA